>NW_026288751.1:0-600000 GCF_023373465.1 Oncorhynchus keta | reverse complement strand
GCAGAGAACGCCCAACACCAGGCCAAGTGCTCCATCTGCAAACAGTGTCCCATCAAAGGCTTCAGGTGAACCATAGGGCCTCGACAGGGGAACACCATTTCAACCATATAGAGAATGTCAATCATATTTAGGCTTTTTAACTAATTTTCCCCCAGATACAGAAGCCTCAAGCAGTTTAATGTGGACATTTGTCAGAGCTGCTTCCTGTCCGGGCGTACTACCAAGGCCAAGGCTTTAATTTACCCCATCATGGAGTATTACACCCCAGTAAGACTCATTTTATTATGCCATACTACACCCAAGCATGGCTACAAGAATATTCCCATGGAATTGCAATGTACATTATTTTCTGATCTCTGACAGACCACTTCAGGGGAGAGGATGCGTGATTTTGCCAAAACACTGAAGAACAAGTTCAGATCAAAGCAGTACTTCAGCAAGCATCCCCAGAGGGGTTACCTGCCTGTACAGTCTGTCTTGAGGTCAGGGAGTGAGGAGACGTGAGTCCACAGAATTAGTTCTAAACCCTGGGAGGTCTTATGTGATGGCACATCCGGAGACTGTGAGCACAGATTGACGCCTGACTTTGATTGACATCTCTGTGCTTCCTTTAGGCCCAGCTCATCCCCGAGGCTTCCCCACTCGGACACACACTCCAGGATTGAGCACTATGCCTGCAGGTATGAGTCAAGAAATCCTAATATAGTATCAGCCACCTGCTGCTGCCCATTAGCTGGGTGGACTTCACCCTGGGGGTGTTGGGTCAGGCTGAGTCAGAAAAAGTGGGCCTGAAGCCTACCAGCACTAGGGCCAGGAGGAGAGCACGCTGAAGGTTAGCAGTGTCCACAGAACCTTATAATCCAGTTTCTCAGGCAATAACTCATGCAGCCTATATTTGTAACAGCTGGTCTGAGATCAGCCGCCTGCTGAACACTACGTGTTCCCCGGCACCGCTGTGTTTACTTCAACAAAGCAACTATTATGTCAGACACACATTTGTCAGTTTCTTTACTTCAATGTTAGTGAAGAAATCTCGATAAACTTCTCTAGTAACTTCTTAATTTTCATCTGTTCACTATCCATGCATGAAGTCTTTATCTGTCCCTACAGTCGGCCCTCAGCAGCACTGCTCACAATGTGCCTTTTCTCTGAAATAATCTTCTCCACACAGATGAACATGATGCCACTAATGAGTATGGTGGAGTGGTGTGACTTCCTTATTTCGGCTTAATCATATTAAAACAGTTAGTCATGTTTATAAGAAATTAAAGCAAAAAGTGAGGAAAACACAGAAATGTAATTCTGCCAAGGAAAGTGTCTACAGAAAAGCACAGAAGCCTGATTTAGGAGCAACAGAAGGAGCAACAGTTGTTCCCCCTTGTAATGTTTAGACTGCTGCATTTGTACTTCTGGGAATTCCCTCCTATGATACACATTCCATTTACCTCACAGTGAACTACAGTACCAGTCAAAAGTTTGGAAACACCTACTCGTTAAAAGGTTTTCTTTATTTTTACTATTTTCTACATTGTGGAATAATAGTGAAGACATCAAAACTATGAAATAACACGTATTTTATATTTGAGAATCTAAGTAGCCACCCTTTGCCTTGATGACAGCTTTGCACACTCTTGGCATTATCTCAACCAGCTTCACCTGGAATGCTTTTCCAACAGTTTTGAAGGAGTTCCCGCACTCGTTAGCTGCTTTTCCTTCACTCTGCGGTCACACTCATCCCAAACCATCTCAATTGAGATCGGGCGATTGTGGAGGCCAGGTCATCTGATGCAGCACTCCACCACTCTCCTTGGTCAAATAGCCCTTACACAGCCTGGAGGTGTGTTTTGGGTCATTGTCCTGTGGAAAAACAAATTATAGTCCCACTAAACGCAATCAGATGGGATGGTATATCGCTGCAGAATGCTGTGGTAGCCATGCTGGTTAAGTGTGCCTTAAATTCTAAATAAATCACTGACAGTGTCACCAGCAAAGCACCATCACACCTCCTCCTCCATGCTTCACGGTGGGAACCACACATGCGGAGATCATCCGTTCACCTACTCCGCATCTCACAAAGACATGTCGGTTGGAACCAAAAATCTCACATTTTGACTCATCAGACCAAAGAATGGTTTTCATCATCGGTCTAATGTCCATTGCTCATGTTTCTTGGCCTAAGCAAGTCTCTTCTTATGATTGGTGTCCTTTAGTAGTGGTTTCTTTGCAGCAATTCGAGCATGAAGGCCTGATTCACACAGTGTCCTCTGAACAGTTGATGTTGAGATTTGTTTGCTACTTGAATTCTGTGAAGCATTTATTTGGGCTTTAATCTGAGGTGCAGTTAACTCTAATGAACTTATCCTCTATAGCAGAGGTAACTCGGGGTCTTCCTTTCCTGTGACGGTCCTCAGAGTCAGTTTCATCATATTGCTTGATGTTTTTTTGCGACTGCACTTTAAGAAACTTTCAAAGTTCTTGACATTTTCTGGATTGACTGATCTTCATGTCTTAAAGTAATGATGGACTGTCATTTCTGTTTGTCTATTTGAGCTGTTCTTGCCATAATATGAACTTGGTCTTTTACCAAATAGGGCTCTCTTCTGTATACCACCCCTACCTTGTCACAACATAACTGATTGGCTAAAACACATTAAGAAGGAAATAAATTCCACAAATTAACTTTTAACAATGCACACCTGTTAATTGAAATGCATTCCAGGTGACTATCTTGTGAATCTGGTTGAGAGAATGCCAAGAGTGTGCAAATCTGTCATCAAGGCAAAGGGTGGCTACTTTGAAGAATCAAATATCTCAAATATATTTAGAATAAAAAAAAACATTTTTGGGGTTACTACATGATTCCATATGTGTTATTTCATAGTGTTGTTGTCTTCACTATTATTCTACAATGTAGAAAGAAGTTAAAAAAAGGAAAAACCCTTGAATGAGTAGGTGTCCAAACTTTTGACTGGTACTGTATGTTTTTACTGTCTGCTTCTGTTCAAGACTTGCTGATATGGAGGACCAGAACTGCTCCTTCTTCAATGAGAGCTTGTAAGTTTATCATATAAAGCTCTTACTTAATGATACAAAATGAGACTGTGTCCAAGATGAACATTACATGATCTTTCTTACATGTCCGCATAGTTCATTCTGTCCTTCCCTCTGTTAATGGCCAGGGATGAGGATCAGTATCTTGACCGTCTGGAGCAGGACTCCCTGGCCTCCTGTCATCATTACCTGGGTTATACAGGCTGTGAGACCCAGGATGAGCTGCAGAGGACACTGGCCATGCTGGAGAATGAGAACAGGTGAGAGGTCATTAACGCTCATGTCCTTATCATTTCATGAGTGGTGAGGTCAGTCCAATCACATCCAAATCAAAATATTTCTGCCATCAGGGTATCGAATCATATCCAATCATCATTAGTTTACCTCTGATCTGCCATAAGAGCATAGATGAAAACATAAAAACACAAATGAGTGCCTGGGGTCACAAAGGTGTAATTTCCCCCAGGGTGCTCCAGGGGGAGTACCGACGTCTGAAGTGGCAGCACGCTGAGGCCCAGGCATGTCCACACCTGAGGGAGGGCTCTGTGGACCAGGAGGACTACCAGGACCGGGCCTTGCTGGCTGAGGCCAAAGGCCTGAGGCACCATAAGGGCAGGCTGGAAACCCGCATGCAGATCCTGGAGGACCACAACAAGGAGCTAGAGTCCCAGCTTCACCGGCTCAGGGAGATTCTACAACAGGTGAGTCTCAGCAAGAGGTTAGCAAATAGGGGGATGCCTCGAATGCACAGTCCTGTCCACATGAAAGTGCATCCTTTTATTTCCTTGTGATTTTAGCATATGTTTTGTGAGTCCAACAGAACAGAGAGGGTTCAGAGGACAATGTATCGACTGGAACACCATCATCTGCGTACTCTCCTGTGTCACGAAGAGACCAGCTGGGGAGACAGCTAAGCTCAGGAGCCTCCAACACAGAACCCCCAGGTAACATACTACGCTAGTTTGATATGAGGATTAACTATCAAAGACATGTTGCCATTAGGGGCTTGTCTAAAAGGGAGCCCTCATGCCTTTGTTTTCCCTCTGGCTCCAAGGGCCTGCCTTGGAGCCAGAGCAGGGTGTTACAGCCGATCACCTTCAACAGGTCATAGAGCAACTGAAAAACGTCTTCCCCTTAGAGACCAGAGAGAACGGTAAGTTCAAAGGGGTGATAAGAATGCAGCCTTTGTGCCAGGTTATGATCAATGGGATATCCCCACTGCATAATCCTTATTACATCAGAAAGATATCTCAAAAGTATGCCAGCCTTCTTTGACCGTCTCTGGATATTCTCTAATAGTGTGTACTTAGTACATTTAAATGTCTGTTCTTTTTCGCCCCATAGGTGTTGCATCACCTTTTTGACTTGTTTGCCATTCCAGAGACCAGACTGTGAACCTAACAACACCCATCGTTAACGGATAGCCTTCAAGATTCCTCTCACTATGATCAAGCACATATCACAACTGAGATCCATGTGTGTTTTATCCAGCTTAATACACATTGAAATGAACAAACAGGCTGATAATGAATATGTTTTCCAAAATAAGTGTACATTATGGATGTCCAGTGGTCAAATGTACCACTGAATGGAAATGTGTTGTTTCATGGTGTCAGGCCCATCTTTGTCTATGTGTAATATTTCATGATGTTGATATTTTTTTACATTTTCAAGAATGAATAAATTTACAATTCAATGTTTCTCTCTAACCGTTTAATTATTTTTGCACAAAAGTACATTTCCACATGCAGTTATTCATGTCAGTATTCAATATTCTGTCTCTCAGTAATAGTTTAAATATATGAAAAAGTTATATTTCATTGTTACAATGTAGGCCCACAGAGAGAGCAGCCATACAAATCACTTATCAGTACTGTAGAATGAGTGATGGTACAGACCCAGTAGATGGTAGACAGCTGTGTGTTATGTGTTAGGCTAGGAGGTGGTTGTGTTGTACTGACCAGTACCCGGTTTTGTAGGGGTCCGAAAGTGGCATGTCAATCAACCTGCTATCTGCCAATCACGGGAATGCCTGGAATGTTCTGATGCCGGGCATCCTGGTGGTTGGCGGAGTGGCGTGGAGGGGGTTGGGCAGGGGGTGGAGCATTGGAAGTTAAGACCAGGTTCAGCCTTTGTTCTCTCTCTCTCCTGACGTCTGGGCTTCACAGAGAAGGTCACGATTGGCTTGTGGGTTATCTGTCATCTATTTGGCGTGTGCTACGGCCCAAACAGTAGCCTGTGTAAAGTTGGTTTAATAAACCGTCAATTCGCAAACTCAAGCCTCTGTCTGGACAATTGTTCATTTATGATCTAGTCAGGTCATTACATTGGTGTCAGAAGTAAAAATGCGTTGATACATTCTCAGTTAGCCAGCAAGCTAGCTGACTTATGTGGCTAGCTACCGTAGGTGAGAACGGGGATTGAAAATGCTTCATGATGACGAGGGAATCCGAAATGTGAAGGTGGAGGTAGGGGACGATTATGGCCAAGGAGGTGCGTGTGAATGGACGTACCCGGGGGCTCTGTCTGAGGAGATCGCCAGGGCGTCGGAGCGCAGAGGCCGCTTGAGGGAGGTTCTCTCTCTCTTACGTTAGAGTGATGGCGGCTGATCTATTTGCGGGCAGGAGTGTTTAATAAACTTCGTCGACTCTGTATTGTTCATTTATGCACGGTCATTCTGGTGGGCGGACCCAGCAAGTGGCTGACGTGGCTACGCGGCGTGACGAGGAATCTGGGGCTCAGGATGTAAACAAACATGGCGGCGCCCAGTTCCCAGAGGCCGGCTGCGTCCGTATCTGTTAAGATTGGGAAGCTTTTCATGCTCAGTTTGAACTGTTAGCTCATTTTAGGGGTGGTCGGATGAAGAAAGGGCACTGCAGTTGGCTTTATGCCTCACGGATGAAGCTCTGGCCTGTTTGATATTGATTAGCCCGAGGACAGGCATGATTATGGTGCTTTAGTGGGAGCACTGAGGAGCGCTATGGACAGTGTGTACAGCCCGGGCTACGGCGCTCCGAACTGAGTAATAGACGCAGGCAGCCTGGAGAGCCTCTACGGGTGCTAGCTAATGACATTGAGAGCCTCTCTCGGGGCATATGCTCACATGCCCCCTCCGTGCAGAGCGAGCTAGCACGGGACCAGTTCATACAGGCGCTCTCTCCCTACGGAGCTGCGCATATAGACCCAGCTGGCTCATCCTGAGTCATTGCAGACAGCCTTGGAGATGGCTTTGGAGAGGGAGCTGGTGTGGGCTGGGGCTTCAGCTGGGGCTTTGGTGGGGGTGCAGGGAGACACACCCTCTGTGCGAGCTGGGGGCAGAGCAGCCCGGAGCCGGAAAAGCCTGCTTGGGTGGCCGAAATGACAAAACTCATTCGTGCTGTGTCGCTACAGGCGGAACGAAACACACGCCCTGGTCCCAGGGTCTGCTGGGGTTGTGGCCAGCCAGGCCATCTGCGCCGAGATTGCCCCATGTCCCCCAGAGCTCAGGGAAACGGCTCGGGGTCCGCATAGACTGGGTAGTGCGGACCCGTGGCTTTCTATCCCAACCACCATCATCTTCAGGAGGAGCCCACCGGCACAGACGGGGAAGCAAGGCTCCACTTCCCCCAGAAGCAGACGAGGGCAAGCGGATGGAGCCTGTTGTTGTGGTGGGCCGGACCTGTGTTGGGGACTTTTGTCATGTCCCTGTCACTGTGGAGGGGTGCCCTGCTCCGCCCTGGTGGACACTGGGTCCACAGTAACCCTGGTGAGGCCAGATATTGTGCCAGGTTGGACTCAGTGTGAGCCTACAACTGTGCAGCTCCGCACAGTCACAGGGGAGCTGGCACCCATGAAAGGGAAGGGAATAATGACTCTGACAGTAGGGGCAGGACTGTGCGTCATCCTGTGTGGGTGGCGGCTGTGCAGGACCCTTGTATCCTGGGGTTGGACTTTCTTAGGAGCACAGGCTGCCAGTTAGACCTAAATAGGGGCACACTGAGCTTCCAGGGAGGGACGGAAGTCACCATGTCCCCCTAATGTCACATTCACTCAACCCAACAAACCCTTTACTCCAACAGTTAAAGCAGCAGAGACTCATGGCTGCGCCCCTCCCCCCACAGCTGTGTGTGACTTTTCCCCAGTCCCCCTGTCACCTACGGCGGTGTGTTACATTCCCCCAGCTACCTCCATGACACAGCCCTCTGTGAGCCCGGGCCGCACCCCCAGCCCAGCTACCCCAGATGGGAGAGGAGAGGACACTGTCTGCAGTGAGGGAGATATGGGGAGGAACTGTGTTGGTCTTGACCCCGAGCAGCAGGAACGGTTGTGGCAGTTGCTGTTTGAATTCAGAGACAGCTTTGCGTTGAGTGAGGAAGAGGTGGGTCAGACTCATCTGGTGCAGCATGAGATCGACACAGGTGATGCTCGACCCATCAAGATGCGTCCCCGCCGTATCCCGCTGGCACGCCAGGAGGCGGCAGACAAGGCTGTGTTGGAGATGCAGCGGGCAGACTTCATTGAGCCCTCAGACAGCCCCTGGGCGGCGCCAGTCGTCATGGTTCCGAAGAAGGGGGGCAAGCTGAGGTTCTGTGCGGACTACAGGCGGCTGAATGAGGTAACCAGGAAGGACTCATACCCCATACCACGTATCGATGAGTCGCTGGACCTGGTTAGGGGGCGTCCTCCTGGTTCTCCTCACTAGACCTCCGCAGTGGCTACTGGCAGGTGCCCCTCTCCCCAGAGGCCAGAGCCAAAACTGCGTTCTCCACTAACAGAGGACACTGGCAGTTCAAGGTCCTGTGCTTTGGCCTGTGCAACGCTCCAGCTACTTTTGAGCGTTTAATGGACAGGGAGCTGGATGGCATCCCCTGACAGCAGTGTCTGGTATACCTCGATGACATCCTGGCCCATGGCAGCTCCTTCCAGTCAGCCCTGGGGGCGCTACGGCGTGTGCTGGAGAGGGTGGCTGCCGCAGGTCTGAAGCTCCACCCCGAGAAGTGCCACTTCATGAGGAGAGAGGTGTCCTTCTTGGGCCACCGAGTGGGGAAGGAGGGGATCAGCACCATGGAGGACAAGGTAGGGGCTGTCAGAGACTGGCCCACCCCCACCGACCAGCGTCAGCTGAAGAGCTTCCTGGGCCTGGCCTCGTACTACAGGAGGTTTGTACGGGGCTTCTCAAGCGTTGCTGCTCCACTGAACCGCCTGCTGCCGAAGGACAAGGCTTTCACTTGGACAGTGGAGTGTGAGGAGGCGTTCAACACCCTCAAACGTGCACTGATCGAGGCCCCCGTGCTCGCCCCCTGACCTCACCTTGCCCTTTATCCTGGACACTGACGCGAGCAATGTGGGCATGGGTGGGGTGCTGGCCCAGGTGGGGCCAGAGGGGAAGAGAGTGGTGGCGTACTTCAGCAAAACATTTGACAAACATGAGCGCCGCTACTGTGTCACCCGGCGGGAGCTCTTGGCTGTTGTGGCTTCCGTCAAACACTTCAAGTACTACCTGGGTGGTCTGCCCTTTACTGTAAGGACTGACCACTCTGCTCTCCAGTGGCTCATGTCTTTCAGAGAGCCAGAGGGGCAGGTGCTCTGCCTGACCAGGAGGCAGAGACCATCGTCGACGCCCTGACAGCGGGGATGTTCAGCAGGTTTGGAGCTGCAGAGTCCATCCACAGCGACCAAGGCAGAAACTTTGAGTCCCGTGTGTTCGCCACCATATGTGAGAGGCTGGGTATGCACAAGACCCGCACTACTCCTCTCCATCCTCAAAGTGATGGCCTTGTGGAGCGCTTCAACAAAACGCTTGGACAGCAGCTGGCCATCGTCTCTTCCAAACACCAGCGTGACTGGGACAAGCACCTGCCTATGGTCCTCATGGCATGCCGCTCCGCTGTCCAAGACTCCACTTCCTGCACGCCTGCCCTCCTCATGCTGGGGAGAGATCCGCACCCCTGCGGAGATGGCGTTTGGTCGGCCCCTGGATAGCCCTCATGTTCCTCCGGGGCCGGAGTATGCCCGGAGACTCCAGCACCGCCTGGAGACAGCCCACACCTTCGCCAGAGAGCAGCTGGTGAATGCAGGTGTGAGGCAGAAAAGGAACTATGACGTGCACACCCGGGGAAGGCACTTTGTGGCTGGGGAGCTGGTCTGGGTCTACAGCCCCCTAAGGAAAAAAAGGCAGATGCCCCAAGTTGGACAGTCACTGGGTGGGACCCTGCAGTGTCCTGGAGAGGGTAGGGGAGGTTGTGTACCGGGTGCAGCTTCCTCCCAGGGGAGAAAGGTGGCACTGCACCGGGACAGGTTAGCCCCATACAGAGGGGCCTCTTCTCCCCAAACCCCAGGAACCCCCACAATTCCCCTCTCTGGCAATGGCATTCTCCAGGCACCCACCCTCAGGTGCCGCAGACAAGGCTCCAGACAGCCCACTCCCCCTGTCTCCCCCCCTGTGTCACCGCGTGGTTCCCCAGAGCCATGGACTGTATTACCCGTTCCCGCTTCCTTGTCACCCATATCCCTGCCTTCATCCCCTGGTTCCCAGAGGGGCACTCTGCGACCATCACGGCCACGCAGGCAAAGGAGACCTCCGGGTCGCTTCAGAGACTTTGTTCGGGGACGAGGGACTTTGTGGTGGGGGGGCTGTGTAGCGACCCGCACATACAGCTGTGTGTTATGTGTTAGGCTAGGAGGTGGTTGTGTTGTACTGACCAGTACCCGGTGTTCGCGGGGTCCGACATGTCAATCAACCTGCTATCTGCCAATCAAGGGAATGCCTGGAATGTTCTGATGCCGGGCATCCTGGTGGTTGGCGGAGTGGCGTGGAGGGGGGTTGGGCAGGGGGGTGGAGCATTGGAAGTTAAGACCAGGTTCAGCCTTTGTTCTCTCTCTCTTACGTCTGGGCTTCACAAGAGAAGGTCACGATTGGCTTGTGGGTTATCTGTCATCTATTTGGCGTGTGCTACAGCCCAAACAGTAGCCTGTGTAAAGTTGGTTTAATAAACCGTCAATTCGCAAACTCAAGCCTCTGTCTGGACAATTGTTCATTTATGATCTAGTCAGGTCATTACAGTACTTTCCATGCAAGGATATTATCTTCTGTTAAATGGACTTAATCGACAGGATGGCACAATTTTCACGCCACTATACCGAAGTGACTTTTTCGTAGCAGGTTAGGAGAATTTAGGAAAACGTTATTGAAATTATTGAAGCAATGTGATACAGGTTTCAGTGGAGAGGAAGTCTTAACTATATCTTTGCTACAGTCATTTACTAGTGTTTATGTTGTATCAAGGTAAACGTACCGAAGACCCGCAGGACTTACTGCAAGAAATGTAAAAACAAAAACGCAAAACTCACAAAGTTACCCAGTACAAGAAGGGCAAGGATTCTCTGTATGCACAGGGTAAGTTTGCCACGGAGTTTAACGTTCAAAATCACATTGTATTGGTCACATACACATATTTAGCAGAAGTTATTGTGGTTGTAGCGAAATGCTTGTAACTTTTTAAACGTAGGCACTAGAAGCAGAGCTGCCATGTGTCGTTACTTCCCAGTCTCTGTCTGCTTGAACATTCACATGTATTTATGCGTGGTGTCTACCTCCGCATGCGTTAATCAGGTAACAATGTATTTTAGGCAAAAGGAGATACAACCGAAAACAATCTGTTTGTGGTGGCCAGACAAAGCCTATTTTCAGGAAGAAGGTTTGCAAGAATCACAATGGGGAAATATTTTACAAATGCACTGTTACCCTAGTCTTCCCTTCTAAAGATGGAGGTTGTTTGCAAATTGCCTGTTTTAGTTACCATGTCTACCCAAGTCATTTCCATATTTTTATGTTGCATGCTTGAACCCTTGTGATTTGTTCTGCAGGGTAAAACTACAAAGAAGATTGTGTGGAGCCCAACTGTCGACAAAGGAGAATGGTGCCCATCAAGCGACGCAAACACTTTGAACTGGGAGGAGAGAAGAGGAAGGTAATAGTACTGGTTCTCCTCAGTTTTGAGAGCCAGCAAACCTTTGCGTCTATTGGTAGCCTAATTGTGAAACGTAGGCACGAAGCAGAGGGTGGTGTTAATGAGATGGACACTAAGACAATTTAGCTTCTTATAGACGGTGATTTAAATCTATTTGCAGCAATCTGTGAAATTTTATATTTTTTTACCTAATCGCTATCCTTTTTCTTACTCTCAGGGCCAGGTCATCCAGTTTTAAACTTTCTCTTTTCTTGGGCCACTTAATATATATTCTAACTGTACCTGAACTTGTACTGTATTTACTGTTATCACTTGATAATAAACCTCTAGTATACGTTGAAACATTGGAACCAGTCAGACAAGTGATCTTGAATTGTCTGACACATGCAGTTACACATGATAATGCCCTCCTTTTGGCAAATCTGACCACGACTCCATTTTGTTGCTCCAAGCCTATAGATAGAAACTAAAACAGGAAATGCCCGTGCTCAGGTCTGTTCAACGCTGATCCGACCAATCTGATTCCACGCTTCAAGATTGCTTCGCTCACGTGGAATGGGATGTGTTCCGGATAGCGTCAAACGACATTGATGTATTTGGTGAGTGAGTTTATTAGCAAGTGCATCGGTGATGTTGTACCCACGGCGACTAAAACCTTCCCCAACCAGAAACTGTGGTTTGATGGCAGCATTCACGCAAAACTCAAAGTGCGAACCACTGCTTTTAATCAGGGAAAGGCGACGGGAAACATGACCGAATACAAACAGTTTAGCTATTCCCTCCGCAAGGCAATCAAACAAGCTAAGCATTAGTATAGAGACAAAGTAGTCACAATTCAAAGTGTCAGACACGATAGGTATGTGGCAGCGTCTACAGTCAATCACGGACTTGTCACAGGTCTGCTCATAGCCTGTGGCAAAAATGAGGGGAGACGAACAACAGGTATAGGCCAATCAAAACGGTTCTTTATTGTAAACCAAAAACTATTAACATAAACAAAGAAAAAGGAATGAGGTGTGAAAGTATCATAATGTAAGGTGTATGTAAAGTGCAGGGATGTGTGAATCTGTGTGTGTGAATGACTGAGTGAAAACTCTGCAAAACTACAAAGGAACAAACAAAACAGGATCATACCTGGAGGAGCAGATAGAGAGAGGCAAGAGTGATTAGTGAAGCCATTTAAATACCCTGAGCCCAGGTGACTCCAATCACTAACAACCCTCCTGTGCCTGCAGGAGGAACCGCCCCTGCACTGCAGAGGAGGGGCCGTGACAGACTACAAAAAGAAAACAAACACTGTCGCGGACCCCGATGTCTTGCTCCCAGACAAACTAAACTTCTTTGCTCGCCTTGAGGACAATACAGTGCCACCAACACAGCCCGCTATCAAAACCTGCGGGCTCTTCTTCACCGCAGCCAACATGAGTAAAACATTTAAACTTGTTAACCCTCGCAAAGCTGCCGGTCCAGATGGCATCCCTAGCCGCGTCCTTGGAGCATGCGCAGACCAACTGGCTGATGAGTTTACAGACGTATTCAATCAATCCCAGTCTGCTGTTCCCACATGCTTCAAGAGGGCCACAATTGTTCCTCTTCCCAAGAAAGCTAAGGTGACTGAGCTAAATGACTATTGCCCCGTAGCACTCACTTCCGTCATCATGAAGTGCTTTGAGAGATTAATCAAGGATCATATCCACATCACCTCCACCCTACCTGACACCCTAGACCCACTCCAATTTGCTTACCACCCCAATAGGGCCACACAACGCAATCACACTGCCCTAACCCATCTGGACAAGAGGAATACCTATGTAAGAATGCTGTTCATCGACTACAGCTCAGCATTTAACACCATAGTACCCTCCAAACTCGTCATTAAGCTTGAGACCCTGGGTCTCGACCCCGCCATGTGCAACTGGGTCCTGGACTTTCTGATGGGACGACCCCAGGTGGTGAGGGTAGGAAACATCTCCACCCCTCTGATCCTCAACACTGGGGCTCCACAAGGGTGCGCTCTCAGCCCTTTCCTGTACTCCCTGTTCACCCATGACTGCGGGCCATGCACACCTCCAACTCAATCATCAAGGAAGGAGGAGGTGATGGCCCTCGGAGTATGGTGTCAGAAAAATAATCTCACACTCAACGTCAACAAAACAAAGGAGATGATTGTGGATAGACAGCAGATATAGCACGCCCCCTATCCACAGACGGGACAGTAGTGGAGAAGGTGGAAAGTTTTAAGTTCCTCAGCGTACACATCACGGACAAACAAATGGTCCACCCACACATAGCGTGGTGAAGGCACAACAGCGCCTCTTCAACCTCAGGAGGCTGAAGAAATTTGGCTTGTCACCAAAAACATTCACAAACTTTCACAGATGCACAATCAAGAGCATCCTGTCGGGCTGTATCACCGCCTGGTATGGCAACTTCTCAGCCCACAACCGCAAGGCTCTCCAGAGGGTAGTGAGGTCTGCACAACGCATCACCGGGGGCAAACTACCTGCCCTCCAGGACACTTACACCACCCGATGTCACAGGAAGGCAAAAAAGATCATCAAGGACAACAACCACCCGAGCCACTGCCGGTTCACCCTGCTATCATCCAGAAGGCGAGGTCAATACAGGTGCATCAAAGCAGGGACCGAGAGACTGAAAAACAGCTTCTATCTCAAGGCCATTAGACTGTTAAACAGCCAACATACTTACTCAAATCTCTAGCCACTTTAATAATTAAAAGTTGAATGTAATAAATGTATCACTAGTCACTTTAAGCAATGCCACTTTATATAATGGTTACATACCCTACATTACTCATCTCATATGCATCTACGGTACTCTATACCATCTACTGCAGCTTGCCTATGCCGCTCGGCCATCGCTCATCCATATATTTATATGTACATATTCTTATTCATTCCTTTACACTTGCGTGTAAAAGGTAGTAGTTGTTGTGAAATTGTTAGATATTACTGCATTGTCGGAACTAGAAGCACAAGCATTTCGCTACACTCACATTAACATCTGCTAACCATGTGTATGTGACCAGTACAATTTATTTTGATCTGTAGTGAAGTTTGGATGATGCCTTCCCCCCCTAATTGACTATCAAATGTGAGCAGAATGTAGGTTCTAGTTGTTAAAACAAACTAGATAATAATCCCTATGTATTATTCAGTGTTTGTAATGGATTAGCTGTGGATTTAATACTCCTAAAGGTGTACGCTGTATCCTGAACTTCCGTTCCACCTCTTATGTATGTTTTCTTTCAGAATGGGCACAAGTTTAGGAGCATCACTGAGACAGTGACAACAGCAGTCATTCATTTTCACACTAATCATTAATTTGGCTTTTTGATTTGTTTAATTGAGGATGACAAAGTCAATACTTGACACAGTATGATAATCAAGGACATTGCCTAACTAGACAATTCAATATGTCCAGCATTCACTTCTGTACCAATAATGTACAATTACATAGTGTACCATATGTTGAAATCAATATATTTGTAGGGGTTTATGATTTGCCAATACGGTAATGTGGCAATCCACAAGAGTACAAAATAAATACAATTCTGAAATACAAAAAAAATATTATTTTTTTCCATGCAGTCCTGCTTCAATATCTGGACTTGTGCCCTCCATGGGGGTGACATTGAAAGTATCCATAGTGCAAGAAGGCTTATATGCCATTCGTGCGTTCCATTGGAATTGTAAAAAAAAAATTAAGGATGACACTTCGAAGAGACATCAAGTTTACTTACTTTCATTAAAAAATGAATGGAACTGGACATGCAGTCAGTTATTTATCCATTGGCACAGCTGATGGATCGCTAACACTGTCTCAAAGTGTTCTGTGGAAGACTAGATTCTAGTGCTATAACTCAGTCCACAGATGTTGGTTTGTCACAGAGTAGCTCGGATGGCTTCATTCCGTAGCACTTTGTACGTGAGCCAATAGAAAACATTGAAGCAAAGGAAACTCAGAGGGAACACAGCCCTGGATATAGTGTCAATCCTTTTTGCCCGATCTACAAACCGCCTGCGGATGTCATACAGTGGAAACCCAGGAGGTAAGGCCTGAAAGATTGGGGAGTCCATCTCTGGTGGCGCATCTTCTACTGCTCCATAACTATGGAGAAAATAGGCCTGACTCTGCTCTGCCAGTTCTTGCTCCTAGGAAAGAACAAAAGGAAAAGGGTCAAATATGTCTGTCACCCTCAACCTGAAACATTTTCTCCACATTTCTTGCCACATACAGTATTATAATTATTCAAGTGTGGCAAAGTAAAAAAGGACTTGGATTTTGTGATGAATACATTTCACATGAGAGAGATTAAACAGATAGCGATGACAACCGTATCACTGTGAGATCTACCATTTTGTTTTTCTAAGTGAACAAACAGTGGACTATCCCCATTAAACTAGACTCCAGTCAAGGTGAGAAAAGTAGGAGTTTTTACCCTGGCACAGACACTGCACTGCTGAGGGCCAGACAAGGTCCCCTGGCAGGTGTTGTTGCCTGGTACGTTGTTACCTTTCACTTTGCTGCTCTCACCAGTTCCACTTCCCTGCTGATAGAGCCAGAGCAACATGGAGGTTTAGCAGGCATACGGGAATACTGTGATTCAATCTAAACAACATACAGTGACACATTACTGATGACATTCAAGTATGTTAACAGAGTCTGAGAAATACCAACTGAATGTGTAAAGGTTTCAGAATAAGATGAGACTTAGGTAAAACAGAAGACTACCTGGTCCCTGGAACTGATCTAGATGGAGGTGTCAGGGAAAACTATTGGGAATTTTCATAATATAATGGAAGGCTAACTGTGGAGCTACAGACAAACTACTACCACAAGTCAGTTCAATAATTCCAGATAATTCTTTTTTAGACCACTCTTTTGGGTTACTTGTTTATGTTGAGGTCCAAAGTGAAACGGAAAGCCAAGCTGTTGAGTAGAGCAATAATGGCTAGAAGAAGGAAGAAAATGACTTGAATTTAGAACAGATCTGTGGATCTCCCAGCATGATACAACAGCCAGCTGAACTGTGTTGCTGCTGCATAACAGGGCAATGAGGGAATAGCAGGTGACAGCAGCCTGAGGGAGTGGGCTGCACAGGGTCTCGTACTCACAGTTCTCTGCCTCTGTTGTTCTTTGATCTTTTTCCTCAGTCTGAAGAACTCTTTGTGCTGTCGTGAGACAAAGTTTACTGCTGCATACTCCAGCAGTGCAGCAAACACAAAAAGAAGACACACAGCCATCCAGATATCAATGGCCTTCACATAAGACACCTACAAACAGATGAATACGTGTTAGAACTTCAACATACAGGTAAACAACTGAAATAACCTGTGATGGTTAGGTATTAAGTATAAAACTGGTAACTGGCATTTTCTGAATTAAATCATCTTTTGAAATCAAATTTGATTGAATGTACTGTATGTAGCTTGTCCAGCTAGAACACCTGAGCAAAATAAAAAATCAAACATTTCCTCTCTTACCTTAGGCAAGGATGCCCTGGACCCAGAGCTTTGTGTTGTCATGGTGAGCACTGTGGTGATACCAAGGCCCACTCTAGCTGGGGCCGCATCCATGTTGATCCAGAAGGAGACCCAGGAGAGGATGACGGTTAGCAGGCTGGGGATGTACATCTGGATCAGGTAGTAACCCATCTGTCTCTCCAGGTGGAACTTTACCTCGATGCAGGCGAATTTACCTGCCAGCAGATGCCAGATGGTTAGAGATGAAGACATTGTCATTAAGCAAACTGTGGCAATAACATTCCATTGAGAACCCAGAATCTACCTGTGTTGTAGTGTTTGGTGCAGTAGCCCAAGTCTTTCTCCTCCTTCAACACAAACTGAGGAAGCATCAGGTCATCAGCCACCTGCACAGGGCCAATGTCCAGCCACTGGAAACACAGGTCATTCATGGTGTAGCCAACTAGAGCACAGAGGAGAAGGGAGAACACGGGTTTCTTTTATTCATGATCTAGCCTGCTACAGAGGGAGGCAAGTTTATTTATAAAGTTGTCAACATCAAAAGCTGTCTAGTCAAGTGTAGAAAATGGGGAAAAAGAGGCACCAGGAAGTGAAACTAGCCGAGTGCAAAGAATGGATAAAAAAGAGGTAATAGAAAACTCACAGCTTTCCAGCTGCATAGAGCATGTCTGAATGTCCATAGGGAAGTTAATCAGATCCATAGGGCAGGACAGGATCAGAGTTAACCTGACTCACAGAACCAGAAGCACATAGTGAGAGGGTGAATAGAAGACAGGTATGGGGAGCTTTGTACACTAATATTACTTGTGGCCTCAAATTGAGCGTTGATAATTATTGTTACTGGTCACATGTTATAAATAACACAATTGTACTCTTATATATCATTATGAGGAGACACTACTGTTTTAGAGACACCGGTCACCTGATACTGTAGAGGACATTCCCATTTTGGAATATCCGCAGCAGTTTGTTGTCTGTGGTGACTTCGTGAAAGTTTGCCCCTTTTTCATTGGCAAAGAAAAGGTCAGGTTTCCAGATGGAGTCCAACATGGAAGGATCCAGGTCCAGAGAGTCATCAGGGTACTCCTTATAGGCCAGTCGTGGGTCATTCCATTGTTGCCGTAGAAACACATTAAGCCGATAGTCCTATGGTAGTTATAGTAGAAAAGAGACAGTCTATTAAAGTGAGCGAACAGCCGCTGTTTGGAGGAAAGGTGGATGAGAATAAAAAGCCCTCACCATAGTGGTTTCTGTGATGGACCCAAAGCTGTTGATGAACAGGTTGATGGTGACATTCACAGGAGGACCTGAAAAATAGTCCATGAGACACAGCTACTCATCTATACTGGATTATAATTTCATGTGTTTCACTATACTATTTTCTGAAACTGACCATTTTTTCATTGCTTAACCTGTACTGTAAAATGCATTACTCATACAGTACATGTTCATTCATCATTCATTCATATTTCAAGGAAAATATCTGTGGCAGAGCATCTGTGGCAAATAAAAACGGATCTGAAAACATTGTCAGGTCTATTTAATGACGGGATAATATTGTATTCCAGCCCACAATGGAATAAGAACTATTTTACTGTATATACTGAACAAAAATATAAACGCAACATGTAAAGTGTTGGCCCCATGTTTCATGAGCTGAAATAAAATATCCCAGACATTTTCCATAAGCACAAAAAGCTTAATTTTGTGCACGTTTGTTTACATCCCTGTTAGTGAGCATTTCTCATTTGCCAAGATAACCCATCCACATGACAGGTGTGGCATATCAAGAACCTGGGGATAATAAAAGGCCACCTGTGGCGGACTGCACTAGCATCGAATAGTCCCCGCGATATGCAACTTTTCAGGGAAGTCAGGAACCAATACACGCAGTCTGTGAGGAAAGCAAAGGCTAGCTTTTTCAAACAGAAATTTGCATCCTGTAGCTCTAACTCCAAAAAGTCCATGGAGAATAAGAGCACCTCCTCCCAGCTGCCCACTGCACTGAGGCCAGGTAACAATGTCAACACCAATAAATCCATGATAATCGATAATTTCAATAAGCATTTCCCTACGTCTGGCCATGCTTTCCTCCTGGCTACCACAACCCCAGCCAACAGCGCTGCACCCCCCACAGCAACTCGTCCAAGCCTCCCCAGCTTCTCCTTCACCCAAATCCAGATAGCAGATGTTCTGAAAGAGCTGCAAAACCTGGACCCGTACAAATCAGCTGGGCTAGACAATCTGGACCCTATCTTTCTAAAATTATCCTCCGCCATTGTTGCAACCCCCATTACCAATCTGTTCAACCTCTCGTTCGTATCGTCCGAGATCCCTAAAGATTGGAAAGCTGCCGCGGTCACTACTCTGGACGGTTCTGACTTAGAATATGTGGACAACTACAAATAACTAGGTGTCTGGCTAGACTGTAAACTCTCCTTCCAGACTCATATTAAACATCTCCAATCCTAAATTAAATCTAGAATTGGCTTCCTATTTCGCAACAAAGCCTCCTTCACTGACGCCGCCCTCGTAAAACTGACTATCCTACCGATCCTCGATTTCTCAGAAAACTGGATGCAGTGCCCTCCATCTATCACAGTGCCATCCGTTTTGTCACCAAAGCCCCTTATACCACCCACCACTGCAACCTGTATGCTCTAGTCGGCTGGCCCTCGCTACATATTCGTCGCCAGACACACTGGCTCCAGGTCATCTATAAGTCTATGCTAGGTAAAGCAACACCTCATTTGGCAGCCTTTCCTTCCAGTTCTCTGCTGCCAATGACTGGAACGAATTGCAAAACTCGCTGTAGCTGGAGACTTATATTTCCCTCACTAACTTTAAACATCAGCTATCTGAGCAGATGACCGATCGCTGCAGCTGTACATAGCACATCTGTAAATAGCACATCTGTAAATAGCCCACCCAATCTACCTACCTCATCCCCATATTGTTTTTATTTACTTTTCTGCTCTTTTGCACACCAGTATTTCTACTTGCACATCACCATCTATCATCTATCACTCCAGTGTTAATTTGCTAAATTGTTATTACTTCGCTACTATGGCCTATTTATTGCCTTACCTCCTCACGCCATTTGCACACACTGTATATAGACTTTCTTTTTTTCTCTATTGTGTTATTGATGGTACGCTTGTTTATTTCATGTGTGTTGTTTTTAGTGTCACACTGCTTTGCTTTATCTTGGCCAGGTCGCAGTTTTAAATGAGAACTTGTTCTCAACTTGCTTACCTGGTTAAATAAAAAATATTAAAAAATGTCAGTTTTGTCACACAACCCAATGCCACAGATCTCAAGTTAAGGAATCGTGCAATTGGCATGCTGACTGTTGGAATGTCCACCAGAGTTGTTGCCAGAGAATTGAATGTTAATTTCTCTACCATAAGCTGCCTCCAATGTCATTTTAGAGAATTTGGCAGTACGTTCAACTGGCCTCACAACCGCAGACCACGTGTAACCACGCCAGCCCAGGACCTCTACATCCAGCTTGTTCACCTGCAGGATCGTCTGAGACCAGCCACTCGGACAGCTGATGAAACTGAGGAGTATTTCTGTCGTTAATAAAGCCCTTTTGTGGGGGGAAAACTAATTCTGATTGGCTGGACCTGGCTCCCCAGTGGGTGGGCCTGGCTCCCAAGTGAATGGGCCTATGCCCTCCCTGGCCCACCTATGGTTGTGCCCCTGCCCAGTCATGTGAAATCCATCGATTAGGGGCTAATTAATTAATTAATTTCAATTGACTGAATTCCTTTTATGAATTGTAACTATAAAATTGTTGAAATTGTTGCGTTTATATTTTTGTTCAGTATAATAATAATACATTTGTATAAAGCTTTTGATTAGATTTATTTTTGATACTGTATATATACAATAAAAACAACATGCATTTAGAATCAAGGCAGATAAAACAGCAATAGTGTGATTGGTGCTAAATACATTTTAGATTGGGACTAGGACTATCAAAAATTCAGTCTGTAGAAGTGGGTTTTAAGGCCCGTTTTAAAAGTTCAGAGTGATGGTGCAACTCTCAGATGGCCAGGGAGAGCATTCAATAGGCGAGGGGCAAGGAACCAGAAGGGTCGGTCCCCCATAGTTCGGAGACGTGTCTTGAGGACTTGAAGCAGTAGGGAGTGGCTGGAGCAGAGAGTGCAAGGTGGCTCGCTGATTGAGATGAGGTCGCTGGGCTTTAAATACAAGCATGACCATTTTGAAGTCAATCCTGTAGTTGACCGGTAGTCAGTGGAGTTGGACCAGGATCGGGGTGATATGGTCTGACTTCTTGGTCCTGGTCAAGACCCTGGCAGCACTGTTCTGGATTAGTTGGATCCTCTGTAGTGATTTGGCTAGGAAGCCCCCAAACAGCGCATTGCCGTAGTCATTCTGAGAGAAGGCGGCGTGGATGAATTTCTATGCATCTGTCTGGGAGAGTGATGGTATAACCTATTGGAAGAGGTCAGAGCAGAACCAGTTCAGAGCTGTTCCAGAGACAGCAGTGTGTTCTCTGAGATGCCACAGGAGGATGATGTGGTGTACAGAGTCAAAAGCAGCACTGAGATCTAAGAGGAGGAGGATGCTAGGAGATCCAGAATCGGCAGCCATCAGCAGGTCATTGGTAACTTTAATGAGAGCTGTTCCGGTGCTGTGCAAGGGCCAGAAGTCAGATTGGAAAAACTTTTACAACTGATTAGATGACAGATGAGATTGAAGTTGGTTTGCAACCACGTTCTCCAGTACTTTTGATAGGAAGGGGAGGTTGGAGATGGGCCTGTAGTTGGATAGGATGTGCTGGTCAAGGTTGGGTTTCTTCAGTAACGGGGTGACTGCAGCTGTTTTGAAGATTGGTGGTACTGTGCCTCTCCGGTCAGCAGGGACTTGTTGATCAGGGTGATGAGAAACATAAGCAGGCTTGATGAGCAGGTTTTGAGTAGGGATGTAGGGAGAAGGTGGTGGCCTTTCATTTTAGAGATGATTGACTGCACAGCGGTGGATGTGTTTACACAGTTTATAATGTGGCAAGCTGTCTTGTATTAGATTGAGTAATCACAAATAGACAGGATAAAATGGTTGTCGTTTCCAATATGCTCCCATTAGTACATTGCATCTCACAACTACTGACATCATAAATATTTCATAATCTCATTTCTTAAGAGGGTATAATTTATTGATTCTACTTTAATTCAATTTGTGTATTTATAGACAATCAGCATGGAGTTACTTTGCATTGCATTCACTGGCACATTTCAGTGATGTGCAGCAAGTATAAAATATATATGATGAGATTTGACCCTTGAGAAATAAAGAGGAACTATGTCAGAGGGAATCTGCTGGCTTCGCTGGCTGTGGAGAAACAGACTGAACTAGGGGCACTATTCATTCTGATCCCGAGATAACATTTTAAGGTCATTTACGATTGAGCTGACATGCAGCATATACTGTGAATGCAGTCTCCGCTAAAGCGGGAATATTGACTTTACATTTCAATCACACTGTAAGGCTGAACTTCTGCGACGCGGATTTATTAGAGCCCAAGGTCTGTGGGTTAACATACATGCAAAATGACACTTTTCTAACCAAAAACAAATGCTCTGAGTAATTCTGGCTTTAAGTTTC
Organism: Oncorhynchus keta; assembly: GCF_023373465.1. Classification (NCBI taxonomy): domain Eukaryota; kingdom Metazoa; phylum Chordata; class Actinopteri; order Salmoniformes; family Salmonidae; genus Oncorhynchus; species Oncorhynchus keta. Next base: position 577,859 of record NW_026288751.1, on the reverse strand, counting down.
AAAATAAATAATAATTATAATATGAAAGTGGAAATCTTTCAGATTTATATCCAATTGTATCTTAAATATATTATTTAAAGCTACTGTACTACAGCCACCAGTTTAGGCTTTACTGTACTGTATAATAATGTGTATAACTGTATATGTATTGTTTTATAATCTACAATGTACTGCATTATACCTTTGAAGTTGGGTCTAATGCGGGCATCATACCCAGATGTCCTTCCCATGAGTTTATCCAGAAAGTCAGATGGGGAAGGGGCCTTCCCTACCCTGCTAGTTAGCTTCATCTCCTTACAGGACCCAGGCCTGCCAGAGGGGAGGAATGTCAGGAGTAGTATTATCTGGAACTGATGGGCAACTACAGTTTCAGACAGTCATAATAAATGGATGTGATAGAAAGAATTTGATTCATAAAAGGTGAAGAGTTACATACTCTGCTCAACAAGTGATATGATGCAAAAACATATTTCTTTGAAAATATAAGGCGGGAATAAGAATGGTAGGGACGATATATGCTTTTTGTAATTACTATTTCTTTGTAATCAGCCACAAGCAGTAAAGTAGTGACTATTTTTTGTAATAAAATTGGAATATTAATGTATTACAATTAAGAGATGGTATTTGAGTTGGTGTGATCATTTATATTGATTTTAGTAAACACACAGGTCATGTAGCTTTCTCCTTTATGTAGACTATATCTAATCCCTGGACAAAATCATCTCTCCACTGTGTCTTTCCCAACATTCCAAATCACCTTGCTCCCTCTATCAGCGGTTTTCTTTCATAGATGATCCTACTTTAAGTGTAGGACTTCTACGGTCTAGTCCCAATGCATTAGACTAACAGCAGAATCGTATAAATTTGTTAAGCTAAATGTAGAGTTGTTTATGAATAAATATTTAATACAGGGTAAAAGTCTGCAAAATTTGGAGGAATAACTACACCTTTTAGTATACAGTCCAAATAAATATCCTACAGTTATTGGTAATTATTTTACAAAATGCAATGTATGATGATCAACATGATTAGCTCATCAAAATCCATTTAATATCTATTATACATGTATTATTTTTAGGCACATTTAAAAAATATATCTTGTAGAACATATGAACCTTTCAAGGTGAAAAAAATGGTTTTATTTCTGTGATTTTCATATAATTGGGAAAACATTGTACATTCCCCATGGAACAACTTCTCACTTCAAAAGTAGATCTCTATTTCTTCAGTTTACACAAATGCGCATTGAAACATTTTTCTTAGTCTCCTTTTAGTTTTACTCAAACAACCACAGGCTATAATAAAACAACAAGTACTTACTAAGCCAAAAGGCAAGACAATGATGTATCTTACCTGCATTGTAGAAAGCAGACCGAGGAGACCCATACCATCCACAGGACTAGTGAAAGCATTCTCTGCTTACAGCTCTATGTATGAAATAAAATACAAATGGATGAAGAAATGTTTAGAGGCATATAACTCAGTGAAGAGTCTGTGAATCTAGGCTGAGAAACATGGTGTTGCTCCTCTACCTAGACAAATCCATATTGAGCCCTCTGAGCCTCCGGCTCTTTGCAGGTGTAACATCCAAGATGATGCTGGTCTATAATTCAAGGTCTGGGGAAGTTTTGCCATGTGATTTTTTTTGTGTTGAAGACCCACAAGCTTTATGTCTTTTTCATAGCCAAATGCATGCTCCAGGAATTACAGCAGGAGTATTTAAAGAGACAGCATCATTTGAGACCTCTTTTTTATACATTTTTTAGTCAGTGAGTCTTTAAAGTTCCAATATTTTGAGACTTTATCTTATGATGGCTTTAGACTTTCATGAACAGTTTGGATCCACAGTCAAGGCATTTTCTATTAAATACCTTTTTTCACCTAAAAAGAAAAACACAGTAACAGAGAACATGGACATACATTCTCCAAATATATATTCACTGAACAAAATTTAAACGCAACATGTAGTGTTGGTCCAATGTTTCATGAGCTGAAAAAATAAATCCCAGAAATGTTCCATATGCGCATATTTCTCTCAAATGTTGTGCACAAATTTGTTTACATCCCTGTTAGTGAGCATTTGTCCTTTGCCAAGATAATCCATCAACCTTGATAGGTGTGGCATATCAAGAAGCTGTTGAAACAGCATGGTCGTAACATAGGTGCACCTTGTGCTGGTGGACAATAAATTACCACTTTAAGATGTGCAGTTTTGCCACACAACACAATGCCACAGATCTTAAGTTAGGGGAGCGTGCAATTGGCATGCTGACTGAAGGAATGTCAACAAGAGCTGTTGCTAGAGAATTTAATGTTAATTTCTCTACCATAAGCCCCCTCCAACATCATTTTAGAGAATTTGGCAATACGTACAAACGGCCTCACAATCACAGACCACAGGAGTATTTGTGTCTGTAATAAATCCCTTTTATGGGGAAACACTCCATCTGATTGGCTGTGCCTGGCTCCCCAGTGGGTGGGCCTATGCCCTCCAAGGTTCACCAATGGCTGCATCCCTGCCCAGTGATGTGAAATCCATAGATTAGGGCCTAATGAATTTCAATTGACTGATTTCCTTATATGAACTGTAACTCAGTAAAATCTTTGAAATTATTGCATTTATATTTTTGGTAAGTATATTTCTAGATACAAGTCTACCTCCACTATTAAAATAATTAATTTGAAGAATGTATTAAATAAACATTAATTGGTTAAAGGATTTTGAATTATTCAAGAATGAAGAGGGGCACTCAAGGCGGTTAAGCAGACAAATTAAAGAATAAAGGGCACAACATTGTTATCAAAAGGAAAGTACTTTCAAGGTGTACAATACAAAAGGGAAAGACATTTTGTATATTTCTTTCTTATGAGAAGTTCGACTAGTTAATTAAACTATCCCTCGAAGGGATACGTTTTCTGTTCACAGGTTAATTACTTGTTTCTTTCAACACCTAGATAAATTATCACACCTTTGGAGGAACTCAGTAGTAACAGTCAGACATAAGGCGGCAATACATTTCACACATTACTTTTAATAATTACGCCTATGGCAGACTTATCTTAGTAAAAGCGATGCTAGCTGTACCTCACGTGTTAAAAGACAGTTCCTTCACATCTGTAAAAAGTTTCCCGCCTTCCCACAGGGAGGTGTTTAAGATACAGTGTCAGCAGATTGGGATAGAAAAAAAAAAAATCTTTAAAATCATGCAAGTTTTCTGCATGTAAAAACATTTCCAGTTCCATAGTGGTTAAGTAGGCCAGCTTTAATTTTAATGTGGTAGCCTTCTGTAGAGTATAAAGTTATACTGCATACTACTTTCCCAGTGAGTGGTTCTGTATGCTGTAGCCCACAGGTCAGGAGCCCTTGGAGCAGGACTGCCTGTTCCCATCCACTCTGAGGAGAGCCATGGCACTAACCTGAGAGCTCCCAGGACAGGAACTGTCTGTGGGAGCAGTGCAGGCAGGTGAGCAGTGATTGTTGGGAATGGATCTTTTGTTCAACAAAACGGTCTCAACATGGTAAACCATAGCAAAAGCCACTGCATAAGAGACTCCATATTTGAGCTTGTGTGATTTAATTACCAACATTTAAACAATATGAAACCATGTTATAATACAAGTTATCTTGGAAATGTATCAAGGGACTTTAGTGCTTGCAGTCCATATCAGAACCAGTTCTCCTAACCAAGTGATAACATCTTAGGAAATAAAAATGCAAATGGTAGGATAATTTCAATTTAAAAACATGTTTATTGCAGCCTTTAACAATAGGAGCTGCTCTGATCACACTGAAAAACAACCTCTATGTACCAGTATGTTGTCAGGCTTGCACACAATCACCTGTATTCCCGGGATGGACAATTTCACCTTGATCACAAAACGCAACAGAATAGATCTGGGGATATGGGGGCGGCATTCATTCTATATAGAATGATTAGACTGATCGACATTGGGAACATTTCTACTCACTATCTTGAATAGAAAATAAGAAAAAAAGCATGCATGTGATAGAAATTACAAACATGACAATATTCCAGCGACATTAAAATGTACAGAGTAGATTTGTGTCCAGAGATTCTCCCTTTTCAAGTGCATCATCATAGTGGGGTCTGCCAAAGCCTGGCGATGACTGTGAAAGTTCAAAGCCTTTATGAGTAGTGACAGCACACGTCTCTCCCAGCATAGGCTCAGCCTCCCCAGAGGAGAGAAGACTCAGTCGTCGTGAATGTTGAAGAGCTTAGCCACTTCATTCAGATCGGCATGTTCCTCTCCATCTTTGATGATCTGCAAAGACAAGAATACAAAGCAGTCTATATTTAACTGCGTTCAACATCACTTAAGTGACATGGAGCGGGTTAAAGAACAGAGAAAATATGTATCCTCTGACATTTGTGACAATTCTCACCTTCCTTGCAACGGGCATTCTGTTGAACACGTTCCACAGGATAATGCCCACCACCACTTTGTCTCGCAGATAGAAGATCACTCCTTTCCCGTAGTTGTCCTTCTGCTCGGGTACTGGAGGGGGTTCAGGGGTGGAGGAGGCTACAGGGCTACTGGCCGTCCCCTCAGTCTCACTCTCCGAACGGATTCCAGTTCCTATCGGGATAGGAAAGACGCTCAGTCTATGTCTTTGAAACAATTGTTGGGGGGGGGGGTTAAAAGTTGAGTTGATTTGTAAAACAGAGGTCCTTCTGTAGAATCAAATAGTTGTCAGCACATGCTTTGTAAACAACAGGTGTAGACTAACAGTGAAATGCTTACTTACAGGCCCTTCCCAACAATGCAGAGATGAAAAAATCTAAAATGATACCGTGAGAAATGATTGCACAATGAGCAATGATAACTTGGCTATATACACAGGGTAATAGTACCGAGTCAATGTGCAAGGTAAGAGGTAGATTTGTACATATAGGTAGGTGTAAAGTGACTAGGCAACAGGATAGATAATAAACAGTAGCAACAACGTCTGTTATGAGTCAAAAGAGTTCATGCAACAAGGGTCAATGCAGATAGTCCGGGTTCCTGTAGGTTCATGCTCTACAACATCCGCAGAGTACGACCCTGCCTCACACAGGAAGCGGCGCAGGTCCTAATCCAGGCACTTGTCATCTCCCGTCTTGATTACTGCAACTCGCTGTTGGCTGGGCTCCCTGCCTGTGCCATTAAACCCCTACAACTCATCCAGAACACCGCAGCCCGTCTGGTGTTCAACCTTCCCAAGTTCTCTCACGTCACCCCGCTCCTCCGCTCTCTCCACTGGCTTCCAGTTGAAGCTCGCATCCGCTACAAGACCATGGTGCTTGCCTACGGAGCTGTGAGGGGAACGGCACCTCAGTACCTCCAGGCTCTGATCAGGCCCTACACCCAAACAAGGGCACTGCGTTCATCCACCTCTGGCCTGCTCGCCTCCCTACCACTGAGGAAGTACAGTTCCCGCTCAGCCCAGTCAAAACTGTTCGCTGCTCTGGCCCCCAATGGTGGAACAAACTCCCTCACGACGCCAGGACAGCGGAGTCAATCACCACCTTCCGGAGACACCTGAAACCCCACCTCTTCAAGGAATACCTAGGATAGGGTAAGTAATCCTTCTCACCCCCCCCCTAAAAGATTTAGATGCACTATTGTAAGTGGCTGTTCCACTGGATGTCATAAGGTGTATGCACCAATTTGTAAGTCGCTCTGGATAAGAGCGTCTGCTAAATGACTTAAATGTAAATGTAACTATTTAACTAACTATTCAGCAGTCTTATGGCTTGGGGGGTAGAAGCTCTTCAGGGTCCTGTTGGTTCCAGACTTGGTGCATCGGTACCACTTGCAGTGTAGTAGCAGAGAAAACAGTCTAGAACTTGGGTGGCTGGAATCTGACAATTATGTTGACTGTAAATCAGTATAATGTGGATGGTTATACCTGACTTCTCTGTGGCAGCTTTGGGGGTGTCCTTAGCAGTGGCTTTGGCAAATACTCCAACTGTTGGAAGGCTACTGTCTACTATCCCAATGGCCTCATAGCCTACATCAGGCCCCAGGTCACTCCTGTGGGACAAAATAGGAAATTAGATACAAGTTTAGAGGAGAGGGAGCCACTGACGACTAGTGACAAGGAAACTGAATGATATGACTCGTACCAGAACATGGACTGATGCCAGTAGGGCTTATTGGCTCCCGTCATATTCTCTCCGGCCAGCCGGCCACTCACGACTGCATGGTCATGGTGCTCCACTCGCCTGCGGCCCAGTCTGATGTCATAGAAGCACGCTGCATCACCTGCCTGTAAACAGAGGACACAAAGGATCACAACAGTGGCCTACATAGTCATGACACATCAGTAATAAATGACAACACTTTTTAGTTTATAGTTTCCTTGTGCTTGAGAATGAGAGTAAAGGATGCATATCTTATGAGATGTTCTCAATCTTTCAATGGGGGAGCTCTTTACTGAGAATTGACCTTTCAGAAGAAAATTAAGTAGGAGCCGAAGACAACCACTTGAATTTGCACTTACCACCCATATATTGGACCTAGCCTGCAGTTCTGCGTTGACCCGAAAGCCCCCAAAGTCAGAGTCTACCTCCAGACCTGCTGACTTGGCCAGCTCTACACTGGGCTCCAGCCCAACAGCTGCAACAATATGGTCCGTCTTCACCACACGACCATCCTTCAGTTTGATCTCCACTTTACCATCTTTGAAGCTCACAGCTTTTACCAACGCTTCTGTGATGACCGCCACTCCCTCTGTAAAAGGTGAGAGATGAATTTCGGTATAAATAACTTACTTAAAAGAAGTATCAACCAGGCGAGTTTGGCAATGGCTGCCTCAGTCATATACTGCCATATACAGTCCATTAGTGAAACATACAAGTAATAGAGATTAAGAGGTTTCCCCTCCTTACCGCTCTTGACTTTGGCTGTTGTCCAGTTGCTTAGATACTCCGGCAGCACCTTTCCCATGTTGCCCTTCTCAGGGAACATCTGGATTACCTCCAGGTCAGAATCAGCAGCTGGGAGAAGGATGGACAGAGACACATTACAAAAGGGGCATTTCACTGTGGTGAATGTTGGTTCAGTAAGTGTCAAATTAATTGGAAAAACACACGTTTGAAAATTTGGGCCATAGACACATCCTATGTGTTTTAATCAAATCAACTATATGCACTGAGCTTGTCTGATACTTTAAGTGAACTGATGATGAAATAATTAAGTCACAAATTAATAGAGGGAGTTCGACCACAATTGATTTGAATGTGCCTGGCCTGGCACAGACTTGCTGTGTTAAAACATTTTTTTAAAGACGGCGAGGGACTGTGTGACTGGCATCCGTTCTCTCTCTGTCCTCCCTGCTGCAGCGACCACCACAAAACATCAACTGTGTGCATTGTACTGTTGTTACCGAAATCTCTCATTTGTCTTTGACAAACATTCCCTATCGAATGCACGTGACCAATAGGGCCTGACCAATAGAATATTATTAGCACATCAATAAATTGGTTATAAACTAACTCTGAACACCGTAACAACAAAATGGATGCCGAGGACGTGACAAATACACTCGCAACGGGGGAATGTTTACTGGTTGCTCATGAGGTAAAGGGGAAGTCTGAAGAGTGGAAAACATTTTACTAGCTGTGGAAAATACTGGAGATCAAGAAAAAGAAGTTATGGAGCAAGAGCTACATGGATATTACGTGCGCAAAACAAGTGCTGTTAGATTACAATATCATTTTCCTGACCATTTGGAACCACATAAACACAAAAATTGTAAGTGTACTTGAGAGTCTGTTGTAATTTTTGTTTTGCTTTTTGTAAAGCCTTTATTACAGAAAATACTAAAAACAGTCACATTCATCTGTTAATGCAATTTCCGAAATGGAACGGTTTAGGCCTATTTATTGTTCATGCTAATTATTCAATGGTTGCTTTGTTATTTTATTTTAAAACAAAATGCTTGATTGCATTTCATATCACGAATGACTCCTATGCTGTGTGATGACATGAACAAATTAATGATTGATTCAGTAGCCTATATAAAAGTAATGAAAGGTGTTTAATTGCCATATTGTAATTACTTTGCCGCCATGGCCTATTTATTGCCTTACCTCCCTTATTTGACCTTATTTGCACTCACTGTATATATACTTTTTCCCCTACTGTATTATTGACTATGTTTTGTTCATTCCATGTGTAACTCTGTTGTTGTATGTGTCGAACTGCTATGCTTGATCTTGGCCAGGTCACAGTTGCAAATGAGAACTTCTTCAACTAGCTTACCTGGTTAAATAAAGCGGAAATGAAAAAATAAAATAAAGCTATTAAGACTAAACAGGACGCGCTCTTAGGCCTATTGCTCGATGATGGAATACAAGGCTAGTAAACCTAGTAATAACATTTCTTATTGATCATCATAATAGCAATAATAACAAAGAGATAAAGGAAAAAGGAGGGTTATCATAATAAACATAATTTGACCATTTGGAACAGCGTAAACACTAAATAACAATAATACCATGGTCCAACAAAAAAAGTATAAAGCCTTTATTACAGCATAGCAAAGATTTTTAAAAATTGTTGCATGAGGCTTGGTGCTCACGGAATCAGTAGGCTATTAAACAAGCACCCAAACAGGATGTGTTATTTCTGTAGATACAGTGCATTCGGAAAGTATTCAGACCCCTTTACTTTTGACATTTTGTTACAGCCTTATTCTAAAATGTATTAAATAGTTTTATTTCTTCATCAATCTACACACCTCACAAAGCAAAATCAGGTTTACAGGTTTAAAAACACTTGCACATTTACTTTTAAAAAAATACAAAAACTGAAATATCACATTGCCTTACATATTCAGACCACTCAGTACTTTGTTGAAGCACCTTTGGCCATGATTACAGCCTCGAGTCTTGTTTTTTAAATATATATTTTTTTACCTTTATTTAACCAGGCAAGTCAGAACAAATTCTTATTTACAATGACGGCCTGGGAACAGTGGGTTAACTGCATTGTTCAGAACGACAGATTTTTACCTTGTCAGCTCAGGGATTCGATCTAGCAACCTTTCGGTTACTGGCCCAGTGCTCTAACCACTAGGCTACCTGCCACCCCATAGATTACCGAAAGCTTGGCACACTCAAGCTCTCAGGTTGGATGGGGAGCTTGCTGCACAGCCATTTTCAGGTCTCTCCAGAGATGTTTGATCGGGTTCAAGTCCGGGCTCTTAGCTGGGCCACTCAAGGACATTCAGAGACTTGTCCCAAAGCCACTCCTTTGTTGTCTTGGCTGTGTGCTTAGGGTCATTGTCCTCGTGGAAGGTGAACCTTTGCCACAGTCTGAGGTCCTGAGCGCTCTGGAGTAGGTTTTCATCAAGGATGTCTGTACTCCGTTCATCTTTCCCTCGATCCTGACTAGTCTCCCAGTCCCTGCAAAACATCCCCACAGCACCATGCTTGACAGTAGGGATGGTGCCAGCTTTCCTCCAGACATAACGCTTCGCATTCAGGCCAAAGGTTCAATCTTGGTTTCATCAGACCTTTTACTGAGGAGTGGCTTCAGTCTGGCCACTACCATAAAGACATGACTGGTTGAGTGCTGCAGAGATTGTTGTGCCTCTGGAAGGGTCTCCAATCTCCACAGAGGAACCACAGAGTCACCTCTCTGACCAAGGCCCTTCTCCCTCGATTGCTCAGTTTGGCCGGGTGGCCAGCTATAGGAAGAGTCTTGGTGGTTCCAAACCGCTTCCATTTAAGAATGGAGGAGGTCACTGTGTTCTTGCGGACCTTCAACACTGTAGACATTTGTTGTTACCTCCCCAGATCTGTGCCTCGACACAATCCCATCTCCGCGCTTTACGGACAATTTCTTCGACCTCATGACTTCGTTTTTGTTTTGACATTCATGGTCAACTGAGGGACAGGTGTGTGCCTGTGCAAATCATGTCCAATCAATTAAATGTATTGCTGGTGGACTCCAATCAAGTTGTAGAAACATTTCAAGGATGATCAATGGAAACAGGATGCACCTGAGCTCAATTTCGAGTCTTATAGCAAAGGGTCTGAATACAATATTTAATTATTATTTTTAGACATTTGCAACATTTCTAAAAACCTGTTTTTGCTTTGTCATTATGAGGTATCGTAATGAGAATTTTTTAAAATGCATTTTAGAACAAAGCTGTAAAGTAAATGTGGAAAAAGGGGTACACTGTATATTCAAATTATTTATAAAACAAGGCACATTTAACAGTTAGGCAATTGATTATAAAACTAATTAAATTGTGTTTTCCTCTCTCCTCACTTTTCTTAAGACAATTAAGGCAAGGGCTGTTTTCTCATCTCCCAACTCTGCTGCTGCATTGTTCTCAACATCAATATGCTGGTTAACTTTGTTATTACGCACATAGCAACATGGTCTAGGAAATGGTGCCAATTCAACAGCGCACTGTGTTTCAGAATTGCGGACAGCGACGATATTTTATTTGTGTTGCACCAACGTTCTCACATAATATAACCACCATATACAATTTTAGTTTCACATGTATGAGACTGATGGATTGTGCCATCTGGGGAGACCCCAATGGATAAGTCCACTGTGACAGGTGCGAATCAGACAGGTGTCTTGTACACTATGAAAACTTGGTCGACCAATAGCCTATCAACCAAACAATCGACCAGTGGACAAAATGGGGTCAGCCCTACTTAACTTACATCTCCTGCCCAGGGCACAGGCCAGCTCACTCCCCAAGAAACCTCCTCCAATGATGGTGATGGATTTGGTGTCTCTGGAGACCTTATCCAAAGCTTTGAAATCTTCAACCTAGGGATGATATCAAGTATTCCCTGTCAATGATAGCAAGTAACTACAAGTATTCCCTGTCAAAAAAACATACTTGCTGGCACTTATCTTAAACCATCCTTTATTTTGAATGATCGACATCACTATAGTTTTACGCAAAACAGGAAGTACATGACATAACGCAGGGCTCCATTGTAACAAACCTAACGCAATGGTACATCAAAGTGCAGGGGGTAGCGCTATAGGTTCAGGGGTGTCAGAAATATTTTTACTAATTTCACCATCACAGTTATCGGTGCACTTGCTGGCGTTGGCGCGAAAGGGCTAGGTTTTGATGAGTAAAACTATTTGTGGGTGTGGCGATACGTGGTTGCTTCAAGTTCTGTATTGCCTTGGAATCAACTCCAATGTTAGTCCGTTATAGTTTGTGAAATGGCTTATAGAACCGAAAATAAAATTTAGACCTATCTTTGATAAATAGGTTAACTTGAACCCATTTGCAGTCCACATTGTTCTAAGTAATTGCATGGCTTCAATAGCATTCACACTGATACAACGGCTAGGCCTACTGTAAATTACATTATTGATAAAAGACTAAATAAGAAAATAATCATTTGAAACAAGTTCTAAACAAAACAACCTGTTTTAAATAGGCTGTCACACTTACAGGCACCATCATTTCTCCTTGTGGGCATATAATATTCAAATGACAGACTATGGAGAGTTTAACACTTATCCAAACGTTTCACAGTAGCTGGACAAAGATCCAATATAAATAGCAAAGGATAATGTCGTTATACTGCTCCCAAATATGCCTGTTTTATTAAATGACCATAATCGGAACCACCTTACAGGTCAGATCTCCAGAAGTTGCATTGCAAGAGCGCTATGGACATGGTCAACATAAAACCAGGAAGGTAAATTATTCTAACAAGTTTGGTTGTAATAAAATTAAATGAAAAAGCAATATGTTATTTTTTTAAACAATAAATGTAAAGATATCATAAAAATGAACAGGTTAAAAACACAGGCATTGCTGTTGAACCAGCCTTCATTATAGCAGGCCTAAGGGAGGGCTTGGGTTTTTAACGTATGAAACGGGAAAACAAGACATTTTTACAGGTTACAGATAACGTCCAAATTTGAGGTTCACCGGTATTCACCAAGGTTCTCATCTCTTGTTTCATGATAGGCATAGACATGTAGCCTGCATTATGGAGGGGGTTTTACGCACGTCCAGAATGGGACCTACATGACTAAAATAATGTGGGCCTGCCTACAATGCATAGATAAAAAGGTAACGTCAGCTCAGTTTTACTCCTCTCAAATTTGATATTTTAAGAAAGCTTTGATGAAGATTTATTTCCAAGCTGTCTCGGAAGCCAAACCCTTTATCGACAGTCTTGACTACTTTGTATTTCTAAATACAAAGTATACAGAGGCACCAAAAGCACATTAGCCTACTCTTGTTCCATGTTCATATGGGCAGCGTGCTTCTTGGCTAGATAGGCTGCGTTTGAGGTCAAAATTCATGCCATAACCAACTGCGTTATCAATTAAAAAAACAGCATTTGGTTAGTCTTAAATATCCCCATCAGTACTGCCTGAAATTAGCACTTAAGGACACCGCACATATTTTCACCCCACCCAACTGAGCTAATATAAGGCAGGTAAATTGCCAAACCTGGCGTTAGGGCTGGAAAATGCCAGCGCGAATAATTGCAATTTCGTCATGGAAAAACGAACATGTGTTTGACACTAGCGCCACCTTAACTCCAGCGTGAAAATAGAGCCCCCAGGCTTGTGATGCATTAACACCAGATCGCATCAATCAAGCACAAAGGCTCTCCCTGGTGGCTCTCCTTACAGATGGAACATGTCTAAGTTATGACTTGGAAGTCCCTGAAGATGACTAAAATAATTGCCCCTTCCTAACATTGTAAAGGACCTAGCTTCAGCATATTTTATTGTCATGTCAATGGTACCAAACACCAAATTAATGAATCATCGTCTTGTGGCTTCTGCCCACACCTTTTAAAACATTGATTCTTTAGGCAATGTGTTTACCTTTCTAAACAGTGTAGTCCTCTTTGTCACCTCTTCTCCAGCTCGCTCAATCACTTGCAGATTCCTTGGGATTCCACCTTAAGAAAAAAGCTCATATTAATTACTGCTCAGTCCTAGCCTGTTGTGAATGTCGCACCCAAGTCAGCAGCTAAACAGGATGCGCTCAATAAACAGGATTTTCACCATGGTTTACCTGTGGCAATCAGGCACTTATCATAGGAGATCTCTGTGTCGTCACTCAGTGTCACTTTGTTGCCCCTCACGTCCATGTGCACCACCTGAAGAAGATTAGGGAAGGTTTGATAAAAATGTGATATTAGGACAACATGCTCATCACTCACAGATTTTTCTTCATGGAGGTTGGGTGCTGGATTCGCATTAGTAAAATACATTGAGTGAAATGGACAGCACTCTAAGGATACGGTTTAATAATTTATTCACCAATAAATCATTCACCAATAATTTAATTATTAAAGATTATCCTTGGAGTGCTATCCATTGCAATCTCCAAGAAGGTTTGATAAATATTTTTACTAAATCGGAATAAGTTTGGAAAAGATAGTATAACTAATGAAATGTAAGCAAATTCTTCAATTATATAGAATATAGCTCAAGACCAGAATACTATGCTATAAAAACAAACAAGCACCAACCTTTTTCCCAGTGAGCACAGCCACTCCACCATTCTCCACTTTCTCCAAATCCTGAGGACTAACATAGAATGAGGGAGGCTGGAAGTAGATGCTGAAAACCAGAAATAAACATGCATTAATACAAGAATATTGCACATGCTGATTGTGTTCTTTTAACATGTGAGCACACACACACCTCCTCTCCTTGCCATTCCACTGTTTGAAGCGCAGGGTGTCAACCACACTGGGGTCATCAGAGAACCACAGCTCCTTGGAGAGAGGAGGCCTCATGTATGGAAGGTCTGGTTCATCAGTGATAATCAATACCTGTGGACAGATATCAAAAGAAAAATAGATTTTGGTTAAGGAGCTAAAATAGATTAGTTATGGTCTAAAGAAATCAACATGAGGTAGAACTGCATTACTCTGCAAAACTCATACCATAATGAGCCTACTATCATAACACAGCTTGCTAAGTTCTTGGTCACTCCATAGATCAACAACAGAGAGGCCCACTAACCCTGGCTCCTGGGTCCCTGGCCCTGATGGAGCGTGCTGCAGCGAAGGAGGCCGTGCCTCCGCCAATCAAGAGGTAGGGGGCGTGTGAGGGAAACTCTACAGGGGTAGATGCAGGGACCTCAGCAGGTGCAACAGTTGCAGGTTCCGCAGCTGGGACAGCAAATAGGTAAAATCACTGCCTGGTCTGATACTGTGGACTCAGAGGTAGACCCCAAGCATGCTCCATCCTGCTGTACAATAGAAAACCTCAAGTCTAAAAACACCAAAACCATGTGTAGGAGATTATCATTTAGCCGCACAATGACCATTGCACAAGTAACCTTAAAAAGGAAAGGAGATTCAAATGGAGTTAAGGGAAAACAAAAAAAAGTTAAATTGTTATCCATCCATGTGAGAGCTTTATCACTTAGCATAAACAGGACCCAAACATAGACAACGAGTAACCTTAACTGGGAAGGAGAAAATGAAATCAACGTAACCATAAACAGAAAATGAATAAAGAAATAAAAAGGAGATGTGTTGGAAGTAACCATATCGTGTTTACAGAAAAACCCATAGTGCGGTGTTGTCTGTCTGCCCCCTCCCACTTCAGCAGAGGTTGGACTCAGGTCTTACCACTCTCTGTCTCTGTCGTAGTTTGCAGCTCCGCTGTTTCTGCAGGAAGGCTTCCTGCTACTGGTGTTGGTTCTGTTAGTATAACCGAAGCGTTAGGCAATTGGGGAAAAAAATCTGAAATCTATTTTGATCATTGAAAAATATGGGATCATTTTCCCATGCACTGGTCTGAGTGCTTACCACTCTTCACAACGGGAGCAGGAGGCTCTTCTATAACCTCTACGGGGGACGGTTCCACTGAAGGTTCTGTTTAGCCCAATGGCATTTTAAAAATGTAACGACTTATTCATTATGCTAGTAGTGACTTAAAAAAATAAATAAAGACTTCATCTTCATTGGCTAAAGCTCTTACCAATCAGAGCTGGTGCACTTGGCTGCTCCACTGCTTCTTCTGGGACAGATCTAGCTACAAGGGCTGCTTCTGTTAGCATGGGTCCTAAATTATTATTATTAACTCTATTTCAACTAAAATAAAAATGAACAATGATTTATTCCACGAAGTCAGATCTTACCACTCTTAACTACTGGATCAGCATCAGGCGTCCCTACTGATTCTTCAGGAGCTGGTTCTACCACCGATTCACGTGCTGTTGAGGGTAATCCATAGTCCATGATTATAGGGTGAACTCCACATCAAAAACCTATGGGAGTGGAAGGCCTGCTTTCTTCATCAATGCAACCATGCCTTACCAATCTCAGCCTCTGGTGTGGTGGGAGGATCCTCTTGTTCAACTGCAGAAACTTCAGGGGACACTTCTGTGTATTTGACCAACATTCTTAAAAAAAGTTCTGGGGGTCTATGATACTTACAGGCCAAGCATTGATTTGACTAAAATGGGGAGTTTTCTTCTAGCAACTTTCACCCTCACCTTCGACAATAGGGGTTACTTCCGGAGTTTCCACAGGAGCATCTTCCGTAACAGGTGCAATCTCTGTTAGTAGGCATGACCGTAAATGTTAAGGGGAGTGGTACAAAAACAGAACGCTTGAAAATGTGCTGCACTGGTTTTAGCTCTTCTCCATTTGATATGACGTAGGGAGCTTAACGGACTTCATAGAGGAGTTAACTGTAAAGGTGGGATCTGCCTCCCTCAATTAACACAACCAGAACATTAAGGCAAAACATAATAATAACACACAAAATTAATTTTCAACAATATGTAATAAATAAAAAAACGGAACATTCCCATAACATCTAGTAGTTATAACGGGAAAAGAAGCAGAGATTGGAAAGGCTGTGGTGTTAGTCAAGATGGTAAACAATTCAAATCAAACGTATTAAAGTTTGATTGATACAGAAAATGTGAGACAGGAGGAGATCCATTCATAATCATGGAGCTGTGGGCTAGGTAGTGTCAACCAACAGATAGATAGCCGACAAACTCCAATGACAATGCCCCCACCAACACGTTCCATCCAATTACCACATCCTCGCTATACGTTTGAAATAGTACACATTACATTCAAGGACATGGTATGGTGGGGCATGTGAGTGGAGTTCCAGAACACGTGTGCTGTCACAAAACAAGATTGGATGAGTACACATTGCACCCAGACAGTTGATCCAAGTTTGAGAAGACAAAATAAAAATGCAGAATAGGAACAAAGTAGACAACAGGGAAATGTGCTGACGGGAGGTGAGCCACTTGAAGAGGGCGTTAAAACAGAGAAAGTCACATGCCACAGATAGAAGAGGTTTGACCAGAAACCGGCCCCATGCAACACTCAGGACAGGCAACTAGATAAGCTAGTTCTTAGTCTCTGAACTTAAGCATCTCTATACACATAATGGGGTGTGAATGCGTTTGGAAGTTCCAGACGTGACGGAGGAATATACGTATATAAATAGCTATATATTCTATAGAACTTGTAGATAGTTCCGTTGTTTCACAGGGGGCGGGTTCCTCTGGAGGTGGGGAGCTCTCCTCCATAGCTGAAAGTGACACCTCGCTCTCAGCCGCTATAGGCTCAGAGCTCTCCTCGCTCTCAGCCGCTATAGGTTCAGAGACCGAACCCTGCACAGAAGTCTCTTCATGGTGAGTAATCACATGCAAATCACATGCAAACTCAACACATATATGTATAGCTAAAGGCCTTCTACCCTGCTGCAACAGTTAAGGGCCATATAATTGACCAAACTTAAAGGATCAAGCTCAGCAAAGCTAAAGGCTTTGACGAGGTTGAACAAATGAAAAGCAGAAGCATGGTAGGTTGGTAGACAAAACTATAGTTTTCATGTGTTAGTTTTACTTTGAACACACAATTTACAAACTATTAATAACAGCCGAATTAGTGTTGCAAACAGAAGTGACATTGGTGTGATGCCAGGGGTAACTGCTTTATAGAGTATTCATGTTTTCAGTGAAATCTTGCTCTGCCCACCAAACTTTAAAATCTGAAAAGTCACAAATAAAAACCGAACCATCCATGTAAATTAAAACAATATCCAACATAAGCATCCATGCCCCCTAGTGGTGCTTTTCTAGAGTTTGACAATAAACATCTAACTAAATATGAAATATACAGTACATTCGGAAAGTATTCAGTCACCTTGACATTTTACACATTTTGTTACGTTACAGCCTTATTCTAAAATTGAATAAATACAATATGTTCTCATCAATCTACACACAATACCCACAAAGACAAAACGATAACAGGTTTTTAGAAATGTTAGCTCATGTATTCAAAATAAAAAAAACAGAAATTCCTTATTTGCGTAAGTATGCAGACCCTTTGCTATGAGACTAAATTGAGCTCAGGTGCATCCAGTTGCCATTGATCCTCGAATCAAATGTCATGCGCCAAATACAACAGGTGAAATGCTTACTTATACAAGCCCTTAACCAACAGTGAAGTTCAAGAAATAGTTAAGAAAATATTGAATAAATAAAATAAAAATTAACAGTAGAACTACATAACAATAACAAGGCTATATACAGGGAGCCCGGTACAGAGTAAATGTGCAGGGGCACAGGTTAATCGAGATAATTTGTAAATGTAGGTGGGGGTAAAGTGACTATGCATAGATGGTAAACAGCGAGTAACGGCAGTGTAAAAAACAAAGGGGGGGGGGGCAATTTGATTAGCTGTTCAGCAGACTTGTAGCTTGGGGATAGAAGCTGTTTAAGGGGCCTTTTGGACCAACACCTGGCACTCCGGTACCACTTGCCGTGCGGTAGCAGAGGGAAGTCTATGACTTGGGTGACTGGAGTCTGACAATTTTGGGGCCTTCCTGACACCACCTGGTATATAGGTACTAGATGGCAGGAAGCTTGACCCCAGTGTTGTACTGGGCCGTTCGCACTACCCACTGTAGCGCCTTACGGTCAAGATACCGAGCAGTTGCCATACCAGGCGGTGATGCAACCGGTCAGGATGCTCGCGATGGTGCAGCTGTACAACTTTTTTGGATCCATTTTAGAATAAGGCTGTATGGTATCAAAATTTGTTAAAAGTGAAAGGGTCTGAATACTTTCCGAATGCACTGTATAACTAGGCTTACATGTTTTTCCTCTTAAGAAAAGTCCACAAATAATACTTTATTCCAGGTTTTGAACAAGGGTTTATAAAATTTCTCGTAAAAAAGGCTCAATGCCTAGCTAGAACGCACCGGGTCAAACTGAAGAATAATTTTGCTTTAATCTGAACTATGCAACATAATTGAGCCTTTTATGATTCTCACCTGACCTCTAATGTTATACCATCATGCACATTGTTACATAAAACAGAGAGACTACATGTTAATGTATGACATGAGGGTTGGGGACAGGGTTCTTATCGGCAAGCAACTCAAAATTCTCACCTTGTGGAGTTTCAGCAGCTTGTTCGCCTGAAAGACAAGATGTACACCACACAAGTAATTTTGTTTAAATGTAAAGACCAAAAAATGCAGATGTGACTTTAGACTGCCAATATGTGTTATGAATCGAACCTTCTCACCTGGGGCCTCTGTGATTGGTTGTTCTGGCACTACCTTATTTGGTCTGGAAGCAATTTCATTAATTCGTTCCTGATATCGCTCTTTGTCTCCTTTGATGGTGCGGTAAGCCTGTGAAGATACAAAACATTACATCTTTAAACCTCTTTTCAGGGATTTTTCTGCCATTGAAATCCTTGGGCAGGAAGTCTAAACGTTTTTTTTTTTCAAGATACCCATGTCCAAACAGTGTAAAAATGCATTTGCTTTCGGGATGGAAAAACACGCAGTATTTGTTCTTTAAATATAATCATTGAGAACTAACAAATCACCAAAATAAAAACTAGACAGTCAGGGAGAAGTGAAAATTACAAAAACCATACATTCAGCAGTATTGATTTTGTTATTATGCTTGAGCAAAATAACAGCATTAGCCATAGCAAAATGCATAGAATTGCAGGAAACTAGCAAAAACATTTTTGTAAATTAAATCTTTTGTTTTTTTAATCTACATCGCCAAAATGGGGGCATCTAAAATGTTATCTAAAATTCAGCCATGCTGACAGGCCCGACTACCTAGGCCCCTTTTTGACCCTCCAACTCAGTTGAATCTTAAATGACTACATTTGCCAAGTTCAAAACCAGAAGGTCCAACACAGTATTTAAAGGCTTCTGTCAAAAGACATGTAATGAATGGGTGAATGAGGCAAGAGGGCAATGACAACAACAACTGTTCAATTCCATTGAATAAAGTCCATACATAATCATTAATAGGGTGACCCACAGTTCTGGCCAAAACTCAGAAGACATCAAATGCAGACCAGACTTGTAATAGCACCTTACAGTTTGAAGCCCTGATGATATTTTGACTTAACTAAAACGGTCATCAGCTACAAAGGTCAACAACCTATGGTGTCCAATATATTTGCCCTACTTGTTTTTTTAAAGCTAGCCTATAGCACTAAGCAGGTGCACGTGACAGTACACTTTCACAACAAAGCATGATTCACAGTACTACAATCAAAATCCTTTGCATTCACATTGTGATTAGACAAAAGAATAATGCACTGAAACTAGTGTGCATTACTGTAAGAAATGGGCAGGACACTTATTACTTACATAAAATCCTCCCCCTACACAGGTTGCTCCCACTAGGAGGTAGTACAAGTTGTTGTCCCCTCCACTCCCTGGAGTTCCTGAGGACATGTGGGCCTGTGGAACCAGTGGCAGTCTTCTCTCATTGTTAAACACTGAAATGAATCAAGGTGTGTGTTAAGTAAGCTGGGCTGGAGCAAAAGCCTGAACATATAGTAGCTGTCCAGGACTAGAGTTGAGGACTCCTGCTGTAGTGTTTTCCATTAGGCTAACTCAAATAGTACATTACTTTTCAATTGATTAATGGTTATAACGTAAACAGAAATAGCCTGCATGTGACAAGTTATGACACTAGTCAATCATTCCGGTGATTTCATAAAGGTAGTTTAACATATCAGTTGAATCTGTTCTTTGTCTCACCATCTCAATAAGACATTATCTGCAAAGAAAACCCTGACTGGCTGATAATGATGCATGGCTCAATCATACTAATACTTCCTAAAAATACATATACACCTGATGGATGATCCAGTTTGACATTATAAACAGTCTGAAATAAACGTTGTGTGTATATGCACCCGAGACCGTGTTACAAGCCAAGCCTCCCCAAAGTTATATAATTTCTGCAAACATTTGAATATTGCCCAAAATGTGAGAAACAAATTACTGAAGTTTCAAGTTCAGTAAGCCAGCTGAGATGTGAACTTTTTTCCTACAGAAAATATGTCACGATAGTCCAATGAAGTTGAGATGACGGTGCCCACCACGTAGCCACGGTGGACATGCTTTCTAGCAACGACCTTGGCGGAATACATGGCCATGGGGAGGTTGCGCCACAACAGTTATGATAAAACAGGGCCACGTCGGTTTAAATGCGAGAATATTTAATCCTAGTTAGTAGACATGCCTGTGTGTTTCATTACCCACCATGCGAAATGGTGCTAACTAATCTAACGTTAGTAACTAGCTAGCCAACGTTAAATATATGTCTAGTTAGCTAGCTAGCTACCTATGACACTTAATTAACGTTAGCTAGCTAACTAGCCGCATCTGTAGTTAGTGCATTTTACTGCACATTAACGTTACTGACTAGCTACCCTAGCAAAGTTATCAGACTGAAGTAGTCCATGTTTGAGTTGGGGTGTAAGTGTACAGTGAAACCGGCTAACAACTGCAGTTTCGAAGTTGCACATGCTATCCAGGGCTCACCAAGCTGCTAACGTTACTTACATACTCCCCTTGCATTTTGCCGGCACAAAGTTGAAGAGGATCTGGCGAGTGGGACTAACTTCTTCCACAGGTTTTTACACGTCCACATTTCGAGTTCACGACAGAGAAACCGCTAGCTACAAGCTAGATCTGTACAACAATGTCGTTGGCTCGCTTTTGCCAGTGACTCAAACAGCTAGTACCTCTGAAATATAATTAGAACGGCTAGTACTAGCTACAAGGCCAGACAGATTTTTTTTTTAGGTCATCTGATTCAAAAGCGTTTTTTGTCATCACGCAATGCCCGCCCATCTCACCATTTCATTGGTGGTTTACTTTACGTGTGCATGTTCTTTCGATGCACATTGGCTCACACTCATGTGTTCGAGCATATCAACAATTTATCTGGTTTCAATTTTACGCAGTTGGTGTGCGCAAGACTGAGAAAGTAGGCTTGCTCTAATAAATAGATTGTACAAAATAATAATTACAGCAAATATGGTTTGAAACTTTGAGATCTGGTGCGAAAACCCCCAGTGTATTCCAAAACCAGAGCCGGAGAAGCATAACTGTCACTGAAAAATCAGTTGGTGCCATTTATTTATTACATTGTTTGGAACAATATTCAAGAAAAATATTGTCATGGCGGGAATTTAAACTGAATGTGTATATTAATTCGCGCATAATAATAATATTATGACTTTACTATTTACCACCATTGTTCTTCGAGCTGTTCCTGCAGACCGTTCTCGAGTTTACAAGTAAATTATAATTCCTGACATTTCTGAGTACATTCCGGTTCGACCAAGCTAACGAACTTCCCAGTTAGCTCTGTAGCTGGCAAGATAGATAGCAAGAGGGAAAAAATGGCAAATACACTCTAGCCTATATACTTAATTAACTTTTTTTAAAGTCTGTTGTCACTTTACGAGATGTGTACCTGGGCAACATATTTTCTTATCATCATTATGCTTCTCAATCTGTCAACACTTTAAACGCCATCAGCCTGATCAGATCAGGCACATTTGCCAAATGTGGAGCATCCTAGTGAGGTTCTGGATCTGAACTTTTTGGTAGCTAATAGCAATTTATTTTCACCAGTTTGAATTAACATAGTGTAAAGGACCCTGGGTTTATAAGCGCGGAAATTGACGAGCAGGCACAGTCGATATCGCGCCGGACCTCGGGCTAGAAGGTCGAGGGTTCGAGACCTACTCCCCTGCGGTTTCATTACACTGGTGTCAGAAGTGATCGGACCTGGCATCCACGACAGTGCGTGTGCTTGGCTGGTGAGCGCGTTCCTGTAAAACGCGAGCAAGCTGGAGTCGCATGCTAGCGCGAGGACGCGCTCTTTGTAACGACCCTGGTTTTATAAACGCGATTTATACTGTACGGAACGAGTATGCTTTTGCAGCACAGTCGATAGCGCACCGGACCTCGGGCTCGAAGGTCGATGATTCGAGACCTGCTCCCTGCTGTTTCATTACAATAATGTGTAAAAACATCACTTCACCTTGCAGTATAGTGTACAGATGAGTTCCACAGTGTTTCCTGGGGATACAACGAGATGTTTAAAGAGCCGTCTCAATCTATTAGCCAGTCTTACTCTGGCATAAGAATAGTGGGGGAGAACTATCCAATGACACCCATTTATCAGTAAATCGTATCTCTGAAGAATTTACCTTTCCATTATTCTTCATCTAGCTGGCTAATCTGTGTCTCATCTGCATTGTGGATTTTTATTTGGATTTCATGTAATGGACATAGAAAATTGTTCAAATTGGTGAAGTGAAATTAAAAATAACTTGTTAAAAATAATTATAAGAAACAGAAAAGTGGTGCGCACATATGCATTCACCCCCTTTGCTATGAAGCCCCTAAATAAGATATAGTGTAACCAATTATCTTCAGTAGTCACATTATTAGTTCAATAAAGTCCACCTGTGTGCAATCTAAGTGTCACATGATCTCAGTAAAAATACACCTGTTCTGAAAGGCCTCACAGTATGTAACACCACTAAGCAAGGGGCACCATGAAGACCAAGGAGCTCTCCAAACAGGTCAGGGACAAAGTTGTGGAGAAGTACGGATCAGGGTTGAGTTATAAAAAAATATCCCATGGAGCACCATTAAATCCATTATTAAAAAATGGAAAGAATATGGCACCAGAACAAACCTGCCAAGGAGGGCATTAATCAGAGGCAACAGAGACTAAAGATAACCAAGAAGGAGCTGCAAAGCTCCACAGTGGAGATTGGAGTACCTGTCCATAGGACCACTTTAAGTCGTACACTCCACAGAGCTGGGCTTTATGGAAGAGTGGCCAGAAAAAATGCAATTGCTTAATGAAAAAAATAAGCAAACACGTTTGGTGTTCACCAAAAGGCACATGGGACACTAAAATAGAGCTTTTTGGCCATCAAGGAAAATGCTATGTCTGGCGCAAACCCAACACCTCTCATCACCATCCCCACAGTGAAGCATGGTGGTGGCAGCATCATGCTGTGGGGATGTTTTTCCATCGGCAGGGACTGGGAAATTGGTCAGAATGATGGATGGTGCTAAATACAGGGAAATTCTTGCGGGAAACCTGTTTGTCGTCCAGAGATTTGAGAATAAGGTTCACCTTCCAGCAGGACAATGACCCTAAACATACTGATAAAGCAACACCTTTGAGTGGTTTAAGGGTAAACATTTAAATGTATTGGAATGGCCTAGTCAAAGCCCAGACCTCAATCCAATTGAGAATCTGTGGTATGACTTAAAGATTGCTGTACACCAGCAGAACCTATACAACTTGAAGGAGCTGGAAGTTTTTCCTTGAAGAATGGGCAAAAATCCCAGTGGCTAGATGTGCCAAGCTTAAAGAGACAAAGCCCAAGAGACTTGCAGCTGTAATTGCTGCAAAGGTGTCTATACAAAGTATTGACTAATAGTTACGCACGCTCAAGTTGTTTCCCTGTCCAATTTCCTGTTTCACAAATATTTTGCATCTTCAAAGTGGTAGGCATGTTGTGTAAATTATACAACCCCCCCCCCCAAACAAAATAGGAAAAATGTCAAGGGGGTTGAACACTTTCACAAGTCACTGTACTAAAATGTCCATCACTGATTGGTAATGGTCAAAACCTATTCCCTGCACTTGGAATGGACATTCCCGGAATATGGTCATGGAGCCAACAGAATACGGTAGCTTTTTGCTCCATCTTCAACAATGCAAAGTAGACTATAGGTTTTGGGATAAATGTGATGTATTTACAATTGTACATCTGATATTTTCCTGCATGCTGACATTTTCATTCAGCAGCATCTTAGAGATGGGCTCCCGAGTGGGTCTAAGGCACTGCATCCCAGTGCAAGAGGCATCACTACAGTCACTGGTTTGAATACAGGCTGTTTCACATCCGGCCGTGATTGGGAGTCCTATAGGGCGGCACACAATTGTCCCAGCGGCACCCGGGTTTGGCCGTCATTGTAAATAAGAATTTGTTCTTGCCTAGTTAAAGGTTACACATCCTAGTATTATCCACGAGTGCTTTTGAAATGACACTTGACCGTGAGTTAGTGTTGTCCTTTAAGTGGCTTACTGTAGAGCTTCCCAAACTTTTTCCACTCATGAAATAGATGTGGCAGTCTATGGCCACAAGCACTGTACCCTCTTGTTGGCCAATGTCTAATGCATGACTCAATCACAGCAAAATCAACAGGCTAAAAACATTAGCTGACATAGGTTAGTTGATCTGGACATTTGACAAGTTCTAAATAACTCACGTTCTACAATGACAAGAGAAACTGCTGATGCATTACCTCATTTCAAAAATCAACCACCTTGTATTGCATCGATGGGTAGAAACACTTAAAGTTCTCAAATATACAGAATATTAGCGTTCTATTAGTTCCCCTTTCTCTACAGATAGACCAATGTGGTCCAAGCTTGATTTAGGATACATCCCTACTTTCTGAGATCTTGGATGGTTGCTTGTAGTTAACATGCAGGCTAAGTCCACACGTCAAGCTAACGAGAGACCATCTCATGGCTAAATTAAGGTCTGCACTAAGCAGCATGCTGTGGGTTCAAGCCCGATGTCTTGACACATTCCTGATGCCTTTTGTTTTTGATCTGTAAATAAATGTCAAGCGCAGTTTGTAAATGTGGTGAGTTGTAGACCAGCAAAAAGTTGAACTGTTAGACACACTTGAGTTAAATGGCAATAAGATTAACACCCTATTTTACAGTACACCAACTTGTACATTAGACCATAGGAACAATGGTATGCTTCACTCAAATACCTTTATATCATGTGATTTTCACTGATGTATAACAGTGCTTTAGTAAAAATCTAAATGCTTTAAAGACTAAGTCTTCAAATCATACATGTAACTACATTATCCTCTTATGCATGTCTTCTATACAGTCGCTGAACCAGCCTTTTAAAGGAAAGGATAACATTCTAACAGTTAACATGAACATTAAAACATGACAAAGTACCAAAAAACCCTACATGGAATTAAGATTTTATTTAAAGCTGTTCATAAAGGCTTAGAGAGAGAATGAGCGTGACAAATGTACTATTGCTATATAAAAGTACATTGTTTTGAGGAGTGGTGTAGTGGTATAAAAATAGGTGGGTAAACTGATCGCCGGTCAAGGTGAAAAAAGCAACACTCCACACATTTGCAATGCATTTGCGTTTACCCTCCACTACACCACTGGTTTTGAGGAATAAAAAGAAAGTCTATACAGAAGCAGTATTCATCTGAAATACGAAAATGCCAACTTGACATTTAAAAAAAAAATCTGCATACAATTTTTCACAGTACATAAAATGTAATAATCCATGTATGACTTAAAATATAGTACAGTTTGAAAAGTAAAAAAAATAAATTGACCATTTTAGAACCTGCGACGCTTGTTGGCAAAGTCAGCAGGGCCTTGGCCAGGGCCTCTTGCGAAGCCAGGTTGGCCTCCTACGGGCATGGTGTCGTTTCCTGCCCCCTGCTGGAGAAAACAGAAAATACATAACATGAGTGACAACCACAAATGAAAGCAAGTCTGTTGCAGCGGTATATTTACATGACACCAGAGGTGCAATGATCAAATACATTCTTGTTTATGTTCTCTTTGGCACAATAAATGAGTTCATCTTGGTATGTAAATAGATGGTTTGTTATTCTAAGTAGTCTCTTATTTTACCATTAAAGGGGGGTTCTCAGCAGGCATGTTGGCAGCTCCAGGGTTGGGCCCGCTGGGCTTTCCTTCAACACCACCCATTGAGTTTCTGTTCATTACTTGACCTACACCAAACCAAGACAGACAGCACATCTGCAAACCAATGCAATATCTACTAGATAACATGGAGCCCTTGATAACTCTGTGAAAATCTGACCGCTAATGGAAAACTTACCTTGCATGTGCATCCGCATCTCCTGCTCCCACAAAAAAAAAATGATAACACATTAAAGGTATTTCTTAAATCAGATACATTAAACAATATACAGCTTTCAGAATGCCCAAACAAAATTGTTGTTTAGAGAATACTTGTCCTTTTTCCGATCGCTGACAACCAGTAACCACAAACAGAACAATTGTAAAGATGCTTAGAAACATTTTAGGCAACTTTCATTTCTGTGCATTTAAGCAGTGTCAAGAAGCAAAGACTCACATTTCCAGGGAAGTTCCCCTTGAAGCCTTCCTGCTGCCTCCTCATCCTCTCCTCAGTGTGCATCCTCATCTCCTCCTCCCTCCTGCGATGCTCCTCTTCCTGACGCAATTCCATCTGCTTCCTCTTCTGCATCTCCTGGTTATGGAGCTCCTCCATTCTCCTCAGCTCCTCCTGACGCCTCAGAAGGTCTATAATGAGATGAACACCCCATTTGTTAGTAACCCAGTCAAAAGACCTAAAACATATGAATCAATTGCTTATAGGACTACATTCAAGCGGTGTGGTATGCGATTGACCTCTAGGCTAAATCTGGTGGTAGGACACTTTTCCCATAAGACACCACGTTGTGTTCATCGGTATCCTAAACTTTGTATTGATATGCGTCTTTAGAGTGGACCGAGACCATACATGCATACCTTGTCTCATCAGGACAACCTGGTGCTCATGTCTGGCTGCCTCCATCTCCTGTTCAAGCTTCTCCTGAGCCTCCTTTATGTTCCTGTCAACCTGCTCATACTGCTGCTTCTCCATCTCCAAAAGGGCCTTCCAGCGCATGGCATACTCATACTCAAATGTCCCTGGCTGAGCAAACCTTGGTGGATGCTCCCGCTCCCTGGCGGAGAGATTTTACATAAGAGAAACAGCTCAGTACGCAACATTTTCAAGTTATGTATTGTACCTCTTTTCAGCAGCAAAGTGTGAGACTGTTGTACACACAGTTCTGACCAATGCATTCTGAGAAAGTATTACACACTTGTGAAAAACTTGGTTTTTGTTTACAATCCTCTCCGGCAGTCCCTCATCTTCATCAAACTGCTCCATTGGTTCGACTGTTACTGGCCTGGGGAATCTGAAAGCAGAAAACAATCAGCATGACGACTTCTGCCATTTTGAAAACCTCACAACAAATGCATTTGTAACATCAACCTGTTTTAATACATTTCCAGCATAATACTTACGCAGTCAATAGAAAGGCTCCATCTGCACACCTATCCAGAGCCTTCCTTGCTGCAGGCTTGGCTGTGTATTCCACAATCCCCTTTCCTGTGGGTCTCCCTCTATCATCCACTATAACTATAGCCCTTTCAATCTGGCCAAAGAAGGAGAAAGCTTCTTCCAGGAGCTCATTGGAAATGAACTGTGGCAAATTCTTCACAGCTAGAGCAGCACCATGTGTCGCAAACCGCACTCGCAACTGTCTGCCTCTGAATGAGGTTTCATCAAGTTCGGCTTTAGCAATCTCAGCCACTGTTTTTGTCTCCTGTTGGTAGACAATTATAAAATTAGAACATTTCCAAATGTATCACATAAATAGAAAGGTTGGCTATTGAGCAACAAAAACCAACACTTAGGGCAAAACAGACAGGGTTGGCTTAAGGCATCAGCATGCATTGGTTCGGCTGGCGCCCAACCGAACTCAGCCTGCATACTGCCTTAAAAGACAGTGGCTTGAAAACTAGAAAAAAAGCTACAATAGCACCGTTTGTCTATTTTGACATGACATAGCCAGCATACACTTCCTCAAACGTCAGATATTTCATATTTATTTAACTAGGCAAGTCAGTTAAGAACTAATTCTTATTTACAATGACGGCCTGCCCCGGACAAACCCTCCCTTAACCCAGACGACTCTGGGCCAATTGTACAGCCCGGGATCGAACCAGGGTCTGTAGTTACACTTCTAGCACAGCTGCAGTGCCTTAGACAGCTGCATCTAAGATGAGATTTTGGTCACGCAATTTAACATCTGTTTGCAGTATTTCTCAATGAAAAAATTAACATGAAAATGAGTTGTCTCTGGTTGAATGACAAAGACTATTGAAGCATCTCTACCACTGACCAATCAACAACAAAGGGGTGTAGACTTTGGCTTGCCTCCAGAAAAAAAAGTGTGCGCGCCAGAACAGCTGAAAAAAACCCTCACCGAAGTCTAAAAGGCCACAAAATGTTGTCATAAAATATGCACAAACTCTTCCTAACTGTTTCGGCTGGGAAGCATGTGGACGCCTTTAGACTATTTTGTCTCCAAATGTTCATTGAAAACAAGAACATTTGCACAATGTGCGCTTGTCTCACATAGATCATTAGAGTTGTTAGTTAGCAAATTTTAGCCATATTAGCATGGACATGACAGTAAAAACATGCCATGGTATCAATAAGATATGTGCTGAAACGAAGCCAAGATTCCCCATTGTTGCTAGTTATCTGACCGTTCAGATTCATAACGTACACCTTCCAGCCACCTCGTTGCGCAAATCATGTGTGAGGTCAGCCAGCCAGTCTGTTTTCCATATCATTTAGGATTGAGGAATATAACTTCCATCACTTGAATATGCTGCTGCGACAGACTGGAAATTCCACCTGACTGGGGTGCGAACTCACAACCCTTCTCAACGCAACAACTCACACGAGGCACTGTCAATACCACTGACCTGGAAACGCCAAGGCAATTCTAAAGCTGGGGCAACAGCATTTATACATCTCAGTAAGGCAGTAGATACACTTGGACATCCACTACACTAGCAACTTACCAGTCTAATGAATCCAAACCCCCTGTCCTTGTTGATGAAAATCTCAGCTGCCTTGCCATACTTGGAAAATAACTTCTCCACCTCCGCCTCCGTAACACCAGTTGGTAAATTTCCCACAAAGAGACGGCTACGCTGAGTGTAAGTCTTCTCTCCAGGTTTCCTGAAGTTCTGTAGATCTATGGTTATCCCAGCATCTACAGAGAAGAAAAATATTATAATCATCGAATACAGGAGGATTTAATTTCCTTCCAATACAGGGCTCAGGAGGCAATGAATCCCATCTTACTTGGGCTCTCCTGCTCATCTGCATGCTGTCCATTGCTGTTATCTCCAGGTTTTTTCTGACTATCCATCTGGTGTCTAGATGGGCCATGATTCTGCTGTTCACCACGGGGGCCCCAGTTTCCTTGCATCTAATAAAAAAAGGACAGTCATTAACACAGTCACTACATTAATTATAGAGAACATAATCGGGTTAACTAGTTATGAAATAAAATAAAGATTCCAAAGCTAGATTAACGATATAACGTTAGCTAGCTAATGTAAGTGTTCAGTTAGTTATATAACGTTAACTGATCATTTCACCGTCTAAAATATTTTTGGCTAACGTTTAACAAGCAAATAGTATGTGGTAAAGAGTGGCGTTTTGAGAGAACGTTACTATCGGCCAAGTAATGAAATGCGACATCGCTGGCTAGTTAGTTAAGTTGTCAAGATAGAATAAAGCGACTACCTAACGCGTTAACGCTAACTATCCGAATTTGAAAGCCACCTAATTAGCTAGCTAACTAGTTCAAGGCGTGCGTTGGCAGCTAGCAAACGAACATCGATGTTGAAACAATCAGTTAACGAACTAAAACGTAGTAGCACACGTTCGATAACTACCGATAGCTAGCGGCTAGCTGCCTTATACATTTGGGAAGCGGCCTAGCAGCAACTCCAGCTAGCTAAGCTAATCACCCTCACTCCTAGCTAACAATAGCTAGCTAGCACACTCGTTTTTTTTCTAGCAAATTAATCGAACATATTGCTAACTAATATAAGATACTTCTCAGATGAAAGCACCATTTTTATATATCCAAGCATTACTTCATACCTTTACCAAAATGAATGTTTGGGTCAATACGATTCCAACGCACGTAGCAGGGAAAATCGCTCTATACAAAGAACAGAGAATGGATTCACAAACAACCTTGATAATGCATGAGAAAGTAGATTTGCTGACAGAGAGGAGGCGGATATCGTGAAGACATGCAGTGATTGGAACAATTGCCGTCAATTATATAGAGAACAAGATATCTAACAATCTGATTGGTGCATTTTGTATTTGAATGTTCTTTGATTTTTGTCTGGAAATTACGTTTATAGTTTGTACGACGCTAAAGGGTAAGATAAATAGTAATTGTGTCTTTTGTAGGCACAAATAACTCCGCCATGGTTTGTTGGAAAAAGCCTGAGGGAAATGAATGGGATTTTGTGATAAACACCCATAATAAGGAATGTGGTAAACACAGGCTTAACAGACTTTATACGTTTTGTCCTATGAGATAATCTTCATCAGCTAAATCAACTTTTTTTGTGAAGTTTGACAAATTGATGTTATAAAAAAGCACATAAAGGCCTCATAATTCCAGTGGCAACCTGTCATTCAGGGAAGGTTTTGAGGCCTACCTTTTAAAATATATATATTTTTGATAGCCTGTCTGGTGGAATTATTGTAATTAAAAGGAGAGACTTTTAGATTTCTTCAAAATAATCAAACGTTATTATTTCATTACTGCACTAATGGAGCTGGTCGGCAATCACCCCTGGAGGTGATCATTGAGAACTCAATGAGCTGGTATGAATGAACCACAACATTTTTTATAGCGAAGTCCATCCTCCTTCTGTCTACATGACAAACAACAGATGTATGGAATGGGTTAAGATTTGTATGAAAGATACTTATAATTCACAGCAGACAGTATCTGCTGTAAAAACAGTTCTCATTGTGTAGAGACCAAGGTATGGCCCTGGAGTCATCTCTCCCTGGTACCTTATAGAACAGAAACATTAACTCATGCTCTGGAATGCAGTATCACCCAAAGACATCGTAAATCTTCCAGAGTCCCATCCTCAGTAGAACACACACAGATGAGCGTTCTAACAACCCCTTATTCAAAACAACCATTTGATGCAATTACAACATTATAACATCATCTTGCAATTTTGCTCTTACACCTGTTTTGCATGTTATTTTGGCATTAATACATGCCACATATCAGTTTGCAAACAATGTTTAAAAAAAAAAAGAATAATAATAATTGAGTTAATAAAGCCACATACAAACTTGATCTGCTATTCAGGGTGTGGTCCCAAGTCTGGGTTTAAGGTCTCTTTTCCAAGCTTAAAAGGATAAACATTCAACATTGGCCATGCTGTCAATCCAGCATGACATCTGCCACACTCAAAACAAGTGGTAACTCGGGAACTGGGAAATCTGACTTCAGTGAGTTCAAGACAACTGGAAATTCTGAAGAAGAAAAAACGAGCTCCGGCTGGGATAATACGTTTTGAACGGTCATCCAAGTCGGGAATTCTGGCCTCTTTCAAGAGCTCCAACCTGAAGATCACTGACATCATCATGATTCAATCTTGTTTTTTTTCAAGTTTCCAGTTGTCTTGAAAACACCATAAATCCAGAGAATGCCAGACTTTGATGACAAAGTTTGACAAAATTTGCCCACGAATGACCGCTGCACCACCTCCCTGTTCAAGTGAGCACATCACAAGGCAAGCCTAAAAATGTCTTTATGCTGCTGCATAAATTATGTAATTTACATGGGAGATATGTATACTGTAGCTAAGGAAGTAATATTAAGTGTATGTTGTGTAGTAAGCTGTTGTCCCTCACCCTAAAAATTTGGTACATTTTCCCCTCTTAATTTCGCCTACTGTTCTCACTTGGCGGTGCACATGTAGCCTATAGCCTGTTTAGAGAAATGTCACCATCAAATATTGTAAGAGCTTTCATTGTCTGCTTATATACCCCCTTTATTTTTCATATGGTTCTGACGTGGTGTACAGGGAGAATATGGTAATAATGGCCCATGTTCAATTCTGTCGCTGGACATTTCAAAAGTGCTGAACAAATAGTTACATTGACTACGTCCGTTCTAGCTCACTCATTGTCTTAACCAAAATAACAGATGGTCTCTTATCCACTCGTTGTCTCCTTATGCCTTAGTTTGTACAGCTCAATTGTCAGTAGAAACCACTTTTGTTTAAGCAAGTCAGCAATATCAGCTATATTTTTATTAAAGGCAGTAAATTAGGCTGAAGGAACTGTTTCGCTGCCAAACAAGGCTTTGCTGATAGCCAGGGCCCAGTTTCAGAAAGCGGGTTTAGTGAGAGTTAGTTGAGCCAGAGTTGAAGGAAACTCTGGGTTTTCGGTTGGACAAAGCCAGTTAAACTCTGAGTCAGTTACTATGGCAACATACTCCGTGAAGCTAACCTGCTCGCTGGCAGGTTTTCTTCAACTAACCCAGAGTTTCTCCTCTTTAGCTAAAGCCTGCAGACTGAAGGAGGTGTCAGACATGGCGTGTCCTTTTCTTGAAGAGCCAGTTGATATTGAAGCACAAATACTCCACAGAAATCTCCTTTGGGAGAGGGTAATCAGACCCCGCTTGGATGTTTAATCATTCCCTGATGATTATCTGTTGGAGGGTTCGATCGATCGATTCAAATCAAAGTTTATTTGTCACGTGCGCCGAATACAACAGGTGTAGACTTTACAGTGAAATGCTTACTTACAGGCTCTAACCAATAGTGCAAAAAAATGTATTAGGTGAACAATAGGTATGTAAAGAAATAAAACAACACTAAAAGGACATATACAGTATGTCATATACATATACAGTAGTGAGGCTACATACAGACACCGGTTAGTCAGGCTGATTGAGGTAGTATGTACATATAGATATGGTTAAAGTGAATATGCATATATGATGAACAGAGTAGCAGTAGCGTAAAAGGGGGTGGTGGGTGGGACACAATGCAGATGGATCATTCATCTTCACAATATTTTCAGCCCTTATATCGTTCATATGACACATCGTGGACATGCTCTCAGTTTGGGAAACAAATGATTTGTGTTGCACTTTGTTTTTTTTGCGAATATATGATAACGTTTACACTAATAACTTGATTTGATACATTTTAGGGTTTCCAGGTGTGATTAGTTGCATAGATGGCACTCATATTCCTATCACAGCTCCTTCAGTAACTGAAGCAGATTATGTGAATAGGAAGTATTTCCACAGCATTAATGTGCAGATAGGCCTAAATAGTAGCCTTTAGCATTCCAAATGAAAGATACTTTACAATACAGTTACTGTAGCTAATTACTGTTCTGCACTGTGAAGATCATATGTGATGCAGCCCACATCATCAGCATGGTGGAAGCAAAGTGGCCTGGGTTTGTACATGACTCGCACATTTTTCGACTCACATTTGCTCTGTTCTGTGAAGGGAGTCGTACAACGTATGAGATCTTCAGTTTCTTGGCAATTTCTCGCATGAAATAGCCTTTATTTCAAGGAACAAGAATAGACTGACGAGTTTCAGAAGAATGTTTTTTATTTCTAGCCATTTTGAGCCTGTAATCGAACCCACAAATGCTGATGCTCCAGATACTCAACTAGTCTAAAGAAGGCCAGTTGTATTGCTTCTTTAATCAGGACAAGTTTTCAGCTGTGCTAACGTAATTGCAAAAGGGTTTCCTAATGATCAATTAGCCTTTAAAATGATAAACTTGGATTAGCTAACACAACGTGCCATTGGAACACAGGAGTGATGGTTGATAATGGGCCTCTGTACGCCTACGTAGATATTCCATAAAAAATCTGCCATTTCCAGCTACAATAGTCATTTACAACATTAACAATGTCTATACTATTTCTGATCAATTTGGACAATTTTTTTGCTTATCTTTCAAAAACAAGGACATTTCTAAGTGACCCTAAACTTAACGGTAGTGTATACCCATATTCTGCACACGCATTCATTTATATTTCTAACTCCACTAGGGAGAAGTAGGAGGTTCGAGACCTTTTTTCTCCTGTTGCCATGATGAATCATGTTATCTGCTTTCCATTGATGAGGGCTTTTAATCTCCTCATGCACATGCTTTACTCTGGGTCAACTTAACTCAGAGTTGATTTAACTAATTGTTATCACCTGTTCTGAAACCAAAAAACGCAGAGTTTGAGAGCTCAGAATTAGTCAACCCAGAGTTCAGGTTTAAACTCAGTTTGTTAAACCTGCTTTCTGAAACAGGTCCCAGTTGTAGCAGTGGTAAGGTGTTGGGACTGTTGTTGAGACAGCTTAAAGTAGGCCCTACCAGTTTGTGGGCACTGTTTGTCACCGTTATAGAGCAATGAATGTATTGTTTAATGTTGTGTAGTGGCTTTGCTGGCATGCATTAAAACATTTTTTTATTTTTTATTGTTTGCCCCATCAAGATTTTCATGCAAAAAAAAAAAAATTGCTGCATAATTCATAAAGGATTTGTATGTTAACTCAAATCAAATGTACTTATAAAGCCCTTTTTACATAACTGCTATTATATCACAGAACAAAATGTATAACATTGCCAATGTAATGAAACAGCAGGGAGCAGGTCTCGAACCCTCGACCTTTGAGCCCGAGGTCCGGCGCGCTATTGACTGTGCCGCAAAAGCATGCTCAGTCAGTTATCCTCAGACCTTATTTTTTAGCTTTTATTCCAAAGCCCTATACTTTCTTCCCTTAGAGATGGCTGAACAAACCAGAGGTAACTAATTTATGGGTTTTAAGTCTACAAGCTGGTGAGCTCATATTCTTTTTGCAGCGCACAATACACACTTCATAAGAGGTGAAAGACACATGAGAATAACAATTAGACAGAAGCTCCAAGAAAGGGAGTTAGGTATCTCTATTTTTTTTAAGTCGAATTAAAGTTAAACATTGCATTTACAGTATCAAAAAATACCACAAACACACGTTTGCAAATAAAACAGTCAAACTCATGCACTTATTTCTGTACCCCAGTGTAGGCTGGTGGGAGGAGCTATAGGAAGATGGGATCATTGTTATGGCTGGAATTAAATAAATGGAATCAAATGTTGTTTCCATATGTTTGATCTGTTTGTTAATGTTCCATTTAAATTCCTTCCAGCCATTACAATGAGCCCATCCTATAGCTCCACCCACCAGCCTCCCTACTGTACCCGTATAATGAATACAAGCAGGGTGCACGGTTATTTTGGCTTAACCCTCTTGGCACCCTCATTGTAGTCCTCCTTGGTCAGTCGGTACCCCCAGTGCTGTAATGTCTGTCTGACCACAGGAGAGATTGTTGGGTTGTCAAAGCCACAGCCTGACCGGACTACTTTGGTTATCAGATTATTTCTCCACCGGCCTTTTACCCCAGCACACTTTGCCCATCGCCCGATCTGACGCTCATCATCCTTAGTACGCCGACCATGGTAAAACCTGTAGGGAATTTACATTTCAGAGTAAGATTCTGAGGAAGAAGACACTAATGTAAGAGACTAGAAAGGAGCCTTGTTATACCCAGTCTGAATGTACTGTATATATTCTGCAAATACCTGCAGTACCACTGAAACCACCCATAGGGATCCTGGGTTACAATCCATCCACTGCTTTCCCACATTTCTAGACTGCCTCCACACTTCACTTTGTATGTGTTTACACTGTCTCTGTATGTTGATGAGACCACCTGTATGGGGAAACACATAATGCATTATTTATTATAAGCAGTGTGAGCCTGGCTTTGTAATGTCTTATTAGTAGGGATGCACAATATATCGGTGGACATATCAGAATCGGACGATATTAGCTAAAAATGCCAACATCGGTATCGGCCTAATGTCTAGTTAATATAATAATTAATAATAAGTCTAGTTTAATGTCGATGTGGAAAACCAATGTCAAAGCTGACGTGCATGCCTATATAACGTGGCGTAATGATACCACGTAAAATTTTGCGCTACATGTGCAACACAGCATTCCTAACCTAGCCCACAATGTCTGCTGTGTGGATCGAGCAGTCAACAAGTCGAGCAGTCATTTGAAAGAGTAAGAACATTTCAGCGAGACAACTCAAAGGCGAAATCCATTAACTCCAAGATAATGGAATGTATTGCCCTTGACAATCAACCATTCTCTGTCGTGGGTGATGTTGGATTTTTCGCGACTGGTCGAGCACCGGGACACACTACCAAATGCACTATTTTTCAGATTTTGACCTACCGGAGTTACACAGTAATACACTAATGTTTTCTGGGTGTTACTGAGTAGACTGATACCCCATGTCATTCATCCACAATCCATAGGGAAGGCTGTACAGTGAAATAAGTATGCCCTCAATGCAATTCTAAAGTATAATACATCCAGTGTGATTTCAAACTATTTTTGATTTTATATAACATTCCAACCTCGTTTAACATGATCTATTCAATTATGGCATAATTCTACTATTTGTATTCATTTGCATCACTGTCAATGACATACTTTTATTTTGAAGGCTAACTGCAAAGTCCACTATTGTGGCTAATCCTTATTGTGGCTAGCTTCACATAGATGGGACCAACCACCATTAATCAAATAAGAACTGTCTTATATATTTTAGATGATGACAGCTAGCTATATAGTTAGCTAGTTAACTATAGCTACTGAAACAGATTGTTGTTTTGCTATATTTTTGGGGAAGAACATTGCTTGCATACATGAGCTACCTATCTTTTTTGTTAATGACCAGTTAATGAATCGTTGTGACATATGAAATACGAGTGATAGTGTAATCAATGTGTAATAACTACGTCAAAAATGTATGAACATGTTAAATTATGTGACGTGCAGTCATATTCAGGTCCTGATTAGTCAAATAGTGTTATTTGACCTGTATCTTTTTGACACACAAAGACCCAAACGGCATTCCATAGAAATCCTGGTTCAGAATGAAACGACTGAATAAATACACAACGAAACAGCACAGCAAGTAAGTGAAAGAAATAGGTTTCGATTATGTTTTACTGGTAAATGCCAACAAAATAACTTTTTGATCAGTTTGCAAACCCTTATTTAAATAGGCAAGTCAGTTAAGAATTCTTATTTACAATGATGGCCTACCCCGGACGACGCTGGGCCAATTGTGAGCCGCCCTATGGGACTCCCAATCATGGCTGGATGTGATACAGCCTGGATTCAAACCAGGGACTGTAGTGAAGCCTCCTGCACTGAGATACAGTGCCTTAGAGCGCTGCGTCCATGTGTGTGTGTTAACTATTTAACTGTACTAGAATGCTTAAAAAGGCAGCTAAAATGTTAAATATCGGATATCGGTATCTGTTTTTTTGGGGGGCAAGGAAAATATCGGTGCATATATTTCAGCAAATTTCCAAATGACTCAAAATGTCTAACTTCGTCAGGATCATTATGAGATCATAACAACATTGGTGGGCATGCTTATGGCAAGTCTTATAATGCTTTATTTTTTCATTAAACCAATCAGCTTGAATTGTTCGGTCTTGTTTGGGTGTCTCTATTACAATGAATGTGTTCATAGGTGTTTTATCATTTATCATCATAGGTGTTTTATCATTTATCGTTTGGTTTCGTATAATCACCTGTGTGGGAATGTTCAAACCTTTCAGCCAATCCTCAGGGAGCTCTTTCCATTCATCTTTGCAATTGTGTTCTATTATGAAAGAAACAAAAAAAAGTGTGATTAGTAAATTGGTTAACCTACATTAGTAATTACATCATAACATCCAAAGTAATGATTATAGATGTGTGTGGGATAGGCTACTCACTTGTCACACTTGAGTATATTGGTCTGAAGTAGGTACCACCAAAGCTGCCAGCTTGAAGTACTTCTTTTGGTGACATGTTAGGTTGGAACTGTGGGAAGTCTAAGAAAAATTACTTGTCACCGAGCCTTCTGTGAAATGAATGTCCGTGTGTTAAAACAGAGTGGCATATGTAGGCATACCTTTAAAAACAAGTTGTCCTTTGTCATTCTTTGAAACCTCTAGGCATCCATCCCGGATCATCTTCTGGCTTGCATGTGTAGAACTTAGAGAAACTTCTGAGCTACCCAAGAATGTGTGTTTTTTCTTGCTTGAGTCCTTCTCTATTTTAGTATTTTCTGTGGGAAAGTAAAATTATTTTTAGGTGGCTAACGTATATATATATTTTTCTACCATTGGCCGTGTTCAAGAGGATCAAATCCGCAATGTATCGTGGTTAAATTGTGACTGACTGACTAATAATGAGTCGTTATTTATGATGAAAAGTGATTTGTTGATAGTCGTTTTGATGCTCTGGAGCACGGCCATTTTCTATGCAGCCACGTTGTACCTACTCGAAACCGTGACTTACTCTTGTTCAGAGCTTTATTTGCGCTAGCCTTGCCACTATCCTTCGATTTCAGCTTTTTGCAGTCTGGAAGACTTGTCTCAGATGAGGAAGCTTTTCTTTTTGAAGAAATTGTCCCGCTGCTTTTCTCCATGTTTCGTCTCGTTATGTTCCTTCCTGTAGGCCCTAGACAACGTTCAAATGAAATACATCGAAAACGATCAATCATCAGAGTTGCACAACCCTAGCTACAATGGTTTTGTTGTGAAGAAGGTGGGACTCAACTGTATCCTCAGTATGAAAGAATGGGGGAAAATCGTGTTAAGTAACTGCGCATCTCACTGTTTATGTAATTCTACGGGTGCGCCTGCTTTACAAGCCAGCGCATCCCGACCAAGGCTCCGTAGTCAGATAACACGTTCCATTCAATGACATATTAACCCCGGATTGCTGATGCTATGTTTTGGCCATGGAGAGGTTTTGAAGGAGCCAAATTGTCACTCCTCAGAAAAGCAGTCTTCCATTGGAATGAATGGAATTCTAGAATGTTTCAAGGACAAAAAGTATGTTTAAAAACATATTTTTGTTGTTGTAGTGGGGACAGTAACATTAGTAGTTTCCAAAATTATGCTTTAAGGAAAATGTTTTTATATTTTTTGGTTCCAAACAATTACTTATATATATCTTAGAAAACTTGACAGTTGGTGCTGTTTTGAAACCACCATGCCTCCATCTTTGCACCCCCATCATTGTAAAAAATATTTGGAATCTATAGAAATGCATTTATTAACGTCTACATTGGTTTTTGCCATGTGTATTCTATTAAAGACACCTTAATGCATACTTAAATATACTGAACAAAAAATATAAACGCAACATACAGCAATTTCAAAGATTTTTACTAAGTTACGGTTCATAGAAGGAAATCAGTTAATTGAAATAAATAAATTAGGTCAAAATCTATCGATTTCACATGACTGGGCAGGGGTGCATCCATGGGTGGGCCTTGGAGGGCATAGGCCCACCCACTAAGCAGCCAGGCCCACTCACAGGGGAGTCAGGCCCAGCCAATCAAAATGAGTTTTCCACCACAAAAGGGCTTTATATTACAGACAGAAATATGTCCATTTGAAGAGCGTACGGTGGGGAGTCTTTGAGTCGTTCAGTCAGACTTTCCTCTTGATTGCAGCTATATCATACATTCTTAATTTCACAGTGTTATCTGACAAAGGTATTGATGTGAGTTTCTGTGCCTCTATCTCCCCACACATTGTTTTCACCATATAAATCGGGCCAGTCATATCAAAGTCTCTGGAATTGTGTGGTTTCATATTATAGCAGGCATAGCCATTCACCATGGAAATGATTCAAGTGCAACGGTCAGGTGCAGCCTTTTCCCCTGATCTAAGGGTGCTCTCTGATTAAATTTTAACTGTAAGATTTGAATCATTTTCATTTAGATTTTTGAGGTTAACCACGTTACAATGATTTTCAGAGAAAAAGACAATGTCATAATATAAACACTGCCGTTCAAGAGTTTGGGGTCACATAGAAATGTCCTTGTTTTTGAAAGAAAAGCACATTTTTGTCGATTAAAATAACATGAAACTGATCAGAAATACAGTGTAGACATTGTGTATGTTGTAAATGACTATTGTAGCTGGAAATTGCAGATTTTTAATGGAATATCTACATAAGCTTTCTGAGGCCCATAATCAGCAACCATCACTCCTGTGTTCCAATGGCACGTTGTGTTAGCTAATCCAAGTTTATAATTTTAAAAGGTTAATTGATCATTAGAAAACCCTTTTGCAATTATGTTAGCACAGTTGAAAACTGTTGTCTGATAAAAGAAGCAATTAAACTGGCTTTCTTTAGACTAGTTGAGTATCTGGAGCATCAGCATTTGTGGGTTCGATTACAGGCTCAAAATGGCCAGAAACAAAGAACTTTCTTCTGAAACTCGTCAGTTTATTCTTGTTCTGAGAAATGAACTGTCCACCCAATCAAATGATCAGAGAATTGATCTAGTATTGAAAGCATATGCTACAGCTAGCTAGCACTACAGTGCATAAAAGCTGGTAAGTAGTTTACTCAAAGAGACAGAAAGGCAATTGTTGAACAATTTTTATTTTGAATATTTTATTTTTCCATTTTCCGATTAAGAACATTAATAACAAAAGTGAAAAGATATTAGACAACAATATGACAAAGTGACAGTAACAGACGAGCGTACATTTAGAAAACAAATAATAATAATTATATATACAAACATAAAGTAAATAAGTCATAATAAAGAATAAAATAATAATAATGAGACATTGGATCACATGGTCACCTGCCGTAAACTACATATTATACATTATGTGTGAAACATTATGTGAGGATTATATAGAGATTCAATCAATGTGATGTGAGGGGAGATTCTCCATATAGTCAAAAGGTTGCCAAATTCTGTAAAATGTCTCAAACTTATTCCTCAAGCAGTAAGTGATTTTCTCCAGTGGGATACAACTATTAACTTCCGATAGCCACATTGCAACTGGCAGGGGGGAATCCGATTTCCATTTCAAGGCAATACATTTCTTGGCAATCGCTAGCAATATTTCTGTTAGCTTTATAGTATGGCTTTGCCTAAGATTGGAGTTAGTAAAGTTACCCAGTAGACAGACCTCCGGGTCTAAAGGGAATGCAACCCCGTGAATTGAGGATATGGTATCGCATACCCCCTGCCAGAAACCGTGTAGTTTTGAACACTGCCAAGTGGAATGGAGCGATGTTCCTTCATCTGAGCCACATCTAAAACATGGGGAGGATATATCAGGGTTGAACTTGTGCAGTCTAGATGGGGTGATATAGAGCTGATGGAGTTAAACTGGATCAGTCTGTATCTGGAGTTCAATGTGGATGTAACACCATCCCTGCATAGGTCACTACATAGACCCTCATCAAGATTAATACCCAGATCTTTTTCCCCATCTAAGTCGGGGTTTATCTAGCTCAGGCAGTGTTAGTCCTGACATAAGAGCATCGTAAACACGGGAAATGGTCTTGAACAGTGGTTGGTCTGCGTGGCAGAGTTGTTCAATAGGTGACATCTTAGGTAGGTTCCATTGTCCCTTGAGAGTCACCCTGATAAAGTGTTGCAGCTGTAGGTAGCTAAAGAAGTCCCTGTTAGGCAAGTGATATTTCTGTTTCAGCTGATCAAAAGACATAAGAACTCCCTCCTCATGACAATGTTCCAGAAGAGTGGTACCCTTATCAGACCATGGTCTAAAGTTACTATTCTGGAAAAACATAGGGATCAATCTATTGTTCCATGAAGGGGTTTTAGGGGAAAGGAATCCCCCTCGTCTGAACAGCTCAGGCAGTTTGCACCATGCCAGGACAGAATGCATGATTAAAGGGTTGTCTGTGATGGGTTTTATAGATTTTCTGTCCCATTTGTAAAACAATTCTGCCCCAGTGTCATAATTTACCTCAAACGTTTCAATGTTCAACCATGAGGGAGAGGGACCATTGTCAAACCTCAGAGCCAGAAACCTAGACTGTGCAGCCCAGTAGTACATTCTAAAATTGGGGAGGTTTAAGCTCCCTTGACCGTAATCAAGGGTCAGTTTATCCAGGCCAACCCTAGAGGTTTTGCCGTGCCAGATAAACCGTATGGTCTGCTTGTCGAGAGAGGAAAAGAATGCTGCGGGAACAGGGATGGGGAGAGATTGAAACAGATAGAGAAATCTGGGCAGGACATTCATTTTAATTGCATTTATTATACCCAGTAGAGTGAGAGGCAAGTCCATCCATTTACACAGGTCACCCTCCACCTTTTGCAACAAGCTGGCCAGATTGAGTTTATAAAGGTTCTTCATGTTACCATCCACCATTATGCCCAAATATGTGAAGCCCATAGGCGACCATCTAAAAGGAAACTTATGCTTGATGGTATGGTGGTCAAAGACAGACAACAGTAAGATTTCGATTTTTATCAAAATTGACCTTATATCCAGAGAAAGAACTATAACACTGTAGAAGGATCTGCAAGTTAGAGAGGGAGTGTTCTGGGTTTGTTAGAAATAAGATAAAGTCATCCACAAAGAGTGATAACTTATGGGTATGGAGGCCCACCTCAAAGCCATGTATGTCAGGGCACTAGATTAACAATTTTGAAAAAATGTATTTCTTCCAAAATGAAGGAGAAGAAAGTTTATTTGATTTATTTATTTATTTTTTGCTTTCAGTTTCACTTACTTAGCTAGCAAATGCAGCTAGCTAGTTTAGCCTACTCAA
Source organism: Oncorhynchus keta (assembly GCF_023373465.1). Lineage (NCBI taxonomy): Eukaryota > Metazoa > Chordata > Actinopteri > Salmoniformes > Salmonidae > Oncorhynchus > Oncorhynchus keta. The sequence continues at coordinate 535,138 of NW_026288751.1, read as the reverse complement.
ACACCCTGCTCAAATAGAGGGATGCTATGTTAGCGAGCTGGCTATGACTATCCAACACAACAGGTAAGCTTTTGGTTTTACTAATTTACTGCCACCGGGGCCTGCCGGTGTTAGAGCTAAACTGCTTAATGACTGTACACTGTAACGTTACTGCATGATTCTAGTGAGTTTACTAACGAGTTAGTTATATGTATGTTGACTATGATGTTACTTTAGCTAATATGTTGACAAACGATGAGAGGCTGTGTGTAGTGGTTATGATATGGTTTGGCTTGGAAATATTTTTTCGCCAGGTCACATACAGCTGATGTGTTGTGCATTGAAGTCCACAAGTGAAGGGACAAGGTGAGAGGAGGAGAGAAGGAATGCAATATGTCTGCAATAAAAGTGAACTTTGTTTACGAGTGAACAGGGTGTATTCATTCTGCCGATTCTGTTGAAAAGCGTTTCTTAAACGGAAGCAAACGGAACAAAACAGGAATAAACATACCTGAATTTGTTCAATAGAAACTCTTGTTTGCAACTATTTAATGTGTCACTGTCTGTCCATGTGTCACTGTCTTTCACCTCAAATGTTTCTCTCGACCTGTGTGCACCTACTTTGTAAACTTTCATTCATAGGCTAGGTTGTAGCAACCTCATGATGGGTATATGGAACATTTTTGTATCATGTAGTAGCCTAAACCTCTCGCTGTTACATTGAACTGGGTGAATGGAATATGAATGAGTCATCCAATATCATCCAACTCATTCTTTGTTTGCTTAGTATCTCACATTTTCAAGATGGATGTGATAGATATTGCCACTACTAATGTTCGTATGTGATTAAAACAAATTTACATGCTGCAACTTAGCATCAATAAGATCATTGTATTGCATGAGGATGGAAGACTGTATTTGCCCATACATTTTATCATAAGATACCCTCTTGAGTGAAGATTATATAAGAATATTTGGATCCAGTATCACTCCAGGCTTGTCGATGAGAAGTTAGATATATTAACATGACATGTTCTGTTCTGTTTGTTTCCCTGTGACTGGGATACAGCTGCAATGAAAAATATATAGACATTATGTGAGTTAAAGGCTGTAGTAATCCATCTGTCTATTATTCTATGAACAAGCTACTGAACAGCTGTGCAGAACCTAAACAAGTCAGTTTGAGATTTAAAAATAAATCAAAAGTAAGGTGTATTTTTGCATGTGAAATCATTCATAATGAATGCACAAGCTAGTGTTTCTCACTTCATGTGAATAAATACCAGGATTTTGCCTTTGGTTTAACTTTAGGAGGATCATTTCCTCAGAGTCCAGACAATTCCATAATTGAGGTGTGTGTTTCTCTGGCTTGGTTTTGGTCATCAGAGGGAGAGATACTGTACACAGACTCTACTCCTGTCAGGAGTAATCAAGCTCCATAAATCAAATGGTGACATATTGAGTCCACAGCAGAACATTATTTTGATGATGCTTCTCGGATACTTGAAGTGGCGATTTTAGCATTTAAATCTTGGTGGTTGCACTATACCACTGTAACACCTGGCTATCAGCGGAGCTTCGTTTAGCAGCGAAACAGTTCATTCAGCCTCATTTAATGCATTTAAAAAATATATGGCTGTCTTGCTTAAACCAATGTGGTTTCTACTGACAATTGAGATGTATAAACTATGGCATAAAGGGACAACAAGCGGATAAGAGGCAATCCGTCATTTTGATTAATAAATTAATGAGCGACCTAGGACAGATGTAGTCAATATAACTATTTGTTCAGCACTTTTGAAATGTACAGCGACAGAATTCAGAACATGGGCCATTCTTACAGTGTTCTCCCTGTACACCAAGTCAGAACCGTAGGATAAAAAGGGGGCATATAAGCAAACAATTAAAGCTCTTACAATATTCAATGATATTTCTCTAAAACAGGCTATAGGCGACATGTGCACCACCAAGTCAGAGCAGTAGGCTAAGTTATGAGGGTGAGGCACATGGGCTACTAACAGCTGTCCATATACCTTTGGTCATGTAGTGTATCTTGAATTTTATGTGGCTATCCCTGGACCAGGGCATCCTATCAAAAGCTTAATCTGCCTTTTCCAGATTTGGCCAGTTTCTCCAGCTTGTTGGCCCCTATACTATACCTGCACTACCGCCCATCATGTTCCCACTCCCAGTGCAATGTATTCAGTGGCCCCAGAAAACAAGTTCGGCACGGTAGCCTAGTGGTTAGAGTGTTGGACAACATTCACTTAGTATTACTTTCTTAGCTACAGTATACATATATCCCCGGTATATTACATAATTTGTGCAGCAGCATACAAAACATTGTTGGACTCACCTTGTCGTGCTGTGCTCATTTGAACAGAAAGGTGGTGCGGCGATCCTTTGTGGGCAAATTTTGTCATTAAAGTCCAATCTCTGGATTTATGGTGCTTTCAAGACAACTGGGAAGGAAAAAAAATATATATGTATATATTTCAATCATAATGACGTCAGTCATCTTCAGGTTGTAGCTCTAGAAAGAGGCCCGAGTTCCCGATTTACCCGATTGGATGAAAGTTCAAAACGTAATTTCCCAGTCGTAGCTCATTTTTCCAGAGTTCCCAGTTGTCTTGAACTTACTAATCAGATCTTGCAATTTCGAGTTAACAGTTGTTTTGAGCACGGCACAAATCATGCTTCATTGACAGCATGGCCAATGTTGAATGTTTATAATTTAAACTAGGAAAACAGATCTTTAATCAGACTTGGGACCACAGACACTCCACTGAATAGCTAATGATTGCTTTGCAATGCTTGAAGTTAGCCACTGATTCCTTCCAAACCACTCATTGTTGAATTTGCGATTTCCAACTTGTTTTTGTAATGTTTATGTCCAATAGCCGATGAGCACCAATAATCTTTATCTATAATTACTATTTTCATTTGACAAGGATTAAAAAGGGTTTCCCAATAGATTGTCGACTTGATTCATGATGACTGCTAGCTTGCTAGCTAAGATTTTGAAAGTATGATGTTGACATGATCAATCCAATCAAAGCTACTGTAGATATAATGTGATTTGATGTCATTTTATCTGTGGCCAATGACCTCGAGCCTTGGATGGGTACTTCTAATTGCAGCACCAAAGAGGCTTGAATTTTCGAGCTCTACCCTTAGCCTTGGTGGTGACGTAGTGTCCCCATGAGTGGCAGAATACTGAGACAAATCATGGCGCAATGTTCCGTATTTTCTACTGGCTTGTCCCACCACCACAGAAAGCACTGAGCTAGGATGAAACACCTGCATTTTGGATCTGCCTTACTCATTGCAAACTGATATGTGACACATATTAATGACAAAATAAAATGCAAAACAGTCAAGACCCCTCGGAAAAAAGTTATTTTATTGTATTTTGTTGCTAAAAATTCCCAAAGGCTGGAGCATCGGCTTTCTTGCCCTTCTCCAACTTCTCTTCCATAGCACTCACTTCATAGCCTCTTGCTTTAGCTACTGTCATGGAGTTCACTAAATATTTTTATAAAGAAACTGATAAAACACACAGGTACAAAATCAAGGTGACTTACAAAGATATAGAGCAAGAGAGGGAGTGCGGTGATGTCCACAATGAAAGAATCATTGTGGAATCTGAAAAGACACATATCCGGAAAGCAAGATGGTGTACTTCATGCATGCATATGCTATAAGTAAGGAATTAGGTGGGTAGCTAATTAAGTGTCATTGTAGCAAAGTATTTGTAAACAAAAAATCAGATCTCTTAAAAGTTTCCTACATTTTTGTTCTATTGTTTATACAACAGGTCATACTTGATTTTGGACCAATAGGCCTGGCATATTTCAACTTTCAAGGAGCTTTTTTTTGTTTTTTGATTGGGTTATTTAAAAACATTTAGGCTTACCTATAGAGGAAAAAAATACTCTGAATCCCTTCCCATCCTGGCAAGAGTGGCCAAAAGGGTGTTTAGTATCCCCAGTGGCTCTGCAAACATGGAGAGGATATTCTCTCTCAAGGTACCATCGCATGAGCCTGAAGCCACAGACTCTGGCCAAACTGGTGTTTCAAAAAAATGTATTAAAGGGCACTGAGCCTAATAAGGCATTTTTCATTTATTGTGTATTTATTTCTAAGTAAGTCACAGCCTATACACGCAATTTATAGACTAATGATTTAATACAACTAAATGTTTAAATGCTGAACGCGTAATGTCCCTGACTGCCTACCAGCCTAGTGTGTTGCACTCGCAAATGCTTAACATTGTATTTCTTTGTAGGTTATAGCCTTGAAATAATATAGCCTAAATAGACATTTATTAGAACATTTATGTTCCTTCTCAGGCTCCCTGTCTAGTTCCTGACCTATTTTAAAGTGTTTATATGCTGTTTAATATGGCATGTAGCCTATTTGAAATTATGAGTGCTTCTTACATTAATATTTTCATGTTTATTAAAATACTTTCATTCAAGCATGGTGTCAATACTTCAAACCCAAATGGTAGGTCCAGGTAGTCACAAAAATAGATGGGTGTTGGTTCAATTGTGATTTTAATGAATGGAGCGAATTTGGAACAGTAGTTATTCTGTGAGCGTGGAGCGGTTTTTAGCGGAGAAGAAAGGACATGGATGTGAGCAGCTCCAAGACTCAACTCTGCTCACATACTCTGGACTGTGTGTCTCTGGATAGTATGCAGGAACTGGCTGGCCGTGAGATTAGTATGCACTGAAACACTCAGACATACACTACATGACCAAACGTATGTGGACACTATCAAACATCTCATTCCAAAATCATGGGCATTAATATGTAGTTGGTCCCCCCTTTGCTGCTATAATAGCCTCCACTCTTCTGGGAAGGCTTTCCACTAGATGTTGGAACATTGCTGCAGGGACTTGCGTCCATTCAGCCACAAGCATTAGTGTGGTCGGGAACTGATGTTGGGTGATTAGACCTGGCTCGCAGTCGGCAATCCAATTCATCCCAAAGGTGTTCGTTAGGGTTGTAGTCAGGGCTCTGTGCAGGTCAGTCAGGTTCTTCCCCACCGATCTCAACAAACCACTTCTGTATGGACCTCACTTTGTGCACAGGGGAATTGTAATGCTGAAACAAGAAAGGGCCTTCCCAAAACTGTTGCCACAAAGTTGGAAGCACAGAATTGTCTAGAATGTCATTGTATGCTGTAGCGTTAATATTTCCCTTCACTGGAACTAAGGGACCTAGCCAGACCCTTTGAAAAATAACCCCAGACCATTATTCCTCCTCCACCAAACTTTACAGTTGGCAATATGATTTGGGGCAGGTAACATTCTCCTGCCATCCGCCTAACCCAGATTCGTCCATCGGACTACCAGATGGTGAAGCATGATTTATCAAGCCAGAGTCCAATGGCAGCGAGCTTTACATCACTTCAGCCGATGCTTGACATTGCACATGGTGATCTGAGGCTTGTGTGTGGCTGCTCGGCCATGGAAACCTATTTCATGATGCCCCCGGCGAACAGTTATTGTGCTGAAGTAGCCTGCACAGCCCAGTGTGGGCTATTCCACCTCGCCGCACTGGCAGGGCGACCGGGAGCATTCAACCAGGTAAGGTTGGGCAGGCTCGGTGCTCAAGAGCTCCAGTGCGCCTGCATGGTCCGGTCTATCCAGTACCACCTCCACGCATCAGTCCTCCGGTGGCAGCTCCCCGCACTCGCCCTGAGGTGCGTGTCCTCGGCCCAGTACCACCAGTGCCAGCAGCACGCACCAGGCCTACAGTGCGCTTCGCCTGTCCAGCGCTGCCAGAGCCTCCCTCCTCTCCAGCGCAGAGTCTCCCGCCTGTCCGGAGCTGCCATAGTCTCCCGCCTGTCCGGAGCTGCCAGAGTCTCCCGCCTGTCCGGAGCTGCCAGAGTCTCCCGCCTGTCCGGAGCTGCCAGAGTCTCACGCCTGTTCGGAGCTGCCAGAGTCTCCCGCCATTCAGCCGGGATCCGCCAGAACCGCCCCTCAGTCCGGAGCTGCCCTCTGTTAGGGTTCTTAGGCCAAGGTCGGTGGCGATGGTCGCCACTCTAAGGACGCTAAGAAAGCAGACTATGTTGGAGTGGGGTCCACGTCCCGCACCAGAGCCGCCACCGTGAACAGACGCCCACCCAGACCCTCCCCTATGGGAGCCAGGGTGTGACATGGGTGATTATGTGTTTGTCTTGCCTAAGGGTTTTGTAGATTGATGGGGTTGTGTTCAGTGTAGTATTCTAGGTAAGTCTAGAGTGGTTCTCAATCAGAGGCAGGTGTTTATCGTTGTCTCTGATTGGGAACCATGTTTAGGCAGCCATATTCTTTGGGTATTTCGTGGGTGATTGTTCCTGTCTCTGTGTTTTGCACCTGTTAGGACTGTTTCGGTTTGTCCATGTTTTCTTATTTTGTATATACGATTATTGTTCACGTTATCATCTTTATTAAAGATGTTCAACCATAACCACGCAGCATTTTGGTCCTCCTCTCCTTCCCAGGAAGAAAACCGTAACACTCACACTTCAGTCTCTGCCCGGGCAAGATGAACAAGGCATCCGCGGGTCACAATCAATAAGCACAAGGACCTTAATGCCCCCCCAGCAGGGCCGAAATTTGACGAACTGACTTTTGGAAAGGTTTCATCCTATGATGGTGCCATGTTGGCCTTACTGAAGAGCTCAGTGACTTTCATTCTACTGTCAATGTTTGTTTGATTGCATGGCTGTGTACTTCATTGTATACACCTGTCAGCAATGGGTGTGGCTGAAATGGGCAGCAGCGTAGCCTAGTGGTTAGAGCGTTGGGCTAGTAACCGGAAGGTTGTGAGTTCAAACCCCCGAGCTGACAAGGTACAAATCTGTTGTTCTGCCCCTGAACAGGCAGTTAACCCACTGTTCCCAGGCTGTCATTGAAAATAAGAATATGTTCTTAACTGACTTGCCTGGTTAAGTAAAATTAAAATAGCCAAATCCACTAATTTGAAGAGGTGTCCACAAACAGCAATCAGGCCGAGGGTGAACCTGTAGGTGAATAGCAAATGACTGTTCACTTACTCCTTTAAAATACTATGAAATGGAGCAAGAAATGTATTTGCTCAAATTATAAATGTGTTAAATTAACCTTTAACCTGTATACAGTGGTGGGAAAAGTACCCAATTGTCATACTTGAGTAAAGTATAGATATGTTTTAATAGAAAGTTACTCAGGTGAAAGTCACCCAGTAAAATACTACTTGAGTAAAAGTCTAAGTATTTGGTTCTAAATATACTTAAGTATCAAAAGTAAATGTAATTTCTAAAATATACTTAAGTATAAAATGTAAAAGTAGAAATAATTTAAAATTCCTTATATTAAGCAAAGCAGATTTTCTTGTTTTTAAAATTTACAGATAGCCAGAGGTACACTCCAAAACTCAGACATAATTTACATACAATGCATTTGTATTTAGTGAGTCTGCCAGATCAGAGGAAGTAGGGATGTCCACGTGTTCTATTGATAACTGCGTAAATTGGACCATGGTCCTGTCCTGCTAAACATTCAACGTGCACCGAGTACTTTTTTGGCACTGAAAATGGCCCCCAAAAGGTAATTCCCTTTTTTGGGGGTTCATCGAGGAATCTCCTTAGGTTCCTGCAAAAAAAAAAAAAAACATTAACTAACTGAAACATTTTGATTTGAAAAGGACAGCAGGTGCAGGCACTTCACAAAACATTTTAAAGATCTCCTCAACTTAAGGTAAGGTTTGTCCTTTGTATGATCTTAATTTATAGTATTTTATGATGATACAGTACCTTTTCATATTTGTGCAATTCTTTCTAAAACAGGAAATGTACACAATTCAATGGATATCAATCAACAAAGATGTAAGAATATGTACTGTAGGCTATAAGAATATATTGAAGGCTAGCTGCATTGGGTGCAAATGACTGAACTGCTCACTTTCTGTCTACAGGTATACAGACGGAGGCATACAAAGGTATGTCAATTGGTATTGGTATGTTATGCTGATCACATTTACCATCCTCCCTTCAGCTATAAAACTGAAGAAAAAAAATATCTGCCCCATGGCAAAATGTGTAGAATTGCAGCAAGCTAGCAGTACCCCCCCCTAAAATGTAGGTAGGTGACCCTGGGCCCCAGATTTGGGGGTCCGCCTTTGGATGGTATGTCCATTCAAGAATATTTTTTTTCTGTTCATTGGGTACCTGGTTGATCAATATATATGTGGCTTTATGGGCTGTGTAATCACTTCACTCTCCATACTTTGGCAAAGGGCACTCGCTGTAAGGATGTAAGTTGATTTATTTCAGAGATGTGTTCTGCTGCCTCAGTCAGTGCAAGTCATGTACTTATTCTAATACAGTCAAACTGCATGGTGACCTGGGTGCACCTGTTTTTTTTTGTTTTTTTTGCCAAGGCAAATTGAAAGCAACCAAACCTTATTGTAATTGCATACAGTACCTCTCTGAGTCTAAAATATATGATAAGAGCAAAATATAAATCACTTCCTATACAAGGCCAACCCTATATGAAGAGATTCTTGCACTGGTCAACCAACAGGTAGAAATGCAACACATATTGATGGATTGAGGATCCTTTACCTTACTACTCAGTTTTAAAAGAAATACAGCGAAGACTGTACTGCACAATAGTGAGAGAGAATCATGGTGATTAGTGACATTACCCAAACATTTCAACAAAAGTTTTGTTCAAAACAAAATCCAAGTTTGAGGGGCATGCAAAGTGGTTGAGATGTGTCTTTTTATAAATGGATGTGTAATTACAGATTGCAGTTTGGTAGGGAAAACCAGTTATTTATATACACTTGATGACTAACAGTGGGTGCTGTTTTGAAGAGAAAATATATATAAAAACCTTAATTAAAGTTTTTTTTGTTTTAAAGTACCAATGTTACTGTCCCCACTACAACAGCAAAAATACTTAAATACATGTAATTTTGTCCTTTAATTGAAATACTGTAGAAATCAATTCATTCTTATAGCGGACTGCTTCTTCTGGAGAGTGCCAATATGGCCGACCGGTAGCTTCAAAGCCTCTCATTGGCCAATACATAGCAAAATATCAATCCAGGGTATATACATCGTTGGGTAAAACTCTTCATACAGTCATCTGGCCTCGGGCGCCGGAGTAGGCATGTTCTCACATTCGTTTAGGAGCCAGATGCCCATTTCAAAACCCAGTTGAAAACAAAAGTGATGTAATTAGCATGTGGAGTAATGAGTTGGATTCTGTGTTTTCACATACTTTTGATAAAAAGGCTTTATCCGCCTTCCAGTTAAAAACTAGTTTGAAAATTAAAACAGATATTTCATGGAAAATATAGGTTTCTGGACGATGCTGGCTTGTTGACACCATGACGGAGCGATGCAGATTACTGTTCGATTTGAGAAGGGCGCGCCTCCCTTACCACTTTTGCCCATTCACGTCACAGGCCATAGACCGGTGCCCGGCACCCAGAATAATCGAATCCGCCCATTGGTAAAACCAGAGTAAAACAGGTTGGCCTCGTAGTCTGTCACGTTAGTTTAGTGCCGATTCAAATAGTATGTTACCCTCTAGTGGTAAGATAATGCAATTACGTAGACTCATATTTCCATTGATCAGCATGCTTTTCATGTCTTAAAATTAGTATCACTGTATACAATTTCACGAATATGTATTTCTCTGGGAGAATGGCTATGAAGTGACATTTTAAGCATCTGGTCATGTTTTTGTGTGTTTTTTTTAACCTTTATTTAATTAGGCAAGTCAGTTAATTAAGAACACATTCTTATTTACCAAGACAGCCTACCAAAAGGCCTACTGCGGGGAGGGGGACTGGTAATAAAAATATAGAACAAAACACACATCACGACAAGAGAGACAACACTACATAAAGAGAGACCTAAGACAACAACATAGCATGGCAGCAACACATATCAACACAGCATGGTAGCAGAACAAAACATGGTACAAACATTATTCGGCACAGACAACAACAAGAAGGTAGAGAACAATACATCACGCGAAGTAGCCACAATAAGTGAGTACATCTGTAGAGATAGTACAAAAAATATCCTCATCAGTAACAACATTGGTGAATAAAATGCTCCTGTTAAAAACATAGACATGGTACAAAGAACACTGACACTGCACAAATAAAAATATATATCATGTCATGGGCTCCCGAGTGGTGCAGTGGTCTAAGGCACTGCATCTCAGTGCTTGAGGTGTCACTACAGATCCTGGTTTGATTCCAGGCTGTATTACAACTGGCTGTGATTGGGAGTCCCATAGGGTGGCGCACAATTGGCCCAGTGTGGTCTGGGTTAGATTTTGGCCGGGGTAGGCCATCATTATAAATAAGAATTTGTTCTTAACTGACTTGCCTAGTTAAATAAATAACGTCAGCACCCTCGACTTGGTCAACTGTATACCGTGCTCCTTTAAAATGTATACGTCATGATCATGTGATGTTACCAGGAAGTCTTGTGTTTTCATCGCCACACTACAAGAGTCATCGACATAGTAATATTTTCTAGAAAATATTGCCTGTGTCATTCAGTTAAACCAAAAATGGATAACTATAATAAACAATCTTTGAACTCAATGCCAGGTCCTGTTCCAGATTTCAGAGGGTAAGTTATTACGGATAGGCAAAAGGTTGTGAAACTGGAGCCTTGCTAGCTAACGGGATGGATTGCTAGCTAGCTAGATATCTTGCTAGCCCAGCTTGTGAACTTAATTTATGCAATACTATATCTACTTGCATGTAGCTGCAAGGTTACATTCAATGTTGTTAGCTACGGTACTTCACCATGGGCATATAGTGTTTGACCACCTACAAAGTCATCACCAGACAAGAAATATAGCTAACTGCGCTCTCTGTCCAGGGTTAACCAACTAGCTAAATTACTCTACAGTTATACATGCACATTAATAATGGGGTTATGCATATGATGCAATTATACTTGACACAGTTTAATTTTGTGCTTATACATTTCCGTTTTGTTTCCTTGTATAAGAAACAGTTTATGAATCTAACAAGTAAAGTGGTTAGATTTGTGAAATGTGGTCACCAAATCATCTAATTTAAAACAAAAGGTGTTTCCTTTGTTTCATTCTCTTTCAGGAACGATGGATCATTGGTGTCTGTACTGAAGACATTGCTGTTTTTCACGGTCATGATGATAACCCTGCCGATAGGATTATATTTTACATCAAAATCATATATTTTTGAAGGTAAATTTGATAGCTAAGGGCCCACCACTTGCCCACCAAAAATGTAATTATGCATAGCAGGAGCCACATTGTTTTTGTTTAGTGGAATATTTTATGTGTAAAATGCCTGTTTTTGGTGTCATTTTCTAAAGACATCCATTTCTGCCATCATGATGGCTTTTCCATAGGCCTATATTGTTTTAATGTCATATATACAAGAACATTTTTTTTCTCTCTTGCTTCCTCAGCTTCTGGGTATTCCAGCAATGACAGTTATTTCTATGCTGCCATCGTGGCAGTGATAGCTGTCCATGTGGTCTTGGCCCTCTTTGTGTATGTTGCATGGAATGAGGGCACCGGCTCACATCAGACAAGAGAAGGAAAGCAGGACTAGGAGGATCAGGCTGTGTGTGGACCAGAAGAGGGTGACCACATCACTACCACCACACACAGAGAAGACAGTGAGGCTACAGCCTAGAGCCCACTGATGCAGTGCAATAGTGGATGGTTGATGTTCAGGATTTATATGCTTGGAGAGGCACGAAAGTATGCAATGTGGTGTTCAGGCATAAGAATTGCTCAATGAGTTTGTCCAGTTTCAGCAGTTAAAAAATTAGGGACAACTATTTTTAAGACATGGGGCCCTATTAAATCTAACCTGGTAACAGGGCTTTGGGGATGAGTCAAAAGAATGTTTTTTTGGTAGGTTTTCTTAGGGAAGGGAAGAGCATTATATTTTGGTGTTTTGCCATTAAGGTAATCAATCATCATTCAGTCATTGTTTTGAATCTAAATACTTGATAAACATCTGTAGGTATCAACCTAATATGAACACCTGTGGCTTTGCATCATCGGAGGTTAGATTGTATCAAAATAATGGATAAAATAGATGGCTGATAATAAGTCTTAATGTCATGTACCACATCTATCTTCACTTCATCTGTTTTTTTTAAAACTTTAGAATGCATGTTTTCTTCTCACTGATTCCTTCAAATGTGATTTGCACATTCTCGTTTGTTGAACTCCCAAGGCTCGTTTTCACTGTCACATATGTTGTATTCTATGTTTGTTTTCACCCAATTTGATACAATTCATAATGATATGTGAAATACCCATGAAGGTGTTTTTATTGATCATGCTTGCAGAGACCTCCACCCTGGGTCTCTTTCTGTAAGCTTGTCTCAACAAAAATATATTCAAACTGACACCATGAAGGTGTGCTGTCAGGGTTTGACAATTGGATGAAATTGAATAGTCATTGGGGGAAAACAACGGGTTGTTCAATAAAGCATTCATCTCTGATTTGTGGTTCAAGAATTATAACAAAAATGTTTTCAATTCACACAGCAAATACTGGAAAAACAAAGAATGAAGGTCTTGACTTAATGAAAGGCAGCAAACCAAGAGTTTAAAAACATGGAAAGTAAAGACAATCATGGAAACCTTGAGAACATGTCTGGCTTCTGATGGAGGAAATATGGAAACCAATGCCACTGATTGGCCTAGTAACTTTGTAATGCTTTGCTTAAATGCCCAATGATTTAGAAATCTAACCATTCCTTCAAAGAAAAACTATGCATCCTACAAAAAGGCAAAACTAGCATTAAACCTCAGATTTAAGTCAGGCTGAATTGATGTAAAACGTCAGATCAATGTAATGAACATATAATAAATAGTATTTGGTAGACATACTGCACTTACACGAACAACACAAACCTTTTCTGAAACCAACTTGTCACAGGAAGACTGACAGCCATGTGTTTCAGGTCAGGATTGGAGCAGTGGTGATTTTAGTGTGGTGGGGCAAACAACAAAAAAGTTGGGATGCATGCCAGCAAAGCCACTGCACAACACTAAACAATACATTAATTGCACTATAACGCTGCCCACAAACTGTTAGGGCCTGCATAAAGCTGTCCCAGCAGCAGAGTCCCAACAGCAGTCCCAACACCCTACACTCAGAAAAATAAAACGGTTCTTGGAGTATCCTTTATGGGTTCTTCAAATTGAAACTGGGGGAACCTCTATAAGTTCTTCAAAGAACCCCTTTTAATGGATTCTCAAATAACCTTTTGAAGAACCTTTCAGGGTTCATTTTTAAACTACCCCCCCAACTCCCCTGTTATTATTAATGATAATAATATGAATAACAACAATAACACAATATTTTAGTTCTCAGTGTATATGATTTTGATGGCAAAGCAGCATTTAAAAATCTGAATATGAGGTAGACTCCCGGCAGAGCCCCAAGTCCAATGGGTACAGTGCCTTGCGAAAGTATTCGGCCCCCTTGAACTTTGCGACCTTTTGCCACATTTCAGGCTTCAAACATAAAGATATAAAACTGTATTTTTTTGTGAAGAATCAACAACAAGTGGGACACGATCATGAAGTGGAACGACATTTATTGGATATTTCAAACTTTTTTAACAAATCAAAAACTGAAAAATTGGGCGTGCAAAATTATTCAGCCCCTTTACTTTCAGTGCAGCAAACTCTCCAGAAGTTCAGTGAGGATCTCTGAATGATCCAATGTTGACCTAAATTACTAATGATGATAAATACAATCCACCTGTGTGTAATCAAGTCTCCGTATAAATGCACCTGCACTGTGATAGTCTCAGAGGTCCGTTAAAAGCGCAGAGAGCATCATGAAGAACAAGGAACACACCAGGCAGGTCCGAGATACTGTTGTGAAGAAGTTTAAAGCAGGATTTGGATACAAAAATATTTCCCAAGCTTTAAACATCCCAAGGAGCACTGTGCAAGCGATAATATTGAAATGGAAGGAGTATCAGACCACTGCAAATCTACCAAGACCTGGCCATCCCTCTAAACTTGCAGCTCATACAAGGAGAAGACTGATCAGAGATGCAGCCAAGAGGCCCATGATCACTCTGGATGAACTGCAGAGATCTACAGCTGAGGTGGGAGACTCTGTACATAGGACAAATCTGGCCTTTATGGAAGAGTGGCAAGAAGAAAGCCATTTCTTAAAGATATCCATAAAAAGTGTTGTTTAAAGTTTGCCACAAGCCACCTGGGAGACACACCAAACATGTGGAAGAAGGTGCTCTGGTCAGATGAAACCAAAATTGAACTTTTTGGCAACAATGCAAAACGTTATGTTTGGCGTAAAAGCAACACAGCTCATCACTCTGAACACACCATCCCCACTGTCAAACATGGTGGTGGCAGCATCATGGTTTGGGCCTGCTTTTCTTCAGCAGGGACAGGGAAGATGGTTAAAATTGATGGGAAGATGGATGGAGCCAAATACAGGACCATTCTGGAAGAAAACCTGATGGAGTCTGTGAGACCTGAGACTGGGACGGAGATTTGTCTTCCAACAAGACAATGATCCAAAACATAAAGCAAAATCTACAATGGAATGGTTCAAAAATAAACATATCCAGGTGTTAGAATGGCCAAGTTAAAGTCCAGACCTGAATCCAATCGAGAATCTGTGGAAAGAACTGAAAACTGCTGTTCACAAATGCTCTCCATCCAACCTCACTGAGCTCGAGCTGTTTTGCAAGGAGGAATGGGAAAAAATGTCAGTCTCTCGATGTGCAAAACTGATAGAGACATACCCCAACAAGCGACTTACAGCTGTAATCGCAGCAAAGTATTAACTTAAGGGGGCTGAATAATTGTGCACGCCCAATTTTTCAGTTTGTGATTTGTTAAAAAAGTTTGAAATATCCAATAAATGTCGTTCCACTTCATGATTGTGTCCCACTTGTTGTTGATTCTTCACAAAAAAAATACAGTTTTATATCTGTATGTTTGAAGCCTGAAATGTGGCAAAAGGTCGCAAAGTTCAAGGGGGCCGAATACTTTCGCAAGGCACTGTATATCCTCTGGCGTGTTGATGTTAATGTGTTGATGTTCTCCGTATCAACAGCCAGAATGATTTTGCCGTGCATGGTGATTGAACAAGTTTCCTGTCATATTCATCAGAGATGTAGGGAGGGTGAAGTCTGTTTATCCCCAAAAATGTAATTATACAGATGATTAACAAAACATGCACACAACAGAATTCATACCTTTGGTATTTGTGGTGAATGTGATGGAAAAAACCTGTTTGCATGATTATTTGTCACATGCGCCGAATACAACAGGTGAAATGCTTACTTATACAAGCCCTTAACTAACAATGCAGTTTTAAGAAAATAAAAATGTTATAAATAAAAGTAACAAATAGTTAAAGAGCAACAGTAAAATAACAATAGCGAGGCTATATACAGGGGGTATAGAGTCAATGTGCGGGAGCAATGGTTAGTCGAGGTAATTGAGGTAATATGTACATGTAGGTAGAGTTATTAAAGTGACTATGCATAGATCATAACAGTAGCAGCAGCATATATATTTTTTTAAATATATTTTTATTTCACCTTTATTTAACCAGGTAGGCTAGTTTTGAACAAGTTCTCATTTACAACTGCAACCTGGCCAAGATATTGCAAAGCAGTTCGCCACATACAACAACACAGAGATACACATAGAATGAACAAACATACAGTCAATAATACAGTAGAAAAACTCTAAAAACATTGTGTGCAAATAAGGTATGATAAGGGAGGTAAGGCAATAAATAGGCCATGGTGGCGAAGTAATTACAATATAGCAATTAAACACTGGAGTGATAGATGTGCAGAAGGTGAATGTGCAAGTAGAGATACTGGGGTGCAAAGGAGCAGGATAAATGAATAAATACAGTATGGGGATGAGGTAGTTGAATGGGCTACTTACAGATGGGTGCAGTTATCTGTGAGCTGCTCTGACAGCTTGTGCTTAAAGTCAGTGAGGGAGATATGAGTCTCCAGCTTCAGGAATTTTTGCAGTTCGTTCCAGTCATTTGCAGCAGAGAACTGGAAGGAAAGGCGGCCAAAGGAGGAATTGGCTTTGGGGGTGACCAGTGAAATATACCTGCTGGAGTGCGTGCTACAGGTGGGTGCTGCTATGGTGACCAGTGAGCTGAGATAAGGCGGGGCTTTACCTAGCAAAGACTTGTAGATGACCTGGAGCCAGTGGGTTTGGTGATGAGTATGAAGTGAGGGCCAGCCAACGAGAGCGTACAGGTCGCAGTGGTGGGTAGTATATGGGGCTTTGGTGACAAAATGGATGGCCCTGTGCTAGACTGCATCCAATTTGTTGAGTAGCGTGTTGGAGGCTATTTTGTAAGTGACATCCAAAGTCGAGGATCGGTAGGATGGTCAGTTTTACGAGGGTATGTTAGGCAGCATGAGTGAAGGAGGCTTTGTTGCGAAATAGGAAGCCGATTCTAGATTTGATTTTGGATTGGAGAAGCTTAATGTGAGTCGAGAAGGAGAGTTTGTAGTCTAACCAGACACCTAGGTATTTGTAGTTGTCCACATATTCTAAGTCAGAACCGTCCAGAGTAGTGATGCTGGACGGGCAGGCTGGTGCGGCCAGCGATCGGTTAAAGAGCATGCATTTAGTTTAACTTGCATTTAAGAGCAGTTGGAGGCCACGGAAGGAGAGTTGTATGGCATTGAAGCTCGTCTGAAGGTTAGTTAACACAGTGTCCAAAGAAGGGCCAGAAATATACAGAATGGTGTCGTCTGAGTAGAGGTGGATCAGAGAATCACCAGCAACAAGAGCGACATCATTGGTGTATACAGAGAAGAGAGTCCGCACCCCCATAGAGACTGCCAGAGGTCCGGACAACAGGCCCTTCAATTGAACTCTATCAGAGAAGTAGTTGGTGGACCAGGCGAGGCAGTCATTTGAGAAACCAAGGCTGTTGAGTCTGCCGACAAGAATGAGGTGATTGACAGAGTCGAAAGCCTTGGCCAGGTTGATAAATACGGCTGCACAGTACTGTCTCTTATCGATGCTGGTTATGATATCGTTTAGGACCTTGAGCGTGACTGAGGTGCACCCATGATCAGCTCTGAAACCAGATTTTATAGTGGAGAAGGTACAGTGGAATTTGAAATGGTCGGTAATCTGTTTGTTAACTTGGCTTTTGAGGACCTTAGAAAGGCATGGTAGGATAGATATATGTCTGTAGCAGTTTGGGTCTAGAGTTTCTCCCCCTTTGAAGAGGGGGATGATTGCGGCAGCTTTCCAATCTTTGGGAATCTCAGACGATACAAAAGAGAGGTTGAACAGGCTAGTAATAGGTGTTGCAACAATTTCGGCAGATAACTTTAGAAAGAGAGGGTCCAGATTGTCTAGTCTGGCTGATTTGTAGGGGTCCCGATTTTGCAGCTCTTTCAGAACATCAGCTATCTGGATTTGGGTGAAGGAGCAATGGGGAGGCTTGGACAAGTTGCTGTGGGGGGTGCAGGGCTGTTGACCGGGGTAGGGACAGCCAGGTGGAAAGCATGGCCAGCCTTAGAAAAATGCTTATTGAAATTCTCAATTATAGTGGATTTATCGGTGGTGACAGTGTTTCCTTGCCTCGGTGCAGTGGGAAGCTGGGAGGAGCTGCTCTTATTCTCCATGGACTTTACAGTGTCCCAGAACCTTTTTGAGTTTGTGCTACAGGATGCACATTTCTGTTTGAAAAAGTTAACCTTAGCTTTCCTAACTGCCTGCATATTGGTTCCTAACTTCCCTGAAAAGTTGTATATCAAAGGGGCTTTTCGATGTTAATGCGGTACGCCCCAGGATGCTTTTGTGCTATATCTGGACAATATCTGTTCCTGGTTCTAAATTTTTTGAATGGGGCATGCTTATTTAAGATGGTGAGGAAGGCACTTTTAAAGAATAACCAGGCATCGTCTACTGACGGGATGAGGTCAATATCCTTCCAGGTTACCCGGGCCAGGTCAATTACAAAGGCCTGCTCGCTGAAGTGTTTTAGGGAGCATTTGACAGTGATGAGGGGTGGTCGTTTGGCCGCAGACCCATTACAGATGCAGGCAATGAGGCAGTGATCGCTGAGATCTTGGTTGAAGATAGCAGAGGTGTATTTGGAGGGCAAGTTGGTTAGGATGATATCTATGAGGATGCCCGTGTTTACGGATTTGGGGTTGTACCTGGTAGGTTCATTGATAATTTGTGTGAGATTGAAGGCATCTAGCTTAGGTTGTAGGATGGCCGGCGTGTTAAGCATGTCCCAGTTTAAGTCACCTAGCAGCACGAGCTCTGAAGATAGATGGGGGGCAATCAATTCACCTACAATGTCCAGGGCACAACTGGGGGCAGAGGGTGGTCTATAGCAAGCGGTGAGAGACTTGTTTCTGGAAAGGTGGAAGGGGTGGAAATGCAAATAGTCTGGGTAGCCATTTTATTTGATGTTCAGGAGTGTTATGGCTTGGGGGTAGAAGTTGTTTAGAAGCCTCTTGGACCTAGACTTGGCGCTCCGGTACCGCTTGCCGTGCGGTAGCAGAGAGAACAATCTATGACTAGGGTGGCTGGAGTCTTTGACAATTTTTAGGGCCTTCCTCTGACACCGCCTGGTGTAGAGGTCGTGGATGGCAGGAAGCTTGGCCCCAGTGATGTACTGGGCCGTACGCACTACCCTCTGTAGTGCCTTGCAATCAGAGCCTGAGCAGTTGCCATACCAGGCAGTGATGCAATCCATCAGGATGCTCTTAATGGTGCAGCTATAGAACCTTTTGAGGATCTGAGGACCCATGACAAATCTTTTCAGTCTCCTGAGGGGGAATAGGTTTTGTCGTGCCTTCTTCACGACTGTCTTGGTGTGCTTGGACCATGTTAGTTTATTGGTGATGCGGATGCAAAGGAACTTTGCGTCCACATCAGCTCTCAACCTGCTCCACTACAGCCCCGTCGATGAGAATGGGGTTATGCTCGGTCCTCCTTTTCCTGTAGTCGACAATAATCTCCTTTGTCTTGATCACATACCTTGTCGATAATGTAGAGGCCTATGGGATATTCATTGAAGAGGTAAGGGAGGAGGATGGTAAATATAATTAGCATAACATACCAATACCAACTGACATACCTTTGTATGCTTCCTTGTCTGTCTGTATGCTTCCTTACCTGCAGACACAGACACAAAAGGGAGAAGTTCTGTCATCTTCACCCAATACAGCTAGCCTTCAACATATTCTTATAGCCTAGATATTCTTACCTCTTTGTTGATTCATATCCTTTGAATTGTGCCTATTCTCAGTTTTAGAACGATTTGCACAAATATGAAAAGATGGTATCATCTTAAAATAATATACATTTAGATCATACAATAAAATAAATCATATTCCAATCTCCTTGCATTAGCGTAGCCTCTTCTGTAGCCTGTCAACTATGTGTCTGTCTATCCCTGTTCTCTCCTCTCTGCACAGACCATACAAACGCTCCACACCGCGTGGCCGCGGCCACCCTAATCTGGTGGTCCCAGCGCGCACGACCCACGTGGAGTTCCAGGTCTCCAGTAGCCTCTGGAACTGCCGATCTGCGGCCAACAAGGCAGAGTTCATCTCAGCCTATGCCTCCCTCCAGTCCCTCGACTTCTTGGCACTGACGGAAACATGGATCACCACAGATAACACTGCTACTCCTACTGCTCTCTCTTCGTCCGCCCACGTGTTCTCGCACACCCCGAGAGCTTCTGGTCAGCGGGGTGGTGGCACCGGGATCCTCATCTCTCCCAAGTGGTCATTCTCTCTTTCTCCCCTTACCCATCTGTCTATCGCCTCCTTTGAATTTCATGCTGTCACAGTTACCAGCCCTTTCAAGCTTAACATCCTTATCATTTATCGCCCTCCAGGTCCCCTCGGAGAGTTCATCAATGAGCTTGATGCTTTGATAAGCTCCTTTCCTGAGGACGGCTCACCTCTCACAGTTCTGGGCGACTTTAACCTCCCCACGTCTACCTTTGACTCATTCCTCTCTGCCTCCTTCTTTCCACTCCTCTCCTCTTTTGACCTCACCCTCTCACCTTCCCCCCCTACTCACAAGGCAGGCAATACGCTCGACCTCATCTTTACTAGATGCTGTTCTTCCACTAACCTCATTGCAACTCCCCTCCAAGTCTCCGACCACTACCTTGTATCCTTTTCCCTCTCGCTCTCATCCAACACTTCCCACACTGCCCCTACTCGGATGGTATCGCGCCGTCCCAACCTTCGCTCTCTCTCCCCCGCTACTCTCTCCTCTTCCATCCTATCATCTCTTCCCTCTGCTCAAACCTTCTCCAACCTATCTCCTGATTCTGCCTCCTCAACCCTCCTCTCCTCCCTTTCTGCATCCTTTGACTCTCTATGTCCCCTATCCTCCAGGCCGGCTCGGTCCTCCCCTCCCGCTCCGTGGCTCAACGACTCATTGCGAGCTCACAGAACAGGGCTCCGGGCAGCCGAGCGGAAATGGAGGAAAACTCGCCTCCCTGCGGACCTGGCATCCTTTCACTCCCTCCTCTCTACATTTTCCTCCTCTGTCTCTGCTGCTAAAGCCACTTTCTACCACTCTAAATTCCAAGCATCTGCCTCTAACCCTAGGAAGCTCTTCGCCACCTTCTCCTCCCTCCTGAATCCTCCCCCCCCCCCTCCTCCCTCTCTGCAGATGACTTCGTCAACCATTTTGAAAAGAAGGTCGACGACATCCGATCCTCGTTTGCTAAGTCAAACGACACCGCTGGTTCTGCTCACACTGCCCTACCCTGTGCTCTGACCTCTTTCTCCCCTCTCTCCAGATGAAATCTCGCGTCTTGTGACGGCCGGCCGCCCAACAACCTGCCCGCTTGACCCTATCCCCTCCTCTCTTCTCCAGACCATTTCCGGAGACCTTCTCCCTTACCTCACCTCGCTCATCAACTCATCCCTGACCGCTGGCTACGTCCCTTCAGTCTTCAAGAGAGCGAGAGTTGCACCCTTCTGAAAAAAACTACACTCGATCCCTCCGATGTCAACAACTACAGACCAGTATCCCTTCTTTCTTTTCTCTCCAAAACTCTTGAACGTGCCGTCCTTGGCCAGCTCTCCCGCTATCTCTCTCAGAATGACCTTCTTGATCCAAATCAGTCAGGTTTCAAGACTAGTCATTCAACTGAGACTGCTCTTCTCTGTATCACGGAGGCGCTCCGCACTGCTAAAGCTAACTCTGTCTCCTCTGCTCTCATCCTTCTAGACCTATCGGCTGCCTTCGATACTGTGAACCATCAGATCCTCCTCTCCACCCTCTCCGAGTTGGGCATCTCCGGCACGGCCCACGCTTGGATTGCGTCCTACCTGACAGGTTGCTCCTACCAGGTGGCGTGGCGAGAATCTGTCTCCTCACCACGCGCTCTCACCACTGGTGTCCCCCAGGGCTCTGTTCTAGGCCCTCTCCTATTCTCGCTATACACCAAGTCACTTGGCTCTGTCATAAGCTCACATGGTCTCTCCTATCATTGCTATGCAAACGACACACAATTAATCTTCTCCTTTCCCCCTTCTGATGACCAGGTGGCGAATCGCATCTCTGCATGTCTGGCAGACATATCAGTGTGGATGACGGATCACCACCTCAAGCTGAACCTCGGCAAGACGGAGCTGCTCTTCCTCCCGGGGAAGGACTGCCCGTTCCATGATCTCGCCATCACGGTTGACAACTCCATTGTGTCCTCCTCCCAGAGCGCTAAGAACCTTGGCGTGATCCTGGACAACACCCTGTCGTTCTCAACTAACATCAAGGCGGTGGCCCGTTCCTGTAGGTTCATGCTCTCCAACATCCGCAGAGTACGACCCTGCCTCACACAGGAAGCGGCGCAGGTCCTAATCCAGGCACTTGTCATCTCCCGTCTGGATTACTGTAACTCGCTGTTGGCTGGGCTCCCTGCCTGTGCCATTAAACCCCTACAACTCATCCAGAACGCCGCAGCCCGTCTGGTATTCAACCTTCCCAAGTTCTCTCACGTCACCCCGCTCCTCCGCTCTCTCCACTGGCTTCCAGTTGAAGCTCGCATCCGCTACAAGACCATGGTGCTTGCCTACGGAGCTGTGAGGGGAACGGCACCTCAGTACCTCCAGGCTCTGATCAGGCCCTACACCCAAACAAGGGCATTGCGTTCATCCACCTCTGGCCTGCTCGCCTCCCTACCACTGAGGAAGTACAGTTCCCGCTCAGTCCAGTCAAAACTGTTCGCTGCTCTGGCCCCCCAATGGTGGAACAAACTCCCTCACGACGCCAGGACAGCGGAGTCAATCACCACCTTCCGGAGACACCTGAAACCCCACCTCTTTAAGGAATACCTAGGATAGGATAAAGTAATCCTTCTCACCCCTCCCCCCCCTTAAAAGATTTAGATGCACTATTGTAAAGTGGCTGTTCCACTGGATGTCATAAGGTGAATGCACCAATTTGTAAGTCGCTCTGGATAAGAGCGTCTGCTAAATGACTTAAATGTAAATGTAATGTAAATGATAAACCTTACCTTAAATTGAGGAGACCTTTACACGTTTCAGTTAAGTGTCTGCACCTGTTGTCCTTTTAAATTCAAATCCAAGTGTTTCAGTTGGGCAGTTAGGTTCCTGCAAGAACCCCCACCAACTAAGGAGGTTCCTCGATAAACCCTACCTCCTATGGGGTCTTGAAGAACCTTTTGGGGACCATTTTCAGTGCCAAGAACCCTACGGTTATTTGAAGAACTTTGAGGATCTTAGAAGAACCGTTGTTGAAACCCAATTTTTTGTGTGCATTTCAAAAGTGCTGTGTCACGCCCTGACCGTAGAGAGCCATTTAATGTCTCTATTTGATTTGGTCAGGGTGTGAGTTGGGGTGGGCATTCTATGTTTCGTTTTCTATCATTTGGTGTTTCTATGTTTTGGCCGGATATGGTTCTCAATCAGGAACATCTGTCTATTGTTGTCTCTGATTGGGAACCATACTTAGGTAGCTTTTTCCCCCCTTTCTTTGTGGGAAGTTGACTTTGTTTAGGGCACATGGCCTTTGAGCTTCACGGTTTGTTTTTGTAGTGTTATTTGTTTTTGTTCGGCGTCATTTTGATTAATAAAAGGAAAATGTATGCTCACCACGCAAGCAAGTCAGCCATATAAGCTATGTTTTTAAAAGGCAGTAAATGAGGCTGAATGAACTGTTTTTCTGCCAAACAAGGCTCTGCTGATAGCCAGGTGGAGCAGTGGTATACAGCGACAGAATTCAGAACATGGGCCGTTCTTACAGTTTTCCCCTGTACACCAAGTCAGAACCGGAGGATAAATAAAGGGGGCATGTAAGCAGACAATGAAAGTTCTTACAATATTTGATAACATTTCTCTAAATCAGGCTATAGGCCACATGTGCACTGTCAGAACAGTAGGCAAGTCAGAACAGTCAATTCATTCGTCAGAACAAGTCAGAACAGTTGGCAAAATTAAGAGGGGGAAATAGATCAAATTATTAGGGTGGGCTACTAACAGCTTACTACACAACATACACTTAGTATTACTTTCTTAGCTACAATATACATATCTCCCTGGCATATTACATAATTTATGCAGCAGCATAACATACATTTTTGGACTCACCTTGTTGTGCTGTGCTCACTTGAACAGGAAGGTGGAGTGACGATCCTTCGTGTGCAAATTTTGTAATCAAACTTTATCATCAAAGTCCAGCATTCTGTTGATTTATGGTGCTTTCAAGACATCTGGGAACTTGGAAAAAAACTAGGTCGAATCATGATGACGTTAGTGATCTTCAGGTCGTAGCTCTAGAAAGAGGCCCGAGTTCATGACTTACAATTCCGAGTTGGATGAGCGCTCAAAACGTATTTTCCCAGTCGGAGCTCGTTTTATCTCGAGTTCCCAGTTGTCTTGAACTCACTGAAGTCAGATTTCTCAGTTCCTGAGTTAACAGTTGTTTTGAGCATGGAACAAATAACGCTTCATTGACTGCATTGGCCAATGTTGAATGTTAATTATTTTAAGCTTGACTCTTCAACAGCCACTCCACTGAATAGCAGGCTAGTGATTGCTTTGCAATGCTTGCAGTCAGCCACTGATTCCTTCCAAACTACTCATTGTTGAATTTGTGATTTCCAACGTGTTGTGTAATGTTTGTAATGTCCAATGGCCGATGAGCACCAATACGTTTTATTTATAATTTCTCTTCATTATTTCTCTTTATATGATATGATATGATTTATATGATTTGCCAGTAGATTGTCGACTTGATTCATGATGACAGCTAGTTAAGATTTTGAAAGTATGATGTTGACATGATCAGTCAATGAGTTGTTCCTAGCCACCATGCTTCTATATATGCCTCTACATCTGCATTGCCTGCTGTTTGGGGTTTTAGGCTGGGTTTCTGTACAGCACTTTGTGACATCGGCTGATGTAAAAAGGGCTTTATAAATACATTTGATTGATTGATTCGTCAAATCAAAGCTACTGTAAATACAAAATGTGATTTGATGTCATTGTATCTATGGCCAATGACCTTGCGCCTTCTTGGATGGGCACTTCTAATGTAACTCTATGGCAGCACCCAAGGGGCTTGAATTTTCGAGCTCTACACAGCGAGTCAATCACAGCGCAACTAGAGAACATTACCAACTCCTATGCTCCGTATTTTCTGTTGGCTGCCCCACCATCACAGAAAGCACTGAGCTAGGCTGAAACACCTGCATTTTGGAGATGCCTTACTCAAGAAAGCATAACAAGAGATCATGTTTGTATGCAGCATTATTAACTCAAGGAAATATATATATATATATATATATAGATTTTTTACATTGTTTGCAAACTGATATGTGACACGTATTAATGCCAAAATAACATGCAAAAACATAGCTACAAATGTGGGGCTCAAAACAAGTGGGGCTCTGCCTCACATGCCCTGAATGACGGGTCACCACTGGATTGGAGGTTTGTATAACTGTCTCAATGGATTGAATGAAAGACTGAAACAGACAATTACACCAGCATATTCCTCATATAAAGGCAGCTCTCTTTCAGCCTGTTTTCAAACTTGAATTCATGTTTGTCTCAATCCCAAACAGTTCTGTTAGGTCTAGTTGACAAACTGAATCGAATAGAGAGAGCCATTGTCAACATAACTTGTTTGAACAAGTCTCCTAAATGTCTCCTAAATGTTAGTGATATAAATAAAAATCCAATCAAATCTACTGTACATTAAAATACCATTTTGTTAATATATGTTTAAGGAAAGAGAATTGATCACATACTGTAGGCTGTATGTGTCTGTATGTGAAGATCTCTAATTTGGCTTTGGAGAAATGCTGAACTACTAAATCACAGCAGTACAACGTATGTGACTGGCTGGACGCTTGCGTTAATTGATTGTCATTTGTGTGTAAATGTGTGTTTCTCACTTTATTTCTTCACTCTTCTCTGACTCACCATGATGGCATAACCTCAGGTTGCCAGGTCTGTAAGGTAGATGGGAGTTGTATAACACAGTTAATTTAATTTACTTGTCATTGCTTCATGGATCCTGGTCAACTAATGATGAAAGAAGATATACCATGTGTGAGATGTGAATTGTTAATAAGGAAGTTTATCATTTATGCAACTGCTACCATGGATACTAGGACAACCCCTAATACATGTCTGTGTAGGCATTAACTGTAGTGATGGCTTTTTATGTTATAATAGTCATGTTTTATGTTGGGCTATCAAACAATAGAAAACATGTAATTTAGTTCATCGCAGGATTTGTTCTGAATTGGCTCAAATTAAGCTGTAAATTAAGATTTTTTTATACAAAAAAAACATTACAGGAATATTGATGTCTTGATTTTGTCTAAATGAAGAGTTTAAAAAATTTGGTAAATTGAGAAAGCACACTTTCTTTAACCTCAATGTCAACTTGTTTTTACATTGGATTGTTGTTTTTAGCTGTACAGATAATGTATTTGTGATGTTGTCAGTGTATTTTTCATACTTTCAGACAATGTAATTAATCATACAGGAGTAATAAACGCCTAGTGTACTAATTTGGTGGGATATTTTTTGTATATATATTTTTGCATATATATTTTTATCAGCACCCTCAGCACCCTTACTTTTTATTTGATTTGGATTTATCAGCACCCCTACTTCCCCTGAATACAGCACAGGGAAGAGTCCAAGGGTTAGGTAATGGCTAAGAGATATCGCTTGCTCTCTCTCCTCTTCTGAAATAGAATGAAGTCAACCTGTCGCCATGGACACACATTGAACTCATATCCTGTAAGGTTATCATGCAATGTAACCAAGGGTGATTCACCAAAGAGAATTTGGCAACAATTGAACTAAGCTCATCAGGCATTGATTGATAGGTTGTATTCTTCAAGAATCAATGGGTATATGTCATTAAAGTCCAAATATGGATGTAGCAACTAAGGATTCTAGCTTTAAACATTCCACACCAAAACCTTACTTGCCACAAGGTTTGATAATCTGCTGGTGAATAAGATTAGCCATGCCACACCATTGCTTATGCAAATGTTGAATTGAATTTGTAAGTATGATAGACTATGTCACAAATTCTGTTATCTGTAAATGTATTTTCCACATGTTAATCCATGTAAATGTGGAAATCATTAATTTAAAACATTTTGAATGACATTTGAATGTTTCAGTGATATACTGTAGATAATGTGAATGTCTCATTCTAAATCATTGTAGATACAAAAGTCATACTTATTTTCTATTATGAGTTGGGTTTGATTTTTTGAGGGAAAATCATAATTTGCCAATGATCATGTCTGTCACCAGATGGCAATACTGTGGCCTTTATCTGTCCTGTACAGAGACTGTAAATACCCTGTATGACCCAGTTTAACCCACCATTTTATTCAAATTATAGTGGGCTACTTTGAGCTGTAGCATATGCCTATGTAGTTTTGTCCGATATGTGCACTACATGTCAATAGGCCAATGGTAGGCGATTATTTGAAATAGGCAATAAGGTTAGACATAAAAAGCAAATGAGTGTTAAGGTAGTGACACAATATCAGTTCATTCTGCAATTTCAAACATTTACTGTGATGGAAGTTTGCAAGTAGCAGAAGCCCTGTACTTGCAAAATAATGTTTGTTGTGTAACTTCGTTGGCTGCTGGGCACACGTCAATTTATGGTGCTTTCAAGACAACTGGGAACTCAGAAAAATTCGAGATCAAATCATAACGTCAGTGATCTTCAAGTCGCAAAGTCGGAGCTCTAAAAAGAGGCCCAAAATTGTAATTCCGAGTTGGATGTTTCCAGTTGTCCTGAACGCACTGAAGTTGGAAGTCGGAGATTTTCGAGTTTCCAGTTGTTTTAATGCGACAATAGAACTAAAGCTACAGCACTATGATGCATGCATAAATCGGAAAAATAGCAATGTGATAAAAATGGGATGAGGTCGTCCTGAAGCACGAGATGCCAGATGGCCTCGATCATTACTGTGAACGAATTGGCTGAGTAGTGAATGTTGTCCATAATTTTAGGCGATGACGTTGGCGGGCTACGCTTCAATGGCAATGAACTGAGGATATGCGCTCGTGCCGGACGCTCCTCCTCCCTCCCCTACTGTAGCGAATCTGGACACGACGCGCTTGGTTAGGTCACTCCCTGTAGCTCCTTTTAAGGTGCGACGACGGCTGATGATGTAAATTGTGAGGTGTGTGGTTTGGAAAATGAACATCAGCAGTGAAAACACTTCGAAGTATCTCATTGCCTACAGAAACGGTGCCAGTTACTTAACACTATTTCATGGTAGGAATAGGAGTCTAAAAGCCTTGTTGTATTTCTCGGATGGGATTTTCATATCGGAATCGTCCCCTCGTTGCTGCTTTACATTAAGTAAGTTAATGCATTACTTTTTACTCGCTTACAGCAAGTTCACGCGTAACCTACATTGAGTGGAGTGAGTGACATCTGGCTAAGGTTGATCGAAAGTTGATGTTCCATTGATATGCCGGTGCATGGTAGTCTATGGTTTTATAGTCGTGCAGTTGTCGGAAATGGGAACTTCCAGGTGATTTCACGGTTTTCTATTAGATTACCTCATTTGACAGGCTATACCAAGTTATTTTTTATTTATTTTCATCCAGTATTAAGAATAAGGCTGCACGTTTTGGATGTGTTGAATAGCCTGTAGTCTACTTGGAAAGACAGTAGGCTATCCATGCGAGCCAGACCAGTCGAGGAATTATAGTTTTGGTCCTATATAAAAGTTACTTCGTTCTGAAAGGTTGATCGTGACCACGCTATCAGGAGAGCACTCCTTACAACATCTAATTTATGTAGGTTAATCACTAAAAGAGACATTGTTATGTAACTCATGACTCATGAAGAAGCATGAGCCAGTTGCAGTGACGTCACGCCTCAGATGTATTTATTAAAGAAGGGAAACTAA
This sequence comes from Oncorhynchus keta, assembly GCF_023373465.1. Lineage (NCBI taxonomy): Eukaryota > Metazoa > Chordata > Actinopteri > Salmoniformes > Salmonidae > Oncorhynchus > Oncorhynchus keta. The sequence goes on along the minus strand of NW_026288751.1, from coordinate 506,674 downwards.
ATTTACCCGTGCTGCGCAGTTGTTCTGGGCGTCAGGAGAAAATATTTGCAACGAAAGCTGTTCATCCTTATGAGAAAATGTAGGCCTATGATTGCGTGGTACGATTGATGATGATGATGATGGGGACTCTTCTCCACTCACACCGATCATGAATGTATATCAGACTCGCAGAAATAGTGCTGGCTTAGTTCAGATAATGGATATTATTCACAAAAACAATCTATAATGGCAAAAAGTTTGTGGTCATCGTTTAATTACTTCAACACACACTACAATCATGTGAGACATTATTTTGAAGACATCACATTATTTAAGTTTCCATTTGCCTTGATACTGACGATTTGATGATTTTTGGCTCACAATGATCCCGATAAAGTGTTCAAGGAGCCAGGATTGGAAGCCTATGTTGATGGTTTTACTATTGTTCATCTGGTCTGTGATGAGGCTGGTCCCATGTGGTCAGGGTTTTGGTTGCCAGAGTAGGTGAGGTGAAGTAATGGTGAAGTGAGGTAGCTAAGCTTATTTTACTGAGCCAACCCACTAAGAGTTAGACTTTTAACTCAAGAGATACACTGTCTGCCCTCTACTGGCTGACATCTCATTTTCTCGTTCTTTTCCTCACTCATCTGCCCATTTTTATCTATCTCTTCATGTAACTTCCCCTTCCATCGATAGATACTTATACTATAGAGTACCACAGTATGAGTCATAATACCAAAACGGAAATGGTTCCTATCGCTAATTCCACAATTCATTTTTCCCTCGGGTGATTTTAGAAACACTTAAAATAAGGGTTAGGTGTCGTGTAGGCTTACCCTGGCGTGATGTTTTGATAACCGTGTAAAACTCTCGAGGATAAGATGACTTATCCTATAAATGAAACGCTAATTAGCTACTAATGTGGCTATCATAAAAAAACTACAAATGCCATGATGATCTGGACGAGATTGCCGAATCAAGGCAAAGGTAAGAATCTCTGAATTAACTATCTAATGTTAGCTAAATGTATTAATGAAAAAATTGGCCAAATGTATTTAAATGGACAGTTCTGTGAAATGTCTTGTACAAGTTTTAAATTTGACACAGTATCTGTTAGAAAAGGTGTCAGCTAGAGATGACGTGTAGGAGCTTGCAGGGAATTGTAGTTTTGCATGATGTCTACTTTGATTCTAATTAGCATGTTCAAATATGAGAGTAAATCGAGCCGAATATACAGTACCAGTCAAAAGTTTGGACACACATTCAAGGGTTTTTCTTTATTTTACTATTTTCTACTTTGTAGAATAATTAGTGAAGACATCAAAACTATGAAATAACACATGTGGAATCATGTAGTAACCAAAGAAGTGTTAAACAAATCTAAATATATTTTACAGTTGAAGTTGGAAGTTTACACACACCTTAGCCAAGTACATTTATACTCAGTTTTTCACAATTCCTGACATTTAATCCTAGTAAAAAATTCCCTGTTTTAGGTCAGTTAGCATCACTACTTTATTTTAAGAATGTGAAATGTCAGAATAATAGTAGAGAGAATGATTTATTTCAGCTTTTATTTCTTTCATCACATTCCCAGTGGGTCAGAAGTTTACATACACTCAATAAGTATTTGGTAGCATTGCCTTTAAATTGTTTAATTTGGGTCACATGTTTTGGGTAGCCTTCAACAAGCTTCCCACAATAAGTTGGGTACATTTTAGCCCATTCCTCTTGACAGAGCTGGTGTAACTGAGTCACGTTTGTAGGCCTCCTTGCTCGCACACGCTTTTTCAGTTCTGCCCACAGATTTTTGATAGGATTGAGGTCAGGGCTTTGAGATGGCCACTCCAATAGCTTGACTTTGTTGTCCTTAAGCCATTCTGCCACAATTTTGGAAGTATGCTTGGGGTCATTGTCCATTTGGAAGACGCATTTGCGACCAAGCTTTAACTTCCTGATTGATGTCTTGAGATGTTGCTTCAATATATCCACATCATTTTCCTCCCTCATGATGCCATCTATTTTGTGAAGTGCACCAGTCCCTCCTGCAGCAAAGCACCCCCACAACATGATGTTGCCACCCCCGTGCTTCACGGTTGGGATGGTGTTCTTCGGCATTCAAGCCTCCCCCTTTTTCCTCCAAACATAATGATGGTCATTATGGCCAAACAGTTCTATATTTGTTTCATCAGACCAGAGGACATTTCTCCAAAAAGTATGATCTTTGTCCCCATGTGCAGTTGCAAACCGTAGTCTGGCTTTTTTTATGGAGGTTTTGGAGCAGTAGCTTCTTCCTTGCTGAGCGTCCTTCCAGGTTAAGTCGATATAGGACTCATTTTACTGTGGATATAGATATTTTTGAACCTGTTTCCTCCAGCATCTTCACAAGGTCCTTTGCTGTTGTTCTGGGATTCATTTGTACTTTTCGCTCCAAAGTACATTCATCTCTAGGAGACAGAATGCGTCTCCTTCCATGCTGGTTATCTATGCCTTGAATGCTAAATAAATCACTGACAGTGTCAGCAGCAAAGCAGCCCCACACCATCACACCACCTCCTCCATGCTTCACAGTGGAAACCATACATGCGGAGATCATCCGTTCACCTACTCTGTGTCTCGCAAAGACACGGTGGTTGGAACCAAACATTTGGACTCATCAGACCAAAGGACAGATTTCCACCGGTCTAATGTCCATTGCTCGTGTTTCTTGGCCCAAGCAAGTCTCTTTTTCTTATTGGTGTCCTTTAGTAGTGGTTTCTTTGCAGCAATTTGACCATGAAGGCCTGATTCACGCAGTCTCCACTGAACAGTTGATGTTGAGATGAGTCTGTTACTTGAACTCTGTGAAGCATTTACAGTGCCTTGCGAAAGTATTCGGCATAAAGATATAAAACTGTATTTTTTTGTGAAGAATCAACAACAAGTGGGACACAATCATGAAGTGGAACGACATTTATTGGATATTTCAAACTTTTTTAACAAATCAAAAACTGAAAAATTGGGCGTGCAAAATTATTCAGCCCCTTTACTTTCAGTGCAGCAAACTCTCTCCAGAAGTTCAGTGAGAATCTCTGAATGATCCAATGTTGACCTAAATGACTAATTATGATAAATACAATCCACCTGTGTGTAATCAAGTCTCCGTATAAATGCACCTGCACTGTGATAGTCTCAGAGGTCTGTTAAAAGCGCAGAGAGCATCATGAAGAACAAGGAACACACCAGGCAGGCCCGAGATACTGTTGTGAAGAAGTTTAAAGCCGGATTTGGGTACAAAAATATTTCCCAAGCTTTAAACATCCCAAGGAGCACTGTGCAAGCGATAATATTGAAATGGAAGGAGTATCAGACCACTGCAAATCTACCAAGACCTGGCCGTCCCTCTAAACTTTCAGCTCATACAAGGAGAAGACTGATCAGAGATGCAGCCAAGAGGCCCATGATCACTCTGGATGAACTGCAGAGATCTACAGCTGAGGTGGGAGACTCTGTCCATAGGACAACTATCAGTCGTATATTGCACAAATCTGGCCTTTATGGAAGAGTGGCAAGAAGAAAGACATTTCTTAAAGATATCCATAAAAAGTGTCGTTTAAAGTTTGCCACAAGCCACCTGGGAGACACACCAAACATGTGGAAGAAGGTGCTCTGGTCAGATGAAACCAAAATTGAACTTTTTGGCAACAATGCAAAATGTTATGTTTGGCGTAAAAGCAACACAGCTCATCACCCTGAACACACCCTATCCCCACTGTCAAACATGGTGGTGGCAGCATCATGGTTTGGGCCTGCTTTTCTTCAGCAGGGACAGGGAAGATGGTTAAAATTGATGGGAAGATGGATGGAGCCAAATACAGGACCATTCTGGAAGAAAATCTGATGGAGTCTGCAAAAGACCTGAGACTGGGACGGAGATTTGTTTTCCAACAAGACAATGATCCAAAACATAAAGCAAAATCTACAATGGAATGGTTCAAAAATAAACATATCCAGGTGTTAGAATGGCCAAGTCAAAGTCCAGACCTGAATCCAATCGAGAATCTGTGGAAAGAACTGAAAACTGCTGTTCACAAATGCTCTCCATCCAACCTCACTGAGCTCGAGCTGTTTTGCAAGGAGGAATGGGAAAATAATTCAGTCTCTCGATGTGCAAAACTGATAGAGACATACCCCAAGCGACTTACAGCTGTAATCGCAGCAAAAGGTGGCGCTACAAAGTATTAACTTAAGGGGGCTGAATAATTTTGCACGCCCAAGTTTTCAGTTTTTGATTTGTTAAAAAAGTTTGAAATATCCAATAAATGTCGTTCCACTTCATGATTGTGTCCCACTTGTTGTTGATTCTTCGCAAAAAAAATACAGTTTTATATCTTTATGTTTGAAGCCTGAAATGTGGCAAAAGGTCGCAAAGTTCAAGGGGGCCGAATACTTTCGCAAGGCACTGTATATATAAAACACTTTTTTGATTACTACATGTTTTCATATGTGTTATTTCATCGTTTTGATGTCTTCACTATTATTCCACAATATAGAAAATAGTAAATATTAAGAATATCCCTTTAATGAGTAGGTGTGTCCAAACGTTTGACTGGTACTGCATTGATAAAAGTCACCTTGTCCAAGAGAGATTTACATGGTTATCAAAACGTCACAGCATGGTAAGCCTACACGAAACACAGCCCTTATTTGAAGTGTTTCTAAAATACCCTATTGGAAAATTGAATGGTGGAAAAACAATTGGAACAATTTCCCTGTTTTACAGCTAGGTTATATGAGTATTATGACACATCCACTGTGGGGCTCTATAAGGTCTTCTTTGCAAAGCTGTGTCATGGCAGTATAGAGGGTCAGTTCAAGCCTTGGCTATTTTATTTATTTATTTAGGCAAGTCAGTTTAGGCAAGTCAGTTAAGAAAAACATCTTATTTTCAGTGACAGCCTATGAACAGTGGGTTAACTGTCTTGTTCAGGGGCAGAACAACATATTTTTACCTTGTCAGCTTGGGGATTTGATCTTGCAACCTTTCAGTTACTAGTCCAACGTTCTAACCACTAGGCTACCTGCTGCCCTATAAAGGTTGAAAATATGCAACATGCTTTTTATGAGCTTTTAGAACAGATGCAGTGAGTTCTGTTAAAGAGGTGATGCCATAACCTTTACTTTCACAGAGCTCCTTGACAAGTTTTTGTTTTTAATCGAAAGGTGTACAGAGAGGAAATGGGGGTCTCAGCCCCCTCCTTATGCTGTAGAGGGTTTTCACGTCTCTCTGCCTGAAAATATGCTGTGTGAATGTTAGGTAACTCATGACACGCAGCCTCTGCTGTTACGGAGCCTGCTGGAGGGAAAGTAGGTTACTGGGCCATGTCCTGCAAGCTTAAACTGAACGCTAGTTGGAATATCGCTGGGGATGCTAAGTGTGACTAGCCATGCACAAATGGAGCAGGTCCGTGTAAAAGCAAAGTCATTTTTTCCCCCTGTGCTCGGTCCCTTTAAGAAAGACTCTCTTCAAGGCTTTGATGAATGTTCAACTCATGATGGTTCATTTCAAGCACACAATAAATTAGTGAAACATGACTACAGGTTTATTTCATAGAGGTCTCGAGATGAGCAGTGAATTCACTTTATTCTTAGGTCTAGCTGTGAGCAGTGAGGATCGATCGCACCGCACCATTTCCTGTTTCTATAATGTACCTGAGAATGTTTCATTATGAACTCTTTCAATGGAACGTACCTGCTGGTCGTTTTTCATTGGATGAAGGCTAACCTGAGAAGAATGTCTATTGCTGAAGTGTTTTTATTATTTTGTTATTAGGTGTAGTTGTTAAAGTGAAGCATCAAGCTCAACTCAAGTGTGCTGGCTGGAGTTTTCCTTTTTAAAGGGCAGTTTTATATTACCGAAAACTTCAATTTTATGAAGCGACGTTTTAGCATTGTGACACCCAGGTGAACTCCTATTTTGGGACATCAGTGAGGATTTAGCCTACTGCGTCGGTTCCCAACCTTTTCCGTTCTGAGGACCACCAAATCATCGTCAGTGGCTCTGATTGGACAGTGCATTCTGCTCAGCAGCAATTCAGGACACAATCTAATCATACCTGCACTTCAGAAAAGTGACTCTGCAGAGAAATAGCAATGCTCCTAATCCAGTGTAAATGCAAGTGTTAGGTAAAAAAATACATTCAGAGAATGATTCGGAATGGATTCACTTGATTAAATCAGTCAGACTGTGATCAGAAAGAGACTGTGCCATGACCCTTTATGTCACAGACAGGTCAGGGCCAAGCCGAGAAAAGGGTTTAACTCCAAAACTATGATGGTTTGATTTGGGGGGCTAAATGCCTGGTAGCGTTAGTCGTCAATTGTCTAGTGTGTTTGTATGGGAACAGGAGGTTTAGAAGATAACAGATGTCAGGGGTTATCATAGCTTCACAGGCCAGTAGAAGTCAATAGTTAGTGATTTTGAGTACATTTTTAACCTCCTTATTTATACCTCTAGAATTTGAAGTGAAAATGAAGGCAGTCACGTTGGCAGTGAACAGCTGTTGCACAGCAAGCATCTATTTACGGGCCATTCTTCACTTGTTAAATCACCTAGTGGTTGTAGTATGTTTCTTTGGGACACTGACAATGGAATGTCACATGGTTGTCAGCTGCACTGTTCCACATTAGATATCAACATAAACATGCCTCCCATCACCAATGTCATGCATTTGACGGTTGGTTTCCTGCGGCTTATGTCCTCAAGCAGTGACTGACATTAATTGACCTGGACACCGGGTGCTTGTTTCCTAGAAATTTGTTGAATAGTCAGATATTTGTTTAATTAATTTTTGAAGGGGATTGCTAAGCCCTACTTTCGGCACCTAATTGGAATGGATGTAAGATCAGTAATTAACATGTAACTTCTGTACTGAAGTGACAGTCAAGTGTGATGCATCTGTCAACAGGATAAGAATATGACGTACTTATAATCACCTCATGAGCAATTCCATGTTAACGGATTTACGCTTTGACTCAGTTTATTCACTTGAAATTGTATGTCAAATAAAAAACATTGATTTCAAAGTTTAACAAACCATACAAATCTATGCACAAAGACTACTTTTAACAATTTCCACTGAAACATTTACAAAAACGTATTTAGTGGAAGAACTGTGCAGAGACAAACTTTGGTAATGGAATCGTGGTAAAATCTCCCTCAGGTTTTTATGCGACCACGTTTTCAAAAATTTCTCAAATATCTGCTCCATATTAAGATTCAAAGATGTCTGCAGAAGGAATGGGGTGTCAGCTATGACATGACACCTTGAGTTATTGAACTACAATAAGAGGTGGATTTACAGCCGGCAATGGAATTACATCATGGGTCCCTGATCTCTAATACACAGAAATGCATAATTATGGATATGAATGTCATTCTCCTCATGTTTCACATCACAGCGTATCAGCGCTGTACTCCTTGTATTGTACTGCACTACTGTATTGTACTGTATTCCACTGTGCTCTACTCACTGTACAGTGCTGTACTGTACTGTGCTAACCAAACTTGTCCGGTCCGTCTGTGGACGTTAACATCAATACCAGGTTGGGCTGATCAAATGTAAACTACTTTTCAACATCAATGGATGTCCGGTGTCGCTAGGTGCTCATTGGGCGAGGATGCTGATTAATGTAAATGGAAAGAGAGAGGGCTCATAGGTAGGTGTCAGTAAGAGCTAGGACCGGTGACATTAACTGGAGAGTGAGAGTGAAAAGGCAGAGAGAGAGAGAGAGAGAGAGAGAGGGAGGGGTTGTCTAGACTTAGATTGTTTTAACATTCTTGGTTTGACTACTAGATGACAGAAAGACAAAGAAAACAGTTATGAGCTCAACATAACAGTATGGTAGTGGAAGGGAGGACAGTAGCAGGTGACCCAACTGTGGTTTATGACTATTGTGATTTCCCGTTGTAGCCAATTCAGTTGTAATAATTCGGTTACTGACTTTTTGGGGTATTCCATTACCAATTTGGTAACGGAATTACGAGTTTTAATCACTTAATAATTCATTTAAAAAGCCAATGCTGATTAATCAGACAATTTTTATTTTAATATTTGTAATAATGACAATTACAACAATACTGAATGAACACTTTTATTTTAACCTAATAAAATACATAAATAAAATCTATTTAGTCTCAAATAAATAATGAAACATGTTCAATTTGTTTTAAATAATACAAAAACACAGTGTTGGAGAAGAAAGTAAAAGTGTGCCATGTAAAAAAAGCTAACGTTTAAGTTGGTGGTTCCTTTTAACATGATTCTTCAATATTCCCAGTTAAGAAGTTTTAGGTTGTAGTTATTATAGGAATTATAGGACAATTTCTCTCTATACCATTTGTATTTCATATACCTTTGACTATTGGATGTTCTTATAGGCACTATAGTATTGCCAGCCTAATCTTGATAGGCTTGAAGTCATAAACAGAGCTGTGCTTCAAGCATTGCGAAGAGCTGCTGGCAAACGCAGTAAAGTGATGTTTGAATGAATGCTTACGAGCCTGCTGCTGCCTCAGTCAGACTGCTCTATCAAATACCAAATCATATACTTAATTATAATATAATAAACAGACAGAAATACGAGCCTTAGGCCATTAATTTGGTCAAATCTGGAAACATATAATTTAGAAAACAAAACGTTTATTCTTTCAGTGAAATACGAAACCGTTCCGTATTTTGTCGAACGGGTGGCAACCCTAAGTCTAAATATTGCTGTTACATTGCACAACCTTCAATGTTATGTCATAATTATGTAAAATTCTGGAAAATTAATTACGGTCTATGTTAGTAAGAAATGGTCTTCACAAAGTTTGCAACGAGACAGGAGGCCCAAACTGCTCCATATACCCTGACACAATTTCCCTAGTTAATATTGCCTGCTAACATGAATTTATTTTAACTAAATATGCAGGTTTAAAAATATATACTTGTGTATTGATTTTAAGAAAGGCATTGATGTTTTTGGTTAGGTGCATTGGTGCAACGATTGTGCTTTTTTCTCGAATTAACTTTTGTTAAATCATCACCCGTTTAGCGACGTAGGCTGTGATTTGATGATAAATTAACAGGCACCGCACTGATTATATTCAATACAGGACAAGCTTGTTTAAGTAGTAATATCATCAACCATGTGTAGTAAACAAGTGATTTTGTTAAGATTGATAGTTTTTTTATGAGATAAGTTTAATGCTAGCTAGCAACTTACCGTGGCTCCTTACTGCACTCGCGTGACAGGTTGTCAGACTGCCAAGCAGTCTCCTTGTGGATTGCAATGTAATCAACCGTTAATCAACCGATTAATCGACCATGCCGATTAATCGGTTGACCTCTAGTCTTTACATCAACATTGTTTTTAAAAATGTATTTCTCATACATTTTTAAGACTTTCTGGTAGATACTTTCTAAAATCTATTTTTCATCTGTTTATCCACAAAAGAAAGCCTTTACTTATGCCTAATTGTTAAGATTGAAAATAGTTGACAAATGTATCTATGTCTTCTTTTCCCCAAAATATAGACTCTTAGCTTTCATTTGACACCCACATTTATATGCTTTTATGAACTTCACAGGTTGGGGCTCATGTGTCCTTTTCGATGGAAATGCCCTCATGTAAATTATATTCTTGTGATTTTGGTATCCTCTGCTGGGATAGGTTGAGGATACAACTACAGATGTAGGATCTTAATTTGATCACCCAGTTGCAGGATACCTTTTTTTTTATCTTGTAGTGTATTTGAGGTTTAAAAAGGGTTCTCAAGTTTGTAATTTCCACTTTGAAATTTCAGATTTGATTTTCAGTTACAAAAATGTATCAACCCCTACAAAAATATCCATGAATTATAATCCACATAATAATTAACATATTCTGTTGCTTATTATTTTCCTGCTGTAGCAAACTTGCTCATATTAAGATCCCACATATGTATTGATCAGTTATAATTAGGTCACATCTGTAATACATGATTCATTAATCACGCCTCCTTTTTTGAGGCAGTGGGCCCAGGCTGCATCTGTCACCAGTGTGATGAGTGATTAAAATAACAGCTAGCATGAACTGGAGATTTTCTATGAAAGCTGCCTCTACTGGCAATTACTTGTAACTGAACTACGGCAACCTCAGTTCATTCTTTGTAGATTCCTTGAATTGAATTTAGGTGAAGTGATAGCTTGTATAAACCTCTTGAACAGTGATATATTATAGAGAGTAAAGTACTGTAGATGTACATCTTTCCCCTACTCTTTTATGTCCCAATGCATAGTGATAACATTTTGATAAAAAATAAATCATAACCAACCAAGCATTTTTGGAAAGTCAGTCATGGCACCTCCACTTCTTTCAGCAGTGGGGAATATTCTTTGCTTTTCACGTTTTGAAAAGGAAGTGTAACAAAGATGAGATCAAGGTTCACATGCTGATAATTACCCCAGTTGATAAGACATGAAAGACTAAACTACAAGCATGACACAACACAATTCCTATCAAGCTATAGATTATATGACATGTACTACTTAGTGCTTGTCATATAAGCAAAAAATAGGAATTCCTGCTACTGTCAGACAACTCATATTCACCTAACATATTAAACATATGGTGAAAATATAGCCATTCAAATCTAGAGGTAGAAAAGCTTGACATGATAATCTAAATACAGTGCATTTGGAAAGTATTCATTCCCCTTGATCTTTTCTCCACATTTTGTTACGTTAAAGCCTTATTCTAAACTGGATAAACATATTTTTTCCCCCTCATCAATCTACATACAATACCCCATAATAACAAAGCAAAAACTGTTTTTTAGATTTGTGCAACTGAAATATCACATTTACGTAACTATTCAGACCCTTTACTCAGTACTTTGTTGAAGCACCTTTAGCAGTGATTACAGCCTCGAGTGTTCTTGGGTATGACGCTACGAGCTTGGAACACCTGTATTTGTGGAGTTTCTCCCATTTTTCTCTGCAAATCCTCTCAAGCTCTGTCAGGTTGGATGGGGAGCGTCGCTGCACAGCTATGGCCACTCAAGGACATTCAGAGACTTGTTCCAAAGCCACTCCTGTGTTGTCTTGGCTGTGTGCTTAGGGTCGTTGTCCTGTTGGAAGGTGAACCTTCGCCCCACTTTGAGGTGCTGAGCACTCTGGAGCAGATTTTCATCAAGGATCTCTCTGTACTTTGCTCTGTTTTTATCTTTCCCTTGATCCTGACTACTCTCCCAGTCACTGCTGCTGAAAAACATCCCCACAGCATGATGCTGCCACCACCATGCTTCACCGTAGGGATGGTGCCAGGTTTCCTCCAGACGTGACACTTGGCATTCAGGCCAAGAGTTCAATCTTGGTTTCATCAGAGCAGAGAATCTTGTTACTCATGGTCTGAGAGTCCTTCAGATGCCTTTTGGCAAACTTGAAGCGGGCTGTCATGTGCCTTTTACTGAGGAGTGGCTTCCGTCTGGCCTCTCTACCATAAAGGCCTGATTGGTGATGTGCTGCAGAGATGGTTGTCTTTCAGGGAGGTTCTCTGATCTCCTTAGAGGAACTCAGAGTTACCATTGGGTTCTTGGTCACCTCCCTGACCAAGGCCCTTCTACCCCGATGGCTCAGTTTGGCCAGGCGGCAAGCACTAGGAAGAGTCTTGGTGGTTCCAAACTTCTTCCATTTAAGAATGATGGAGGCCACTGTGTTCTTGGGGACCTTCAATGCTGCAGAAATTTTTGGTCCTCTTCCCCAGATCTGTGTCTCGACACAATCCTGTCTCGGAGCTCTACGGACAATTCCTTTGATCTAATGGCTTTTTCTCTGACATGCACTGTCAACTTTGGGACCTTATATAGACAGGTGTATGCTTTTCCAAATCATGTCCAATCAATTGAATTTACCATAGGTGGACTCCAAGTTGTAGAAGCATCTCAAGGATGATCAATGGAAACAGGATGTACCTGAGAGCAATTTCGCATCTCATAGCAAAGGGTCTGAATAGAATAATATCTAAATAAGGTATTTATGTTTTTTATGGTTAATTTTGCAACATTTCTAAAACCTGTTTTCGCTTTGTCATTATGGGGTATTGTGTGTAGATTGAGGAACATTTTTTATTTAATCCATTTTAGAATAAGGCTGTAACGTAACAAAATGTGGAAAAAGGGAAGGGGTCTGAATACTTTCCGAAGGGACTGTATATCGGGTAGCTTGTGGTGCAGTATGTCATTAAGCATAAAATCCTGGTGATCCTGTGTGCTGTAGTAGTACTGTAGCATTCCTTGGTATACTTGGCGGCGGCTTCATTCACCCAGTGGAACTATGTTGCACATGACCCTTGAGAGTATGTCTGGTATTCATGTCACCCTCTTTAACCTTCTTACTGTGACAGACGAAATGTTCAGCTCGGGTTATAACTGCCAGTACAGACGTCATTAGCCTCTCTGCTGATGTCGCTCATCTCTGGTCCACAGCACACTGTCTTTGTACTCACTAGCTACAGGCAGAGACCTACTAGGGCATGACAAGACACTTAATTGCTTTACCTTTTATGTTCCTTTCTTCCGGTTGTTCAAATATGATTAATGTTTTGTGTGTCAGCATCTCACTTCAGAGAATCCATGGAAATTAGTTAGGGGAAATGGCATAACGTTTCTCACAGCATTGCTTTTCCCCATAGCACAGTAAGCTGTGGGGTGGTTACTGTAAGTAGACGACCTGGAATCCTCAAACATACTGTGATCAGTGCAGCTTGTTCATGGAAGTGTCCTCCCACACAATGAGTCTAGTTAACTTAGAGGTGAATTTACTTCAATCTGGGTGTATTTTAATCCTTGACCGTGTGCAAGACAGGGAGGCCTTCTGTATATCTGGGCTATTCTTTTTTTCTGGAGTGTCTATTCTCATGTCTGGTTGTGATAATCCTGGCTGCTCAGGCTTTACCGGAGTCTTCCAAGGCAAAAGGTCACAGTCAAGGGTTGGGTGTGGCTACACTGGTGCTCTCAGAGGAAGACAGTTTGGTTTCACAATCTGAGTAGGCCCAGCCCTTCAGATCTTGTTCTCAGGGTGTTGGTTGTGCGTCTCTATTACTGACGTAATCATTTGTTTGTGTTACGGAATACTACAATGTACAGACGGTCCATGGATTGTCTGAGGCGCCACTCCCTGAACATTTAATACATTTGCAAATGTCTAATTCACTGTACAGTAGAGCAGTGCTTCCCAAATGTTTTCACTCATGCCACACCTGAAAGCCCCTACCTCTCTGCCAACCCCTTGTACCCCACAGTTTAGGAACCACTGCAGTAGAGTGTAGGTCTGACAACTCCCTGGTATGAACTAGAAAAAAGTATTTACACCTGTTCATACATTTTAATGGATCAGGATACTGTACATTTTTTACAGGTTATAAACTTTTACTCACATGGGTTCAAATGTCAAAACTGTGCAAATTCTTTGTACACATGTCAAGAGTGAGACATATATATGTCTGACTGGTTACCTTAAGCAGTTTCTGGTGAAAGCATTGGCATTCCCAGACCAGACTAGAGGGAGGATAGGGAGATGTGCTAAACTCTTACATAGTGAGGAAAATGAGGTAGCAATTGACAGGAATAGGATCATATTTTTCATGCGTAGTTTGCTTTCACTCTCAACGCTGTTCCAGTGTGCTTTGCTTCCAAGTGTATCAGCTGCACCTCTTAAATGTATGTGGTTTATTATAATGATGGTGACGATGATGATACTTTGTCCGCCTAAAGTATCTCTTCAGGGTATTGTAACATAATCAGGGCCTTTCTGCAGCCAATAATTGAATTAAAGATGTAACCTCCTCTCAGTTTGTGTGCACAAAGTGTGAGCTGCATGGTCCTTCCATCCGTGCCCTAGAATCATGACCTACATACTGTATCTGCTCACACACCGCTTTAGGTAATTGTCATCATGTAGGCCGCAAAGATCATGTCTTTTGTTCCTGAGCAGGACGGTATAAGAGGCCTGATCAATCATAGGACTAATGATTTATTTATTTTGTTGTGTATGCTTAGCAGTTTGTTAAACTGTAATAAATGTCTGAAATCTATGTAGTGTAATAGTGAAGAAGTATTTAATAAAAAATAAAAACATCTTTACCAAGCTACATAAATAATAATCTTTTGTTTTTAAGTTGAGTATTATTCAAACTGTCACTTTTTAAATAAATGCAATAAAGCAGAGTCTATTGAATGTTGGTATAAATGATTTAACTTATGTTTATTCCCCTGGTATTTTTAACGTAATTCATAAGTTGCAAAGACATTTGCTTTAGGCCCAGTTCATAATGAAACCCTTTGATTAATTGATTTACCTGATGTTCATTTATAAATTATAACATTTGTACAGGGACTCTATTTGCTCGCTCTCCGAATTATTGATGAATCTGAACTTGTCTTAATTGATTGAACCAGGTTAGTACAATCAAACATCTCCGAATAAGGCATTCCCTAGAGTTATCTGAATTATATAGGGCTTAGCTGTTAAGAGGTTTGGGCCAGTAACTGAAAGGCCACTGATTCCCCCGAGCCGGCTAGGTGAAATGTCTGTCGATGTGCCCTTGAGCAAGGCACTTAATCTTAATTGCACCTGTAAGTCACTCTGGATAAGAGTGTCTACTAAAATGTATGGTTTTGCTGTTACCAATTGATTATTTATGAATATTCACCTTTGGATGTTTCTTTTTTTGTTCATTTCTTGGTCAATCACTATATTCATGTCACTCATCATTTTGAAGATAACAAATACATTGATTGCATGCTTTGTAGGCTGCTTGTTTACTTATTGTAAGGTCCATTAGTGTCAAATGCAGTTTATTCTTAAGCAAACCATCCAGTTACTTTCTGTTAAGCTGCTTGATAAGATCAGATATCCTCATTTTATCTCGATGTGGAATATGTGAACATACTGAGCATACTCAGTTCCTGCATGCATGGCATGAAATGAATTCTGAGGTACAGTCTAGATTTGATTTGTGATTTTTAGACCTGTCAGCTGCTCTCCACTCACATGATACCTGCTACCTCAAGGCCTCCAAAGGTGTCTCATTTGGAAACATTGTCTACACAATACATCTCAAACGGTCATAAGGACAGGATGACCTTTTGCCAGATGAGATGGGACATGGGGCGTTTCATTTTGCAAAGGAAGAAAAGCTATGTTAAACAATGTTAAGCCTTGTGAACATCAATTGCATGAAAAATGTATCAACAATTTACTCTTAGTTTTGCCAACAAGGATGATGAGGCTACATTTAAAAGGTTTTGGTTAGGATTGCATCAGACTTTAGAAAGCTAGTCCTCAGTAGAAAGCCAGTCCTCAGTAGAAAGCCAGTCCTTAGTAGAAAGCTAGTCCTTAGTAGAAAGCCTGTCCTCAGTAGAAAGCTAGTCCTCAGTAGAAAGACAGTCCTCAGTAGAAAGACAGTCCTCAGTAGAAAGACAGTCCTCAGTAGAAAGACAGTCCTCAGTAGAAAGCCAGTCCTCAGTAGAAAGCCAGTCCTCAGTAGAAAGCCAGTCCTTAGTAGAAAGCCAGTCCTCAGTAGAAAGCCAGTCCTCAGGACAAAGCCAGTCCTCAGGAGAAAGCTAGTCCTCAGTAGAAAGCTAGTCCTCAGTAGAAAGCCAGTCCTCAGTAGAAAGCCAGTCCTCAGTAAAAAGCCAGTTGTCAGTAAAAAGCCAGTCCTCAGGAGAAAGCCAGTCCTCAGGAGAAAGCCAGTCCTCAGTAGAAAGCCAGTCCTTAGTCTTGTGGAAACGAGGCAATTCTGAGACTAACTTCCAATAATTGTGTACCTATGGTAGGACTCTGCTTTGAGTCAGTGAGTTGAGGGGAAGAACTGCGTTGGCTGATGGAAAAGAGAGGACCGCATGCGTTTCCACCACACAATGTTTCCATGGGAACACAGAGAGAACCGAAGTACCACAGCCTGATACATTTTATTTGATTTAACTTTTATTTCGGCAGGGATCATGCAGATGAGCCCAGTAATTAATTACAGTCAGTGCATCAAATGACGACTGTGATGACATCACGACACCAGCATCACAGATGCCTGCTAGAGGTAGTTTGGCTCAACATCTCATTGATTGCAATGTTAAAAGACACTTTCTTTTTTCTAAGATCTGAGGGTAACAGCTAGGCTTTAGGTACAGGGGAGTGACACACGCTGCAGTCCCTCAATTTATTACGTAGAAGGGGACCATTTATGAACACTGAGTGTCATCCCATTATCCAATCGCCTGACCTACATAACAGAGGAACTAATCTCTACGTAGGCGGATGGTGAATAATGCAGTAAAATGTGGGTGATCTTTATGAATCATAAATGTCTCAGACTTGTTGGCCGCTGGCACAGGATGGTTATTTCAGTGTGATACAGCATCATCATCCTGGAATCAGTTCACTCTGGGATCATCATGCAATAAGGGTACATTTTTGACAAGCATGAGTGAATGTTTTTTAGGTTTTACTCAGATAACCTTATTTCAATCAAAACTATGGTCAATATACACTACATGGCCAAAAGGATGTCGACACCCCTTCAAATGAGTGAATTTGGCTATTTCTGCTACACCCGTTACTGACAGGTGTATAAAATCGAACACACAGCCATGCAATCTCCATAAACACATATTAGCAGTAGAATGTCCTGTACTGAAGAGCTCAGTGACTTTAAACATGGCATCATCATAGGATGCCACCTTTCAAACACGTCAGGTCGCTCTGGATGGGAGTCTGTTAGATGACTGAATGTAATGTAAATGCTGGATGGTTTCACTGCAAGTAGATTCTATGTTTTAATATTCAATAAAAAAAAAAAATTGCTCGCTGCCATTGGACTCCGGAGCAGTAGAAACGTGTTCTCTGGAACGATGAATCACGCTTCACCATCTGGCAGTCCGACGGACCAATCTGGGTTAGGTGGATGCAAGGAGAATTCTACTTGCCCGAATGCATTGTGCCAACTGTAAAGTTTGGAGGAGGAATAATGGCCTGGAGCTGTTTTTCATGGTTCGGACTAGGCCCCTTAGTTCCAGTGAAGGGAAATCTTAACACAACAGCATACATTCTAAACGATTCTGTGCTTCCAACTTTGTGGAAACAGTTTGTGGAAGGACCTTTCCTGTTTCAGCATGACAATGCCCCATGCACAAAGCGAGGTCCATACAGAAATGGTTTGTCGAGGTTGGTGTGGAAGAACTTGACTGACCTGCACATAGCCCTGACCTAAACCCCATCGAGTACCTTGGGGATCAATTGGAATGCCTACTGTGACGCCTAATTGCCCAACATCAGTGCCCCTACTTCACTAATGCTCTTGTGGCTGAATGGATGGAAGTCCCCACAGCAATGTTCCAACATCTAGTGCTAAGCATTCCCAGAAGACTGTTATAGTAGCAAAATGGGGGACCAAGTCAATATTCATGATTTTGGAATGAGATGTTCAACGAGCAGGTGTCCACATACTTTTGGTTATATAGTGTTTTTGAATAATGCTGATTTAAAAACTGGCAGCAATATTATTTGCCATATGAGTAAATTAGTCTGTTATACTGTATGCAGATGAATGAAACCACATGCACAACAACTTTTTAAAGGGTACTGTAATTAATGAAACATACTTGCAATTAACCATATTCCCTTGATATTAATTAAGCATGGGACTCTGAAAATAGTTATATTTCTTTAATTATGCCTTTGAGCAGCGTTGTTTTCGCAGACCTGTAAGAACAGTGGTTAATGAGTCAACTGTCAGTCATTTTTTTCACTACTCAGAGATTATATAGAAAGCAATTGCTGTAGCCGGTAACACAAATGCTCTTCACAGCCTGCAAGCCTCTGATTTAATTGAGCTGTCATTTGTGTTTTCTGTGTGATAAAAAAGTGTCTCGTAGTTAAATTCAAAACAGGTCACCTTAATTATAGGCTCCTACATTGTTTAATTAGTTTGAGACTTTCCTCATCTCCTCTTATACAATAGACCCACATGTAAATGTTAATTTACCATTCATCATGAGCTAGGCCTAGTGTAGCTTACGGCTTTAATGAAAGAACATTAGTCTGATAATAAAGCACATTAATAGACAGAGAGAGGGAGAGAAAATTGTAGGTTGTTCATAGCCTTGCTTATTATGGTCTATGACGCAAGTGTGTAGATGCAAGTGCCATACATATACAGTATGTAAGGTGTACTAGGTTCTAAAAGTAAGGGCACAATTCCTCATTTCAGGTTAGGATTGTGTCTTGAACTAGACAAATAGGGGGTGGTGTGTCTCTGTGTCTCTGACTGAATGATTGTTGAAGGGAAATCAGGCATCTAAAACCTGCCAGAATTTCTGCATCAACTTGCATTTTGTCATTACGAGATTAAGAGTTATTATTGTGTTATTAATATATTACTACTGCAATAGGCAAAAGTTTATACAATATAATTAAATAGAATAAAACAGGAAATGATCTCATGATTATTTAGATACACAGGACATGGCAATGGAGGAGACAAAACGAAAGAGCTGATTGTGGACTTCAGGAAACAGCAGAGAGACCACGCTCATATGCACATCGACGGGATCACTGTGGAGAAGGTGGAAAGCTTCAAGTTCCTCGGCGTACACATCACTGACAATCTGAAATGGTCCACCCACACAGATAGTGTGGTGAAGTAGGAGGCTGAAGAAATTCGGCTTGGCCCTTATGACCCTCACTAACTTTTACAGATGCACATTTGAGAACATCCTGTAGGCCTGGTACTGCAACTGCACCTCCCACAACCGCAGGGCTCTCCAGAGGCCCAACGCATCACCGGGGGCACACAGGATGGCCAAAAAGATCATCAAGGACATCAACCACCCATACCACGGCCTGTTCACCCCGCTATCATCCAGAAGGTGAGGTCAGTACAGGTGCATCAAAGCTGGGACCGAGACTGAAAAACAGCATCTATCTCAAGGCCATCAGACTGTTAAATAGCCTTCACTAGCCGGCTACCACCCGCTTACTCAACCCTGCACCTTAGAGGCTGCTGCCCTATATACAGTGCCTTGCGAAAGTATTCGGCCCCCTTGAACTTTGCAACCTTTTGCCACATTTCAGGCTTCAAACATAAAGATATAAAACGGTATTTGTTTGTGAAGAATCAACAACAAGTGGGACACAATCATGAAGTGGAACAACATTTATTGGATATTTCAAACTTTTTTAACAAATCAAAAACTGAAAAATTGGGCGTGCAAAATTATTCAGCCCCTTTACTTTCAGTGCAGCAAACTCTCTCCAGAAGTTCAGTGAGGATCTCTGAATGATCCAATGTTGACCTAAATGACTAATGATGATAAATACAATCCACCTGTGTGTAATCAAGTTGACAGTCCGTTAAAAGCGCAGAGAGCATCATGAAGAACAAGGAACACACCAGGCAAGTCCGAGATACTGTTGTGAAGAAGTTTAAAGCCGGATTTGGATACAAAAATATTTCCCAAGCTTTAAACATCCCAAGGAGCACTGTGCAAGCGATAATATTGAAATGGAAGGAGTATCAGACCACTGCAAATCTACCAAGACCTGGCCGTCCCTCTAAACTTTCAGCTCATACAAGGAGAAGACTGATCAGAGATGCAGCCAAGAGGCCCATGATCACTCTGGATGAACTGCAGAGATCTACAGCTGAGGTGGGAGACTCTGTCCATAGGACAACAATCAGTCGTATATTGCACAAATCTGGCCTTTATGGAAGAGTGGCAAGAAGAAAGCCATTTCTTAAAGATATCCATAAAAAGTGTCGTTCAAAAAAGTTTACCACAAGCCACCTGGGAGACACACCAAACATGTGGAAGAAGGTGCTCTGGTCAGATGAAACCAAAATGGAACTTTTTGGCAACAATGCAAAACGTTATGTTTGGCGTAAAAGCAACACAGCTCATCACTCTGAACACACCCTATCCCCACTGTCAAACATGGTGGTGGCAGCATCATGGTTTGGGCCTGCTTTTCTTCAGCAGGGACAGGGAAGATGGTTAAAATTGATGGGAAGATGGATGGAGCCAAATGCAGGACCATTCTGGAAGAAAACCTGATGGAGTCTGCAAAAGACCTGAAACTGGGACGGAGATTTGTCTTCCAACAAGACAATGATCCAAAACATAAAACAAAATCTACAATGGAATGGTTCAAAAATAAACATATCCAGGTGTTAAGAGTGGCCAAGTCAAAGTCCAGACCTGAATCCAATCGAGAATCTGTGGAAAGAACTGAAAAAATGTCAGTCTCTCGATGTGCAAAACTGATAGAGACATACCCCAAGCGACTTACAGCTGTAATCACAGCAAAGTATTAACTTAAGGGGGCTGAATAATTGTGCACGCCCAATTTTTCAGTTTTTGATTTGTTAAAAAAGTTTGAAATATCCAATAAATGTCGTTCCACTTCATGATTGTGTCCCACTTGTTGTTGATTCTTCACAAAAAAATACAGTTTTATATCTTTATGTTTGAAGCCTGAAATGTGGCAAAAGGTCGCAAAGTTCAAGGGGGCCGAATACTTTCGCAAGGCACTGTATATAGACATGGAATCACTGGCCACTTTAATAATGGAACACTAGTCACTTTTATCATCTTTACATACTGCTTTACTCATCTAATATGTACATTGAGGGATGCAGTAGTATTTAACAAGTCACACAAATCTAAAAGTAAAGGAATGGAATTCAGAATTATATAAATATCAGGACGAGCAATGTCGAAGTGGCATTGAGTAAAATACAGTAGAATAGAATACAGTATATACAGTGAGGGGAAAAAAGTATTTGATCCCCTGCTGATTTTGTACGTTTGCCCACTGACAAAGTGTTGTTGTAATTCTGTCTCTCACTGTTCAAATAAACCTACCATTAAAATTATAGACTGATCATTTCTTTGTCAATGGGCAAATGTACAAAATCAGCAGGGGATCAAATACTTTTTTCCCTCACTGTATATACTGTATTCTATTCTACTGTATTTTAGTCAATGCCACTTCGACATTGCTCATCCTGATATTTATATAATTCTGAATTCCATTCCTTTACTTTTAGATTTGTGTGACTTGTTAAATATTACTGCATTGTTGGAGCTAGGAACACAAGCATTTCGCTACACCCGCACTAACATCTGCTAAATATGTGTATGTGACCAATAAAATGTGATTTGATTACAGAAGAGAGAGCATGTCTTGCCATCAGTGAGTGTAGAAGTAAGTGACTCCCCTGGTGTGAATGTGCATACTAAGTACTAAGGGACTTTTGAATATGTTCTTGCTCTATCGGTTTGACTATTGCTGGCATTGAAAACCAAGCCTTGTATTATCCAGCTTGTGCTTCACAGTATTTCCAAAGGTCTCAAAAGGAAAGAAACAGTCCTGTTTTGTATCCAGTGTTAGTTCGTAGACAGGTCTTGGAGCTGAAGCCTGTATAGAAAGAACATATTTCCACCCCTGAGACTTTAGCTGCAGACATTTGACATTTTTTACAGGAAGCTTATGGCTGTAATTAGTTATTCATTTACTGACAAGTTTAAAGTTGAAATGTTCACAAGATATGTGTCCTGATGTTCAATTTCATAGACAAACAACGTAATAAGGTTTTATTGCAGCCAGTTAGGTAGTTACGGCTGTTATGGCTTGGGAAGCCTTCTCATTCATACTCTTTTCATGAGGAGGTTGTCGAAAGCTGTGTGTTGTGGACTAAATGTCACCTGGACCCCGGCAACAAATGCAAATTGTAAGTTGTCTAGTTTAAAAGATAAATATAAAATACAGATAAGTGATTCAAATTATTTTGATCCTACAGAAAAAAACTCTGGAACAGTTCTATGGGAACAGACTTAACCTAGGACAGAAAGGTGGTTTAATAAATGTGAATATCATTGTTAAATTGAGAGTGTATGTGATACAGTGCTTAGACTGTGTGTGACTCAGTTGTGATTGGCATGAGTAGTCCTTCCATCTGTCATGTCCCTCACAGGTGGCTGCATGTGTGTGATATATCACTACATATATGTGTACAGTAGCCTGCGTTTTGATACTCATAAAGCATTGAGTAACATGTGTCTGTTAATAGATAAGAGCAGCTTCCAAACACATTTATTGATATATCAATTTTTCCAGTGTAGCGGAAGTGAACAAGCGAGGCTAGTGGTGAAGGGACATTTCATGCACAGGGTATTCATGGAACTGGACACTGACCTTACTGAATAATGTTTTTGTTAAAAAAATACAGGAGAGTATGTAGAATCTGAATCTGTGTGTCGACCATGTGTGCACTGTAAATGTGGGTTTGTGTGTGGTTGTGACAGTTTATCAGATCTTGGGCTATTTCCCATAACTGGGTTGTGTATATACAGTATCTCAATGGAGAAAGCATCCGAGCGAACAAAACAGCGCCCCTCTGTCTCTGTATGTGTAGGCCATCTATCTGATGCGGTCTGGTCATAAAGAGTATGACGTTGTTGCTGCCAGTAGCATGGAATGCAAGAGAAGCATATGGTGAGCATATGGTTTCACTTGATTAAAAAAGTATAAAATAATAGCCAATCATCATTGAGCTCAACTTGACACCACAAACAAGTGTCAACGGAAGCCAGTTTGGATTTGGCTTCACTCCTATTAAAGAGAAATACATCATCGATAGAAACAACTTGTTGTCCTCCGGTGGCTAGCCAGCTAGCTAAAATGGTCCCTTTACTAAATTAGCCATGGATGGAGATAGGGATTTGGACTTGTGGTTTTACTAAATTCTCCGTACTGGCCAATGATTATACCGGCGATTCTGATCCAAGCATAAAATACATTGTGCCCCTGGAATGAGAGGATGGAAGTTCAATATGTGTAATGGGTGCGTGCTGATGGCAGGGAAGTCAGACGCAGGAGAACGAACTTGGTATAAACAGAGTCGTTTAATAAGTGCTCACAAAACTCAGAAAACCAAAATATACAAAATAATAAAAGTGGGTACAAAACTCGTCGCACGCCAGAACATAACTTGAACATAACATACAATCACAGACAAGGACATGAGGGGAAACAGAGGGTTAAATACACAACATGTAATTGATGGGATTGGAATCAGGTGTGAAGGAAGACAAGACAAAACCAATGGAAAATTAAAAATGGATCAGCGATGGCTAGAAGATTGGTGACGTCGACCGCCGAACACGGCTCGAACAAGGAGAGGGACCGACTTCAGTGGAAGTCGTGACAATTTGTAGCTAGATGTAGAAGCCTTATGTTAGCTATCTAACGGTGCCCATGAAAGAAAGTTCGGCTAGCGAGCAAGCATTTTAGCCAGGTAGCCTAGGACAACAAAAAAATAAAAGTGTGTACTGTATGACCGAGTCATAGACCATTTCATCAACATGAAAGAGAGGAGGATGGCATTGGCGTCTCTCTACAAGTAGGGTGAGTCAACATGTTTTTTCTACTTGTACGAACACACACACACACACATCAGAACCATGGACAGCAACACCATACTGTATTTAGCTTACGTTGATTGGACTAAATTGTTTTTGCTATAATTTAGTTGTCATTGTATTAGACTAAGCATATGTCATTTGATGTTGAAATGTTGAAGTTGAAATGGTGCTGGAATAGTGGCGGCAGCTCCTGTTTTCTTTGCAACTTGCAGTAACTCTCTGTGGTTCTAAATCAATAGTTGTTTAGTAGTCAGAACATTTCTGGAATATGAACTTTCTTAACCATGCTGTCGGTCATGTAACTCTTTGTTACATGCGATATGTTTGGACAGTGGTTGCTCTCCGGTTTTGTGATGAAACAAAGGTGTCCTCCTGTAGCTCAGTTGGTAGAGCATGGCGCTTGTAACGCCAGGGTAGTGGGTTCGATTCCCGGGACCACCCATACGTAGAATGTATGCACACATGACTGTAAGTCACTTTGGATAAAAGCGTCTGCTAAATGGCATTTATTATTATGTGGATTTATTCTGCCACTGGGTCTTCTTATTGTCTCGGCCTTAGGCCTTTTTATCTCGGCCTTAGGCCTTTATATCACGGTGGCAAGGCATATGAACTAACAGGCTATAGAGCAAACAATGCAATTTTGAGATGTTGTAATATGGCTTTTTTTCTGTATTGTAGCTCTACTGCAGTTAGGGCAATATATTTTATTAGAATAGGCCTAAGAATTGTGAAAATAATTTCCCCTTGTACAGTATGTTGGCCTACTGCAAAGACTGGTAAAATGTCCTTCATCTTCATCTCAGAACTTTTCAGGATCAAATTGTAATTGCAATATTTGATAGACAACCTAACCTGATTTGTCACCATGTCATGAATTGCCAGCCTACAGGCTACATGAAACAGGTAACACGAAGGTGAGGCCTCAATTGTATACGTCATTAGCAACGTTACTATAAACGTTATTACAGTGATCGGGAGCCAAAACCATTGACAGCCAACCTCGAACCTATCAGAGATACTACATGTCCCGCTCTCTACCCCATGATGTTGGCTACAACGTTTAATGGAATAAACTCGGCACTGGAATTAATACAGACGTTCGAATTCAGAATAATGTGACCTAAATGCCGTTCAAGTGTTAGTATTATCCGAACTATTATTTTTCTCACTATGTATACTCCTAGTCGTGTGTTGTACAGCCGGTTGCTAATGATGTCCTTAGCTAAGTATTGAGCTACCGACTGACCTACTTTCCCTGTTCGCAGCGGCTCAGTCCTGTTTACAAGGGACTGCCAACGGAGGTTGAGTGGTAGAGGAAAACAGATAGAGCATAGACCTGAAAACGATTACTCCCGAAATCTTGTACAGTGTGTGTACCGAATAGGGATTGTTACATGAATCGGATTTCGAATCATACTTAGGCAGCGTATGTATGCAATAATTGATGGTCTTTTCGCGATGCGTTTGTGGTGAGTCAAGCTTAGGATAGATAGTCTACTTGGCTCAGTGAATTGCACAGTAGGCTATGTGGGAAAATGAGTACCGACAAAAGTAAAGTATGGATCTTTATGTCAACTAAAGTCTTGTTTTCAAGGTATGTAAAATGTTTATGTCCTTTGCATGTTTTGTCACTCTAGTCTTGTGATAATGAAAACGTTTACCGGTTGGGTTTGCTTCCATTTTGGATGAATAGATCTGTAGGCTACTGCTTCTAACTAACGGTGTCAAAATACAAATAAAGTAGGCTAACTATTACCAATGTTAATTTATATGCAATATATGTCGTTTTCATAGAGAATTGTTATATGTCCTTTGTGTATTCCCCAACGTAGTTATTCATTTTCTTAACAGGCTCCATGACAGTTCAGCTCACTGGTAGCCTATAGATTTACGAGTAGAGCATGTCCTTGCAAGTGTATGAGTTGTCTGTTTTGAGAAACATCATTTTAAAACCATGTTTACGTTGATTAGATCATAGTGCTTTTGGCACTTGCATGGTAACTGATTGGTTGAGGAGGCTTAGTGCAAATCATGTCTGGTCAATTAATCAAGTGAGGAATCTTGAAGTTATTTAAATGATGTATTTTGGGAACTTCCAGTAGGGCTTTTAGCAAGCTCTGGATATAGCTCAGTGACTTGTCATCTGAGGAGTGTAATATGAATGTACCTACAATTGCTGTACAATACTTCATGTAAATGTTGCATTTGCAAATATTTCCATTGAATTTTCACATCATGATTTGAAAGGTTTGACATCTGTCATTTGACATTTCCATATAATAATTTGTCTTCTTCTGTCAGCAGCCTAAGTAGATGGTTAGCTAAGTAGGCCTAGTGTATGAAACCATATGAATTAATTATCTGCCAATGTAATTTCCCCCCAGTTTAGTCAGGGGACATTATTATTTCTACACCTCAGTGGATTTTGGTTGGAGGAGAAGGTCAGTGAGTGCGTGAGATGTCCCTCCCATTGTTTGGCTTAGGGAGCCAATGGAGGTGAATCTCTCTGATGTTGTTTCCTTTTCATTCAAGACAGGGTTTAGTTAGTTGACTAGTTTAATCATGGAGACGCACATTGATCCAGGAAGTAAAGTCAATGATTAATTCTCTTTCCAGATTGATGGTTGTCACTACAAAAAATTAGCTTTTTTGGTATTATTTTAATGTTAGGCTTAGGCATAAGGTTAGCAGTGTGGTTAAGGTTAGGGTTTGGGTTAGGGTTAGGTTTAAAGTCAGAATTTAAGAAAATAAATTGTAGAAATACTATGCACGGTTTAGCCATAATGATGACTTTGTAGCTGTGGTAACTAATGACGACCCAGATTGATTGGCGGTATTGGTTTGTAAAGGCTAAGTGAATCTATGATAAGAAATGATCGTGAGCCAGAAAAAAACCCTGGGCAAATTATGTTGTGTTTCTAAAGAACATTTGGCACCCTATAGGCTAGTTCTACATTTATCACAAATCATGACCAAGTTGATTTTTTTTTACATTTCAAATTACACTAATTCAAGATTGAAATATTACAGTAAAAGTGTTACAAGAATCCTCCTTAGTTGAGGAGTAAATTATGGCTTTGAATCTATTATTCATGAGGCCACGTAGGCTTGTGCAAAAACAAAGCTGAAGACAAGTAGAAAATATGAGCCTAATACAATTTAGACCGGGGTAATGTAGATTGGGGAAAACACTGGCATTACATATCACAGAAACATCACATTATGATTGGTTTGTGTTGAGAGTCAAGTACAATGAAATCACCCCCTCGACCCTTAAAGTATATATCAGTATATTATATATATATATATAGTCTCACATTCTCTTTTCCTGTTTTCACCGTATGTGTCACTGACACTTCAGCCTAGATTTACTAACCTTATTCCATCTTGGGCCACCTCTCACCTCTCATGGAATTACATCCTTGATGAAGACTTAAATACGTCACCTTTTTTTAATGAAAGGGTTCAGATCTATGACCAGCAGCTCCCGCCCAAACCATTCTCAGCAGGGATATCTTAACAGGTGTAAGAGTTAAAACATTGTAAGATTAAAGATGGCTGCTTCAATAGAAATTATAACTCTCTGAATGTGTGAAGGTGAACCATTGACAGTGTGAATATACTATTGCATGGCTTTTCAATAAAGGGAAACGTCACAATTGGAAACACTTATCTTTCTCCATCTTTTTACTACAAAACATAGAAACGCACCATTTACACGTATGTGTCACGCCTTCGTCTTAGTATTTTGTGTTTTCTTTAATTATTTGTTCAGGCCAGGGTGTGACATGGGGTTATTGTATTGTCGTATTGGGGTTTTTGTAGGCATTGGGATTGTGGTTGATTAGGGGTGTGTCTAGCATAGGCTTGGCTGCCTGAGGCGGTTCTCAATCAGAGTCAGGTGATTCTTGTTGTCTCTGATGGGGAACCGTATTTAGGTAGCCTGGGTTTCACTTTGTATTTCGTGGGTGATTGTTCCTGTCTCTGTGTAGTGTTCACCAGATAGGCTGTAATAGGTTTCACGTTCCATTTGTTGTTTTGTTTTTGTATAAGTTATTTCATGTATCACTCTTCATTTATTAAAGTCATGAGTAACCACCACGCTGCATTTCGGTCCGACTCTCTTTCTACAAACGAAGAACGCTGATACAGAATCACCCACCACACACGGACCGAGCAGTGTGTTAACAGGCAGCGACAGCATGAGCAGCGAAGGGAGGACGTTATGGACAGCAGAAGTATGGAGTATACTACGTGGGAAGAAATAGACAGGTGGGCGGTCGACCCAGAGAGAGTGCCGGCGCCCGCCTGGGATTCGCTGGAGCAGTGCGAAGAGGGCTATAGGAGAATGGAGTCGAAGAGAAAGACACGGCAGCGACAGCATGAGCAGCGAAAGGAGGATGAATTATTCGGAGAATGGACATGGGAAGACGTGTTGGATGGCAAAGGTTGTTACACTTGGGAGGAGATACTGGCCGGAAGAGATCGCCTCCCATGGGAACAGGTGGAGGCACTAAGGAGAGCAGAGGCAGCCGGAGATAGGAGCCGACTATACGAGGGAACACGGTTGGCATTTCGGTCCGACTCTCTTTCTACAAACGAAGAACGCCGTTACAATATGTTGATGTTGGGGTGGTGCTGGAGATGATGAATATGAAGTTCAAAATTGTGATGTTTCCCTTTAAGGAAACAACCTGAAATACGGAATTATTGATTCATTCTTTGACACAGGCATGAGGTAAAGTCGAGACTTGATTGAAAAACCCCTCATCAACAAAAGGGAAGATTAAAGCTGAAGTAGGTATCAATTGTGCCTAAAATATAATCTTTGAGTTAAGCGAACCCTCTGAGTAATGAAGGGAGCCATAGTAAAGATTTATTGTGCATAATCTTATTGGGCATGGTGACAAGCAGGAGGCACCATCAAGAAACCATTTTCATGTCAGTGTCATAAATACCATAAAGTGTTTTGGTTAATTTGTTGAGCTTTGAAATGAATTATGAGAAAAAAAAATGTTTTTTATGGCTCATCATTTTATCACAGTTTACAACTCTTATTGGATTTTCCTTTCAGTTTTCCTCGCCTGAGCGCATGGATTTCATTTAGATGAAGAGAGCTATGTGAAATGTAATATCCATGTTGGCCCCTTCTCAGGCCGCTTCTGTATGTCAGTCAGTGAACGTATGGAATAAGAACTGGGTCTCGGCCCAATGGAAATGGGCACAGAGTCACCATTCTCAGACATCCTGAACCGCAATGAACGGAAAATGGCCACCAACTGTCATAATTACACAGACATAATATATATATATATATTTTAAACATTTCCAGCCCACAGACCTCTATTCTTTTAATTGGAGTAAAGGAAATAATGATGTGTTGTTCCCCCACTCAAGATTATTGGAAAGATTTTTGCATGGAATAATATCTTGGTGTAAGAGTGGATGCATTTGATCTTGGTTCATTGGTTTCATTTAATTTGATCGAAAAGGTTGGTGCCTGCTGTAGTTTACTACATCTGAAAGTGGAAGATGGAAAAGGAGGGTATCTCAGATTTTAAAGAAGGGAAAGGGGGATACCTAGTCAGTTGCATAACTGAATGCATTCAACAGAAATGTGCCTTCCGCATTTAACCCAACCCCCCTGAATCAGAGAGGTGCAGGGGGCTGCCTTAATCTACATCCACATCATCAGCACCTGGGGAGCAGGTGTTGTTGGGGGGTTTAACTGCCTTTCAAGGGCAGAACAGCAGATTTTTCCACCTTGCCAGCTCAACGATTTGAACCAGCAACCTCTAAATTACTAGCCCAATGCTCTTAACCTCTAGGCTATGATTCAGACACTGCAGACCTGAAGTTAAGATGAATGGGGTTCAATCATGGGGCTTAATAGTACATGGCTAATTAACTCTTTCATCTGACCTCAACATGTCAGTCACATTCCTCTCGTTTAAACACATGGTTAATGGTTCCTCCTCGGTTGTATTTGATTTGATGGCTTCTGATGTACTTTTCTATTAGGGTTACATTTGCAAATGGACAAAGGCTGTTTGAATTCCCAGAGGTGTTTGCTCAAGTTTTTCTTTATATTTCGTGATGGGTTGAATGAGGTAACTCTTCCATTCTCTTTGTTAACAAAAGAGGTGTCTCTGCCTCTGGGATTTTTCTAGGTCAGTAGAGCTCCTCCCGCACGCAATACTGCGTCCTCCGTGTTGAATTGCTGTGTCCAGGTGGTAATTTATGTTTACCACACTTCCTTTAATACATGCTGTTCACTGTTGGAAATCATGGCTAACAATGAATAATTGTTTTTTTCTGGTAATGTGTTCAATCACTGATATTATATTCACTGAGATATGCACAGGATCTGGGATGATAAATAATAGTTCTCCTTGTATTTTACAATAAACATAATACTTTTGTATGCATTTATTGTTGTTGTTTTTCACAAGCTTAGCTGCTGACCTGTTGAACCCTCTACAACCACTGTGATTATTATTATTATTTGACCCTGCTGGTCATCTATGAACGTTTGAACATCTTGGCCATGTACTGTTAAAATCTCTACCGGCACAGCCAGAAGAGGACTGGCCACCCCTCATAGCCTGGTTCCTCTCTAGGTTTCATCCTAGGTTCCTGCCTTTCTAGGGAGTTTTTCCTAGCCACTGTGCTTCTACATCTGCACTGTTTGGAGTTTTAGGCTGGGTTTCTGTATAGCACATTGTGACATTGGCTGATGTAAAAAGGGCTTTATAAATACATTTGATTGATTTAGCTCCAATGAAAGCTCAAAAGGAAGCATTAAAAACCTGTTCAGAAAATAATTGGAAATAGGATGACTTTCAAGTAGGTTTGGGGACTTGATTGAGTGTGAATAAGAAAATACTGAGGGCAGTACTGTTGCTGGGCATAATACAGCTATGATACTTGAATTAAACTACTGCATATTAATTAAGATACAGTAATTATCAGATGTATGTGTAATTGACATAGATATGCCATAACTACAGTAGACTCCCCCCCCCTTAATTCAAGCCCACTTTCTGTCTTATTATCCTCCCCAGGTTTTTGTATTTCTGTGGCGGACTCCAGGAGGAGGAGGTGGGCAGCAGCAGCAGGTGATCACTAGATTTATCCTGGGAGTTTCAGTGCAGCTAGCGCGAATGGGATACATCAGACTTCAGATAGGGCCTGGCTGGGAGAGGGAGTAAGTATGGACAACCTTTCCGACTTTGGGTCCCTATGTCCGTCTAGCCGAAGGGAATGGGAGTGAGTATCTAGGCTACTTTTATTGTCTTTGTTGTGTTTTCTGTCACTGCTAAATACATGTGTTTGTATGGAGAAATACATTATATATACAGTGCCTTACGAAAGTATTCGGCCCCCTTGAACTTTGCGACCTTTTGCCACATTTCAGGCTTCAAACATAAAGATATAAAACTGTATTTTTTTGTGAAGAATCAACAACAAGTGGGACACAATCATGAAGTGGAACGACATTTATTGGATATTTCAAACTGTTTTAACAAATCAAAAACTGAAAAATTGGGCGTGCACAATTATTCAGCCCCCTTAAGTTAATACTTTGCTGCGATTATAGCTGTAAGTCGCTTGGGGTATGTCTCTATCAGTTTTGCACATCGAGAGACTGACATTTTTTCCCATTCCTCCTTGCAAAACAGCTCGAGCTCAGTGAGGTTGGATGGAGAGCATTTGTGAACAGCAGTTTTCAGTTCTTTCCACAGATTCTCGATTGGATTCAGGTCTGGACTTTGACTTGGCCATTCTAACACCTGGATATGTTTATTTTTGAACCATTCCATTGTAGATTTTGCTTTATGTTTTGGATCATTGTCTTGTTGGAAGACAAATCTCCGTCCCAGTCTCAGGTCTTTTGCAGACTCCATCAGGTTTTCTTCCAGAATGGTCCTGTATTTGGCTCCATCCATCTTCCCATCAATTTGAACCATCTTCCCTGTCCCTGCTGAAGAAAAGCAGGCCCAAACCATGATGCTGCCACCACCATGTTTGACAGTGGGGATAGGGTGTGTTCAGGGTGATGAGCTGTGTTGCTTTTACGCCAAACATAACGTTTTGAAATTGAAAAAATACAGTTTTATATCTTTATGTTTGAAGCCTGAAATGTGGCAAAAGGTCGCAAAGTTCAAGGGGGCCGAATACTTTCACAAGGCACTGTACAAGAGTATGTGGACACCACTTCAAATTACTGAATTTGGCTATTTCAGCCATACCCGTAAACAAATATTGGAGCCATGCAATCGCCATAGACAAACATTGACAGTAGAATGGCCTTTCTGAAGAGCTCAGTGACTTTCAATGTGGCACCGTCATAGGATGCCACCTTTCCAACAAGTCAGGTTGTCAAGTTTCTGCCTTGCTAGAGCTGCCCCGGTCAACTGTTAGTGCTGTTATTGTGAAGTGGAAACGTCTCTAGAAACAACAACAGCCGCGAAGTGCTAGGCCACACGAGCTCACAGAATCGGACCACCGAATTTTGAAGCGCGTAGCACGTAAAAATCATCTGTCCTTGGTTGCAACACTCACTACCGAGTTTCAAACTGCCTCTGGAAGCAACATCAGCACAATAACTGTTCGCCAGGAGCTTCGTGAAATGGGTTTCCATGACCGAGCAGCTGCACATAAGCCTAAGATCACCATGTGCAATGCCAACTGTCGGCTGGAGTGGTTTAAAGCTCACCGCCATTGGACTCTGGAGCAATGGAAACGCATTCTCTGTGGTGATGAATCATGCTTCACCATCTGGCAGTCCAACGGACAAATTTGTGTTTGGCAGATGCTACTTGCCTCAATGCATTGTGCCAACTGTAAAGTTTGGTGGAGGAGGAATAATGGTCTGGGGCTGTTTTTCATGATTCGGGCTAGGCCCCTTAGTTCCAGTGAAGGGAAATCTTAACACTACAGCATACAATGACATTCTTAACGATTATGTGCTTCCAACTTTGTAGCACAGTTAGGGGAAGGCCCTTTCCTGTTTCAGCAATCCCCCCGTGCACGATGTGAGGTCCATACAGAAATGGTTTGTTGAGATCAGTGTGGAAGAACTTGACTGGCCTGCACAGAGCCCTGACTACAACCCCATTGAACACCTTTTAGAGGAATTGGAATGCCAACTGCGAGCCAGGTCTAATGGCCCCACATCAGTGTCCAACCTCCCTAATGCTCTTGTGGCTGAATGGAAGTAAGTCCCCACAGCAATGATCCAACATCTAGTGGAAAGCCTTCCCAGAAGATTGGAGGGTGTTATAGCAGCAAAGGGGGTACCAACTCTATATTAATGGCCATGATTTTGGAATGAGATATTTGGCGAGCAGGTGTCCACATACATTTGGTCATGTAGTGTATGACTTACCGAGTTACCCTACATTCTAACAATATACAGTGCCTTTAGGAAGTATTCACACCCATATACTTTTTATATATTCTATTGTGTTACAGCCTGAATTTAAAATATTAAATTGAGATTGTCACCGACCTACACACAATACCACATAAAGTAAAATTGGAATTGTCTTTGTAGAAATGTTTACAAACTAATTAAAAATGAAAAATTTCAAAAGTCTTGAGTCAATAATTATTCAACCCTTTTGTTATGGCAAGCCTAATTAAGTTCAGGAGGAAACATGTCATAATAAGAAGTCGCATTGACTCAATCTGTGTGCAATAATATTGTTTAACAATTTTTAAATGACTACCTCACCTGTACCCCACACATACAATTAATTACATGTAAGGTCCCTCAATCGAGCAGTGAATTTCAAATACAGATTCAACCACAAAGACCAGGGAGGTTTTCCAATGCCTAGCAAATAAGAAATAAAAAAAACAGACATTGAATATCCCTTTGAACATGGTGCAGTTATTCATTCGACTTTGGGTAGTGTATCAATACACTCATTCACTGCAAATATATAGGCGTCTTCCCTAACTCAGTTGCCGGAGAGGAAGGAAACCGCTCAGGGATTTCACCATGAGGCTAACAGTGACCTTAAAATAGTTAGAGTTTAATGGCTGTGATAGGGGAAAACTGAGGATGGTAGTTACTCCACAACACTAACCTAAATGAAAGAGTGAAAAGAAGGAAGCATGTACAGAATAAAAATATTCCAAAACATGAATCATGTTTGAAAATGTGTCAAATAAAGTTAATTTATCACTGAGTACCACTCTTCATACAGTATTTTCATCATGTTATGGGTATGCTAGTCATCGGCAAGGATTTGGGAGTTTTTTTTAGGATAAACTGGGAGACAAATTCACCTTTCAGCAGGAAAATAACCTAAAACACATGACCAAATATACACTGGAATTGCGTACCAAGACGTAATTGAATGTTCCTGAGTGTTACAGTTACAATTTTGACTTAAATCGTTGTGAAAATCTATGGCAAGACATGAAAATGTCTAACAATGATCAACAACCAACTTGACAGAGCTTGAAGAATTTTCAAAAGAATAATATTGGACAATCCAGTTGTGCAAAGTTCTTAGAGACTTACACAGAAAGACTCTGTAAGAGCTGTAATCACTGCTAAAGGTGATTCTAACATGTATTGACTCTGGTGTGTGAGTAGTTATGTAAATTAGATATTTTTGTTTACATTTTCAATAAAGTAGCAAAAATGTCTAAAACATGTTTTCACTTTGTCATTAAACGGTATTGTGTGTAGATGGGTGATTATTTTTAAATTATATTTGATCCATTCTGAATTCAGGCTGTAACACAACAAAATGTGGAATAAGTCAAGGGTATGAATACTTTCTGAATGCACTGTATGCAGGGATATACTTGGTCGACTACTGTACTATGTGAACACCCTAAAATAAAGCATCTGGGCACTTTTGGACCATAGTTGGAGACTGCTGTTGTATAAGATGATATTTTGAAGAATGGTTTACATTCCAAGGGTGTCTATCTCTGTTCATAATGTTGTATGGGAGAGGGGGATTTGTATCTGCTTTGTATCTATCTGTTGATGACTTTGGTGTTAATTCAGAGAAACAGCATTCCAACTGATTTCCCTCTCCCTTCTCTCTCTAGCACCAGCAGCTGTGTGGACGATTTGATGGATGAAGATGAGAAAGACAGGGCAAAAAGGTATTCCACCACTGTGTGTGTGTGTGTGTGTGTGTGTGTGTGTGTGTGTGTGTGTGTTTAATGGTGGTGTGTCTGTGTGTAATGGTTGTGTGTGGGTTGTGTGTCTGTTTGTAATGGTTGTGTGTGAGTGTGTGTGTCCTATGAGAGACAGACGGTTGAGTGTAAGGACGAGAGATGAGGCAGACGGAGAAGTTCCCTACTTCAGCTTGTATGTGTTAATGAAAGGTCCCCTTGGCATGGCCCTACTTTGGCATTCCATCTGTGAAAGTGTTTGCTTTCCTGATGTGAAGACTCTTCACACTTTCATCTCTATAAACCTCAACACCTTCAGCACAAAGACAAGTGTTTCTGTGCCTAGACAGTTTTCAAAATATCATATGAAACTGTTAAATATAGTCAACAAGGTCAAGCCATTTTTTGCTTTTCAGTTATGATGCATACAAGCCTGACTGAAAGTAGACTTTTAAATCATTAGTCAGTGTATCAGTTTTTTGGTGGGTTCAGCTGGGGTCAGATTTGTCGAAGGTTTGTGTGGGGAGAATGGCAGCAAAAACTACAAGCACAAAAAAATATATGTTTGTTTGTTTTAATGGTAGATTTTGTACATGCTATGCTGTTGATATCAAAGTGTTTTCCATAAAAAAAATAAGTCTATATGGGATGAATCTTCAGAAACGTTTGCTTGTGATATCAGAAGGGATATTTCACTAGACTGTCATCCTTCTCTTAGCATCCTGCAAGCTGTTTTATGGTGGCTGAGGAATGAGTGAATTGTGATGGTGGTTATTTATTTGCAGCTGTCACTTTTTAGGTTGAGTGTGTTTAATAAATAAGAAGCTGTATGTAGAATCGTTGAGCTCGCATCTTCCACCACATCTATTGTGCATTAGCATCTGTCCTCAAATGCACTTCTTTATAAATCATTTATAAAGTGTATATGTTCCACGTTTTAAATTACAATGAGTGTACAAAACATTAGGAATACTTGCTCTTTCCATGATGGACTGGCCAGGTGAATCCAGGTGAAAGCTATGATCACTTATTGACGTCACCTGTTAAATCCACTTTAGTCAGTGTAGATTTTAATTTAATTTAAATTTAATTTAACCTTTATTTAACTAGGTAAGTCATAGATGAAGATGATGAGACAGGTTAAACAAGGATTTTTATGCTTTGAGACAATTGAGACATGGATTGTGTATGTGCCATTCAGAGGGTGAATGGGCAAGACAAAATATTTAAGTGCCTTTGAACGGGGTATGGTAGTAGGTGCCAGGCGCACCGGTTTGAGTGTGTCAAGAACTGCAACGCTGCTGGGTTTTTCACGCTCAACAGTTTCCCTTGTGTATCAAGAATTATCTACCACCAAAGCACATCCAACCAACTTGACACAACTGTGGGAAGCATTGGAGTCAACATGGGCCAGCATCCCTGTGGAATGCTTTCGACACCTTGCCTGATGAATTTAGGCTGTTCTGAGGGCAAAAGGGTCTGAAACTCAATAGTAGGAAGGTGTTCCTAATGTTTTTTACGCTCAGTGTAAAGGGTGAGAAATGTAATCCTGTACATTTATCATGTTATCTATTAAAGGGCATCTCGTAACAAATCGGAAAAGAAAAGAAGAGACCAATTCAATGTGCTCATCAAGGAGCTGTGCACCATGCTACAGGGCCAAGGTCATCCGCGCAAGATGGACAAGTCCACCATACTGCAGAGAACGATCAACTTCCTGCACACACAGAAAGGTAGGAATGTGTAATGTAGTCGACTGCGTCATTCATCACATTGACGTTGGCCAGCTGCTGACCTGTGTGTGTGGCGTCTAAAAAACAACCAAAAAACATCAACACTTGAACTTGTCTTTTCCTAAAAGCTGACTTTGCTGACAGCTACTTTATTGAGGAAAAATGTACTTACTGTGATATGTGGTTGTCCCACCTATCTTAAGATGAATGCACTAGCTGTAAGTCGCTCTGGATAAGAGCGTCTGTCTGCTAAGTGACTCAAATGTAAAATGCATGTGCATGTGGCACTTGTGTCCTGCCCTACATAAAGAACATCACTGCTCCCAGAACGGGTGGGAAAAGAAGGAAGGAACTAGGAGGGTGGAGGGCATTAGCTGTCTAGTATAGTATTTGTTTGGACAGGAACATAGAGCAAAGAGAGGAGTTCTCCACTTCCCTACAAAGCTTGGCCCAGACAGACAGAACTTCAACTCACATGGAACCCAAACCGGCTGTGCGAGTGCGCCATCGTGCATTAATGTATTTTGGCCCCCCACACCAAACGCGACACGCAGGTTAAAATATCAAAACAAACTGAACCAATTAAATTAATTTGGGGACAGGTCGAAAAGCGTTAAACATTTATGGCAAATTAGCTAGCTCGCTTGCGCTTGCTAGCTAATTTGGCATATTTAGCTAGCTTGCTGTTGCTAGCTAATTTGTCCTGGGATATAAACATAGAGTTGTTATTTTACCTGAAATGCACAAGATCCTCTACTCCGCCAATTAATCCACACATAAAACGGTCAACCGAATTGTTTCTAGTCATCTTTCCTCCTTCCAGGCCTTTTCTTCTCTTGACTTTATATTGTGATTGGCAACTTTCATAAATTAGGTGCATTACCGCCACCGACCTTGTTTGTCTTTCAGTCACCCACGTGGGTATAACCAATGAGGAGATGACACATGGGTACCTGCTTCTGTAAACTAATGAGGAGATGGGAGAGGCAGGACTTGCAGCGCGATCTGCGTCACAAATAGAACTGATTTCTATTTTAGCCCTTGGCAACGCAGATGCTCATTGGCGCGCGCGTGGGTACAATAATTGAATAATATAAATTTCTCACGTGACGCGAGCAGTGTAGTCAGCCTGTCAGTCTCCTGTCAGAATCAAGGTCACAGCTGTCAGTGTTTACGAGATGGCTTTTAGACAGAAACAGTCCCGATCTGGGATATTTCTTAACCGCTCTTCCACTTCTGTTATGCTTCTCCTATTTTATCTGAGAGATTGATCATTTGGGTCTATTCAGAGGTATTCATTAGGATCCTTCCACTACTAGCCGATTTGGCAGCGATGGTCCCCTGGATGTTGGTGTGTTTAGTCGACTGGCCGATTGTTTGGTCGATAGGCTGTTGGTCGACCATGATTTCTTTAGTTGAGCAGTAGCGAAAAATGTTTTTTTGATCATGGTGTACAAGACACCGGAGTTAGGAGACGAGAAAACAGCCCTTGCCGTAATTGTCTAAGAAAAATTATGAGAGAGGAAACCCCAACTTAATTTGGTCTGTAATCAATAGCCTACAGTAACTGTTAAATGTGCCTGGCTTTATATATCATCCATAAACAGTGCATTCGGAAAGTATTCAGACCCCTTGACTTTTTACACATTTTGTTACTCTACAGCCTTATTCTAAAATTCATGAAATAGAAAATGTTCCTCATCACTCTACACACAATTCACCATAAGGACAAAGCGAAAACATATATATTTTTTTGTTTGTTACAAAAATACCTTATTTGCATAAGTATTCAAACCCTTTGCTATGAGACTCGAAATTGAGCTCAATGAAAACAGGATTCACCTGATCATCATTGATTGGATTCCACCTGTGGTAAATTCAATAATTGGACATGATTTTCAGTGGCAGGGACTGGGAGACAAGTCAGGATTGAGGGAAAGATTAACGGCCAAGTACAACGATCCTAAGCACACAGCCAAGACAACACAGTAGTGGCTTCAAAATAGCTGTGCAGCGACGCTCCCCATCCAACCTGACAGAGAGGATCTGCAGAGAAGAATGGGAGAAACTCCCCAAATACATGTGTGCCGTCAAGCTTGTAGCATCATACCCAAGAAGACTCAAGGCTGTAATCACTGCCAAAGGTGCTTCAAAAAAGCACTGAGTAAAAGGTCTGAATACTTATGTAAATGTGATATTTCCCTTTATTATTTTTTATTACATTTGCAATAAATAAATAAAACTTTTGCTTTGTCATTATGGGGTATTGTGTGTAGATTGTTGATGTGGGGAAAACAATGATTTAATCTATTTTAGAATAAGGCTGTAACATAACAAAATGTGGAAAAAGTCAAAGGGTCTTGTAACGGCTCTCTTCTATCTCCTCCTCTGACGAAGCAAAATGCAGCGTGATGATGATTCATGATATATTTAATGAAGGAAAAACCATACAGCAGAAACTACAAAAATAATGAAATGTAATAATGAAAACCGAAACAGCCCTATCTGGTGCAAACACAAAGACAGGAACAATCACCCACGAAACACTCTGCCTAAATATGGTTCCCAATCAGAGACAACGATAATCACCTGACTCTGATTGAGAACCGCCTCAGGCAGCCATAGACTACGTAGACACCCCACAAACCCCTAAGACAAAAACACACCACAATAACCCATGTCACACCCTGGCCTGACCAAATAAAGAAAGAAAACACAAAATACTAAGACCAAGGCGTGACAGGTCTGAATAATTTCCAAATGAACTGTATATCTACAGAAATAAGACCGATGCTGCTTCTGTTGCCTGTGAGTGTTTGTTTAATAACCTACTGATCACCAATCCTCAAGCAACCACAACATGTCAGATAAACAATTTCACAAATGTGGCAGTTTTTAATGTCTGCTATGCTGTAATAAAGGCTTTACACTTTTTTTGTTAGACCAGCCTCTCTGGTATTATTTCTAATTTATTTGCTGTTGTTTACACTCTTCCAAATTGTCAGAATAATTATATTTATAATAATAATCCTCCTTTTTCCTTGATGCCCTTCTTGTTGTTATTACTATTATTATTATGATCATCATTTTTATAATAATAAGTCATGTTATTATCATTAGTAGGCTTCGTATAGCAGCCTTGTATACCATCATCGAGCTATAAGCCTAAGAGCTCATCCTGTTTAGTCTTAGTAGCTTAACTCACTTAGGCCTATATTTCAATACTTTTATAGGCTACTGTATCAATCAATAATTTATTTGTTAATGTCATCACCCAGCATAGGAGTCATTCATGATATGAAATGCAATCAAGCATTTTAGTTTTAAAATAAAATAACAAAGCGACATAACATAATTAATAACGTAACGTAACGTAAACAATAAACATAACGTAAACAATAAATAGGCCTAAACCTTTCCAATTCGAAAATTGCATTCACAAATGAATGCGACTGTTTTTAGTCTTTGCTGTAATAAAGGCTTTACAA
This sequence comes from Oncorhynchus keta, assembly GCF_023373465.1. Classification (NCBI taxonomy): domain Eukaryota; kingdom Metazoa; phylum Chordata; class Actinopteri; order Salmoniformes; family Salmonidae; genus Oncorhynchus; species Oncorhynchus keta. The sequence continues at coordinate 466,841 of NW_026288751.1, read as the reverse complement.
AACAAAATTACAACAGACCCTCTGGTACGCTTATTTATTCAGTGATGTTTACATTGTTCCAAACAGTCAGAAAAATGATGTTGTCATCTAATAGATACTGTTTGGCAAACATAATATGCATGTGGCACTTGCTCCTTAGCTTCTTTTTCTTGATCTCCAGTATTTTCCACAACTAGTCAAATGTATTCCACTCTTCAGACTTCCTCCTGAGCAACCAGTAAACATTCCCCCAATTAAAGTTTATTTGTCACGTCCTCTGCATCTGATTTGCTGTCACTTATTACTGTGTTCAGAGTTGTGTATTAACCAATTTATTGATGTGATTATGATATGTTATAGGCCAGGTCCTATTGGTTACGTGCATGTGATGCGTACATGTGTCACGTAAAGAGAGCAACGGTTGGGGGAATAGGGAATGTTTTTCCTAAACCAATGAGAGATTTTGGTAACATAACTTTTCAGTCAGAAATGGATGTAATTATGTTGCAGCTTCAGCAACACGAACAGTGTGATACACACTGTTGATGTTCTGTGGTGGTCGCTTCAGCAGGGAGGAGAAAGAGACAATAGGTGCTAGTCACACAGTCACTCACAGTTTTTTTTAACATGGCTCAGCAAGTCTGAGCCAGGCCCGGCACATTCAAATCAATTGCAGTCAAACTCCCTCTAGTCACGAGTGTGTCTTAATTATTTAATCAACAGTTCACTTAAAGTATCAGACAAGCTCAGTGCATATAGTTGATTTGATTAAAACACATAGGATGTGTCGAAAAATACACATTTTTAAATATCAACAAATCGATTGGTTGAAAGAACAGATGACTCTTGGTCGACCAAGATTTATTTTTGTCGGGGACAGCAGTAGTGTAGTGCTCACAGATTTATCTAACCCCTATACTTGGCCTTATCCTCTGTTTCAGAAATCACAGCACAGACCGAGTCGTGTGAGATCCGGCAGGACTGGAAGCCTTCGTTCCTCAGTAATGAGGAGTTCACCCAGTTGATGCTGGAGGTAAAATCAGCTTAGCACCACGTTAATCTCCTCAGATATTAAATGAAGCCAAAGGACATCCTTCACTTGTACTGGAAGGAATACTGTATTTTGACATCCTGATGAACCGCTGTACGCCAGCACCAGCATTACCCATGATGCACCTCTGAAACAAATGTAGCACAGAACAATTATAGTTGCTGATATTAGAATAATCACTTTGTTTTCCTTCCACAGGCTTTAGACGGTTTCCTCATAGCACTAACTACAGATGGAAACATTATATATGTGTCCGACAGCGTGTCTTCACTCATTGCCCATTTACCGGTGAGTGAGAGTTCGGCTGATCTAGCTCGTAACAGCATTGTTCTTTGTAACTTAATATTCATGTACAGTGGGGAGAATAAGTATTTGATACACTGCCGATTTTGCACGTTTTCCTACTTACAAAGCATGTAGATGTCTGTAATTTTTATCATGGGTACACTTCAACTATGAGAGACGCCAAAAATCCAGAAAATCACATTGTATGATTTTTAAGTAATTAATTTGCATTTTATTGCATGACATAAGTATTTGATCACCTACCAACCAGTAAGAATTCCGGCTCTCACAGACCTGTCAGTTTCTCTTTAAGAAGCCCTCCTGTTCTCCACTCATTACCTGTATTAACTGCACCTGTTTGAACTCGTTACCTGTATAAAAGACACCTGTCCACACACTCAATCAAACAGACTCCAACCTCTCCACAATGGCCAAGACCAGAGAGCTGTGTAAGGACATCAGGGATAAAATTGTAGACCTGCACAAGGCTGGGATGGGCTACAGGACAATAGGCAAGCAGTTTGGTGAGAAGGCAACAACTGTTGGCGCAATTATTAGAAAATGGAAGAAGTTCAAGATGACGGTCAATCACCCTCGGTCTGGGTATCCATGCAAGATCTCACCTTGTGGGGCATCAATGATCATGAGGAAGGTGAGGGATCAGCCCAGAACTACACGGCAGGACCTGGTCAATGACCTGAAGAGAGCTGGGACCACAGTCTCAAAGAACCATTAGTAACACTACGCCGTCATGGATTAAAATCCTGCAGAGCACGCAAGGTCCCCCTACTCAAGCCAGCACATGCCCGTCTGAAGTTTGCCAATGACCATCTGGATGACCCAGAGGAGGATTGGGAGAAGGTCATGTGGTCTGATGAGACAAAAAGAGAGCTTTTTGGTCTGAAGTCCACTCGCCATGTTTGTAGGAAAAAGAAGGATGAGTACAACCCCAGAACACCATACCAACCGTGAAGCATGGAGGTGGAAACATCAGTTTTTGGGGATGCTTTTCTGCAAAGGGGACAGGACGACTGCACCGTATTGAGGGGAGGATGGATGGGGCCATGTATCGCGAGATCTTGGCCAACAACCTCCTTCCCTCAGTAAGAGCATTGAAGATGGGTCGTGGCTGGGTCTTCCAGCATGAAAACGACCCGAAACACACAGCCAGGGCAACTAAGGAGTGGCTCCGTAAGAAGGTCCTGGAGTGGCCTAGCCAGTCTCCAGACCTGAACCCAATAGAACATCTTTGGAGGGAGCTGAAAGTCCGTATTGCCCAGCAACAGCCCCGAAACCTGAAGGATCTGGAGAAGGTCTGTATGTAGGAGTGGGACAAAATCCCTGCTGCAGTGTGTGCAATCCTGGTCAAGAACTACAGGAAACGTATGATCTCTGTAATTGCAAACAAAGTTTTCTGTACCAAATATTAAGTTCTGCTTTTCTGATGTATCAAATACTTATGTCATACAAAAAAATGCAAATTAATTACTGAAAAATCATACAATGTGATTTTCTCTCACAGTTGAAGTGTACCTATGATAAAAATGACAGACCTCTACGTGCTTTGTAAGTTGGAAAACCTGCAAAATCGGCAGTGTATCAAATACTTGTTCTCCCCACTGTATATTAAAATAGCTGCACAGTAAACAAGGATATAGATTAAATCTTGCAACCACCATGTTTCTGATTGTATCATGCGTTAAACGTTAAGCTTCCAAGGCCTCCCGGGTAGCGCAATGGTCTAAGGCACTGCATCGCAGTACTAGAGGCGTTACTACAGATCTGGGTTCGATCCCGAGCTGTGTCGCAGCCGGCCGTGACCGTGAGACCCATGAGACGGCGCACAATTGGCCCAGCGTCATCCGGGTTAGGGAAGGGTTTGGCCGGCTGGGATGTCCTTGTCCCATTGCTCTCTAGCGACTCCTTGTGGCGGCCGGGCGCATGAACGCTGACTTCGTCGCCAGCTGTACGGTGTTTCCTCCGACACATTGGTGCGGCTGGCATCCGGGTTAAGTGAACAGTGTGTCAAGATGCAAAGCGGCTTGGCGGGCTGGTGTTTCGGAGGACGCACGGCTCTCGACCTTCGACTCTCCTGAGGCCATGCTGGAGTTGCCGCGATGGGACAAGACTGTAACTACCAATTAGGGAGAAAAAAGGGGTAAAAAAAGTACCAACAAAAAATTACTTTAGCTTCCAATTATGATCTAAATATACTAATTCAAATCAGTGTATACATAATTGCAATTGGGACACTAACTATGGTATGTAATACCGTACCTTATAATTTGACTGTGATATAACATGTGCATGGACAATGATGGGCCATAGACACTGACGTTCCCACCTTTTATCCTTTTGTATCAGTCAGATATGGTGGACCAAAATATCTTGAACTTTCTCCCTGAGCGTGAGCATGGGGAGGTCTATAAGCTGCTATCATCCCACATGCTGATGACTGACCCCATCTCTGCTGACTTCCTAGACAGTGAGTATTTAGTCCTCCTCTTCACTCCCTCAGTACTGAACCCATATTTCCTCTTCACTCCCTCAGTACTGAACCCATCTTTCCTTCTTAGTACTGAACCCATCTTTCCTCTTCAATCCCTCAGTACCGAACCCATCTTTCTTTCTCAGTACTGAACCCATATTTCCTCTTCACTCCCTCAGTACTGAACCCATATTTCCTCTTCACTCCCTCAGTACTGAACCCATCTTTCCTCTTCACTCCCTCAGTACTGAACCCATCTTTCCTTCTTAGTACTGAACCCATCTTTCCTCTTTTCTCCTTCAGTACTAAACCCATCTTTCTTTCTCAGTACTGAACCCATATTTCTTCTTCACTCCCTCAGTACTGAACCAATATTTCCTCTACACTCCCTGAGTACTGAACCCATCTTTCCTTATTAGTACTGAACCCATCTTTCCTCTTCACTTCTTCAGGTCTGAACCCATTTTTCCTTCTCAGTCAATCAGTACTGGGTCGATCTCCAGCTCTGGCATCACCAGGGATGCTTAGCTTAGGAGATGTCTGGATAGAGATGTCTGTGTATTTCACAATAGTGTTGTTTGATGAGACGTTTGAAATGTTCTTAACTATCTCCGAGTGTCTTGGACTCTTTTATAAAAAATCAAAATAAATGCACCTTTATTTAACCAGGTAGGCAAGTTGAGAACAAGTTCTCATTTACAATTGCAACCTGGCCAAGATAAAGCAAAGCAGTTCGACACATACAACGATACAGAGTTACACATGGAGTAAAACAAACATACAGTCAATAATACAGTAGAAACAAGTCTATATACGATGTGAGCAAATGAGGTGAGATAAGGGAGGTAAAGGCAAAAAAAAGGCCATGGTGGCAAAGTAAATACAATATAGCAAGTAAAACACTGGAATGGTAGATTTGCAGTGGAAGAATGTGCAAAGTAGAAATAAAAAGAATGGGGTGCAAAGGAGCAAATAAATAAATAAATAAATACAGTAGGGAAAGAGGTAGTTGTTTGGGCCAAATTATAGGTGGGCATCACTCTTGGTGATGACACCAAGAATCCAATTCATCTGTGCTGTATAATCAGAGAGTCCATCACCATATTAATGAGATTTTACATAAATATTATGGGTGGCATTTAACCAACATTTATACTTTAATTATATTGTTGCTCATCCACAGGTCTAAACTAGGGTCACTGAATGAAAGTTAGTAATGATTTGTTTTTCTTATTGGCATTATGTTGCAGAACAATTATTCATAAGCATTTGTACCAGCCTCCTATTTTGTCCTGTAGCCGTGCTTTGTTTTGCTTAATTTAATGCACTACAGCAATGAACAGGGCTGTGGTGACCTTTTATTTCTTTTGATGTTGGCTATTTCACTTTTATGAGCGATATCCCCATGAATTATACATCAAATTTTGCAGTGGCCCAACAGTCACACGCCACAGCCTTCAAAACAAACAGCGATTTTATGCCAGCTTTGGGAAAAATTCTGTTTGACAAAGTGTTAAATCTCTCCTGTAGGCATTCATCCAGTTCTATTGTATTTACATGACTAATTCCTCTGTGTGTTAGGAATTCACACTCTACTGTACTGAACCTCACACCTCTGCTCTGCAGTCCTGATACTGAATTGACCGTGAATATAGGGCAGGTTGCCATGTTTGGTGCTGCCAGTTTATTGGATTGCTGGACACTGTGGTCCTATGATTAGTCCTTTAGCTAATAATAGTAGTTAGCCTAGCAGTGTGGTTAGGAGTTTTAATCACTGTAGCTTCAGTAATACTGTATCTAGGGCTCGAGACACTGATCTTAATCCCATGCTACAATTGTTCTCTTCTGAGAAAGAGACTGATTTGGAATCATCTAGGTCTATGTTTAGAACTATAGGAATACAAAGCATAGAAAACTATTGTAGACGCTACTGTGTCTGGAATAATCATAATTTTCTCCTAGCCTCATTAACAGTCAATTCCTACATTTATCTTTCATCTCCTTTCTTCTGTTAAAAAAAAATACTGCTTCTCCTGCTCAACACACAAATTGTTTTGGAAGTCAGCTATCTTCTTGGTTAATGTGCTACTATCATTCTGTTGAAGAATAGCTATGGGAATGTTTGTTGCGCTGAGTTGAGTGTTCATCACTAATACATACATTATGTGCACTGCACTCCCACCTGAGGACAAAGGAGCTCTCAGGTACTTATGAACGTCTAGCTACTCTTGGATAAGTGAACTCAAATACTTGACTCAGAGCTTATGGTACCACAGAGGAAGCATTTTACTTAATTTAATCCCGTTAGATACGTATATGTAATAATGGAGTGATGATATCATTCTTGGTTTAATAAGGAACCTTTTTCCTTTGCACTTTAAATCCCAAATGTGTGTGTCATTCTATACAGATGTTTGCAAATGTATTAAAAATACAAATCTGAATTATATCATTTACATAAGTATTCAGACCCTTAACTCAGTACTTTGTTGAACCACCTTTTGCAGCAATTACAGCCTCAAGTCTTCTTGGCTAAGCTTGGCACACCTGTATTTGGGGAGTTTCTCCCATTCTTCTCTGCAGATCCTCTCGAGTTCTGTCAGGTTGGATGGGGAGCGTCGCTGCCCAGCTTTTTTCAGGTCTCTCCGGAGATGTTAGATCGGGTTCAAGTCCGGGCTCTGGCTGGAACACTCAAGGACATTCAGAGAATTGTCCCAAAGCCACTCCTTCGTTGTCTTGGCGGTGTGCTTAGGGTTGTTGTCCTGTTGGAAGGTGAACCTTTGCCCCAGTGTGAGGTCCTGAGCACTCTGGAGCAGGTTTTCATCAAGGATCTCTGTACTTTGCTCCATTAAACTTTCCCTTGATCCTGACTAGTATCTCAGTCCATGCCTCTGAATAACCTCCCCACAGCATGATGCTGCCACCATGCTTCACCGTAGGGATGGTGCCAGGTTTACACCAGACGTGACGCTTGGCATTCAGGTCAAATAGTTAAATCTTGGCACCATCCCTACAAGGAAGCAGGGTGGTGGCAGCATCATGCTGTGGGGATGTTTTTCAGTGCCTTTTGGCAAACTCCAAGCAGGCTATTATGTGCCTTTTACTGAGGACTGGCTCCCGTCTGGACACTCTACCATAAAGGCCTGATTGGTGGAGTGCCTCAGAGATGGTTGTCCTTCTGGAAGTTTCTCCCATCTCCACAGAGGAACTCTGGAGCTCTGTCAGGGTGACTATCGGGTTCTTGGTCACCTCCCTGACCAAGGCCCTTCTCCCCTGATTGCTTAGTTTTCCTGGGAGGCCAGCTCTAGGAAGAGTCTTGATAGTTCCAAACTTCTTCCATTTAAGAATGATGGAGGCCACCGTGTTCCCGGGGACCTTCAATGCTGCAGAATTGTTGGTACCCTTCCCCAGATCTGTGCCTCGACACAATCCTGTCTCAGAGCTCTACGGACAATTCCTTCGACCTCATGCCTTGGTTTTTGCTCTGACGAGCGCTGTCAACTGTGGGACCTTATATAGACATGTGCCATGTGTGCCTTTCCAAATCATGTCCAGTCAATTGAATTTACCACAGGTGGACTCTAGTCAAGTTGTAGAAACACCTCAAGGATGATCAATGGAAACAGGATGCACCAGAGCTCAAGTTCGAGTCAGTTTACAAAGGGTCTGAATACTTACAGTACCAGTCAAAAGTTTGGACACACCTATTCAAGGGTTTTTCTTTATTTTTTGTGTTTTCTAAATTGTAGAATAATAGTGAAGACCTATTAATTAGCACATATGGAATCATGTAGTAACCAAAAGTGTTAATAATATATTTTATATTCTATATTATTTTAATATTATTCATATTCTTCAAAGTAGCCACCCTTTGCCTTGATGATAGCTTTGCACACTCTTGGCATTCTCTCAACCAGGTTAATGAGGAATGCTTTTCCAACAGTCTTGAAGGAGTTCCCACATATGCTGAGCACTTGTTGGCTGCATTTCCTTCACTCTGCTGTCCAACACATCCCAAACTATCTCAATTGGGTTGAGGTTGGGTGATTTTGGAGGCCAGGTCATCTGATGCAGCACTCCATCACTCTCCTTCTTGGTGAAATAGCCCTTACACAGGCTGGAGGTGTTTTGGTTTGTTGTCCTGTTGAGAAACACGTGAAAGTCCCATTAAGTGCAAACCAGATGGGATGGTGTATCGCTGCAGAATGCTGTGGTAGCCATGCTGGTTAAGTGTGACTTGAATTGTAAATAAATCACTGACAGTGTCACCAGCAAAGCACCCCAAACTATCACACCTTCTGCTCCATGCTTCACAGTGGCAACCACACATGCAGAGATCATCCGTTCATCTACTCTGCGTCTCACAAAGACACAGCGTTTGGAATCTAAAATCTCAAATTTGGACTCATCAGAGGACAGATTTACATCAGTCTAATGTCCATTGCCCGTGTTTCTTGGCCCAAGCAAGTCTCTTCTTATTATTGGTGTCCTTTAATAGTGGTTTCTCTGCAGCAATTCGATCATGAAGGCCTGATTCACGCAGTCTCCTCTGAACAGTTGATATTGAGATGTGTCTGTTACCTGAACTCTGTGAAACATTTATTTGGGCTGCAATCTAAGGCTGGTAATTCTAATGAACTTATCCTCTGCAGCAGAGGTAACTCTGCGTCTTCCTTTCCTGTGGCAGTCCTCATGAGAGCCAGTTTCATCATAGATGGTACTTGATGGTTCTTGCGACTGCACTTGAAGAAACGTTCAAAGTTCTTGAAATGTTCCGTATTGACTGACCTTCATGTGTTAAGGTAATGATGGACTGTCGTTTTTCTTTGCTTATTTGAGCTGTTCTTGCCATAATATGGACTTAACTCTATTTGGTGAAGTACCATCTCTGTATACCACCCCTACCTTGTCTCAACACAACTAATTGGCTCAAACACATTAAGAAGGAAAGAAATTCCACAAATTAACTTTTAATAAGGTACACCTGTTCACTTTCATCCATTCCAGGTGACTACCTCATGAAGCTGGTTGAGAGAATGCTAAGTGTGTGCAAAGCTGTCATCAAGGCAAAGGGTGGCTACTTTGAAGAATCTCAAATATAAAATGTTTTGATTTGTTTAACACTTTTTTGGTTACTACATGATTCCATATGTGTTATTTCATAGTTTTGATGTCTTCACTATTATTCTACAATGTAGAAAATAGTAAAATATTCAGAAAAAACATTAAATGAGTAGGTGTGTACAAACTTTTGACTGGTACTGTATGTAAATAATATATTTCCGTTTTTTAAAATTTGTAATACACTTCCTAAATTTAAAAAAAAAACAGCTTTCATTTTGATATTATGGGTTATTGTGGGTAAATTGATGACGACAATTTCTTAATAAATCCGTTTTAGATTAATGCTGTAACGTAACAAAATGTGGAAAAAGGGAAGGGGTCTGAATACTTTCCGAATGCACTGTATATCTCAGTTTGAATGGCACAGGGCCACTGGTATTCCCAGCCTCCTGACAATGCCACAATGCTCTATTTTTAGTGTAATGAAGAGCCACACATTGGCTTTGGAGGATTAGTAGAACATTAACACAGTGAGTCCCCTCAGTGTGTACAGTATGTCTGAGCTAGTGCTCTGACATAAGTCCACGGAGGCATTCTCTTCCGCAAAGGTAACCCGTTTAAACGGAGCCATGGATTCTGTAGAAAATGGGATGACTGTATTCAGACATTCTGTGTGACTGTGATATTGTGTCTGATTGAGGAGTATTTAGAACATCATCAGTGCACAGTTTTAGTGTGTCGATGGCTCAGTGACATACTCCCCCTCTTCCTCTCCCACCACTGGTCCCATTCCCCTGCCAAGTGAAGCCTCGTCTGTAGGAACAACACTGCTGAGCCATCCCATGACAACTGAGACAAACTATGCTGGGTTCAATGCCATTTACTGGGAGCTGTGTGCTGATTTCCAGCCATGAGAGAAAAGCCAAAACGTCTGAGCTGTCAGTGGTTGTTAGGAGCAGAAGTTGTAATGGCAAAATAATTATTGTCATCATTCTTTTCTCTGAGATTTACTCTGTCAGAGTTTTATCCAAGGCTCTTACATAAAATTTCAACCTATTTGAAACGAGTTTATCATGTTGCACCATGAAGACTTCAAGATGATTTATATGAAAAAGAAGTGCCAATAGAGTATGTGTAAATACACACTAAAAATGGGTCATTTGCTTTGTCAGTAAATTATTTTTCTTGGATAAAAGCGTCTGCTAAATGGCATTTATTATTATTATTATTATTTTTATTCATGATGATGGAAAAAGCATTGTGTTTTGTTGAGGACACTGCAGCTAACTTCCATTTGTTTTTTTGTTTTTTTACAGGTAAGACACACATTGAGTTCTGCTGTCATTTAGCCAGAGGAAACATCGACCCAAAGGAACCCCCTACATATGAGTACGTGAAATTTGTAGGAGATTTCAAGTTTCATAACAATGGTGAGTGTTCTGTTATTCTACCCTGAGCTCGCTTGACATTTTAAAGTTGTGCAATACTTTGCAATGTTTTAGTTCCCAAATCTTTGTTTCCTTGACATACTCGCATAACAACAGAAATGACTTTCCCTTTCAACTGCCAGAACTATTGTTCTATGATCATGTGTATTTTATGTGCCATTACATCTACAACTACTGCCCGAGCTTCAACCTGATGAATGGACAGTAAACCATCTAGTTATATTAATAAGGCCAAATTCTGCATTCTATTGAATATTAGAATGGAGATGTTATATCATAAAAACTTACTTGAAACATAAAACAGACAGAAAATCAAACAGGTTATAAAACCGTTTCAGAACTGCATATCTCATTGTTGATCACTATTCAAATAACTGGCTAAATGACTGGAAAATTAGACGTATGAGGAGATGTTTCCCTCTCGTCTGAAATTATGCTTCGGACTTTTGGATATTTCCATACTTTTTAAAGTTTTGGACTTCCAGTCGTTTGAATGGCCTAATGACGTAGTAAGGTCATCAGAGTGTGGTGAGATGGAAAGGCAGAGTGTGGTGAGATGGAAAGGCAGAGTGTGGTGAGATGGAAAGGCAGAGTGTGGTGAGATGGAAAGGCAGAGTGTGGTGAGATGGAAAGGCAGAGTGTGGTGAGATGGAAAGGCAGAGTGTGGTGAGATGGAAAGGCAGAGTGTGGTGAGATGGAAAGGCAGAGTGTGGTGAGATGGAAAGGCAGAGTGTGGTGAGCTGGAAAGGCAGAGTGTGGTGAGCTGGAAAGGCAGAGTGTGGTGAGCTGGAAAGGCAGAGTGTGGTGAGCTGGAAAGGCAGAGTGTGGTGAGATGGAAAGGCAGAGTGTGGTGAGCTGGAAAGGCAGAGTGTGGTGAGCTGGAAAGGCAGAGTGTGGTGAGATGGAAAGGCAGAGTGTGGTGAGATGGAAAGGCAGAGTGTGGTGAGATGGAAAGGCAGAGTGTGGTGAGATGGAAAGGCAGAGTGTGGTGAGATGGAAAGGCAGAGTGTGGTGAGATGGAAAGGCAGAGTGTGGTGAGATTGAACGGTTATGTAAAGTTATTTGGCACTCGTAGAATAACTCCAGTCACTGCTAATCAAATATTTATTGCCTGATTTGCCATTACCCCCAACCCTCAGCTGGGGATCACTACCACAGTCTTCAGGGGCCACAGTCCTGCTGATTTTCCTTTCTCAAATGAGTGTGTGATTAAAGGGCAAAATCCCCAGCACACACTCCTCTTGTAACAGATATACATGTTTGGGGTTCATGATAATCACTCCTCGTGTCTATACTATATACTGTTGTAATACACCAAATTAATTGTTGCTGTGTATTTATATTTGCTATGCCTACATTCATCCTCTGGGGAGGTATTGAGTGACTGTTTCTGTTGTTTGACTCAGTGCCTACTTCCTCTTGTAACGGGTTTGAGTTGACATTACCAAGAACCCTGCAGTCATCACTGGAAGAGCAGGTCTGCCTTGTTGCCACTGTACGATTAGTCACTCCACAGTTTTTAAAGGTAAGATCGTGTTTCTTTTGCTAAATCTTTGCTGATTCCATTTGAGAACATACAGATGTTTTATATTACCTGGTAAAGAGGAAGAACAAAATAATACATTTTGAAAAGCCATTAATTTTTGTATTTTTTTTATTTCACCTTTATTTAACCAGGTAAGCTAGTTGAGAACAAGTTCTCATTTACAACTGTGACCTGGCCAAGATAAAGCAAAGCAGTGCGACACAAACAACAACACAGAGTTACACATGGAATAAACAAGCGTACAGTCAATAACACAATAGAGAAAAAAAGAAAGTCTATATACAGTGTGTGCAAATGGCGTGAGGAGGTAAGGCAATAAATAGGCCATAGTAGCGAAGTAATAACAATTTAGAAAATTAACACTGGAGTGATAGATGAGCAGATGGTGATGTGCAAGTAGAAATACTGGTGTGCAAAAGAGCAGAAAAGTAAATAAAAACAATATAGGGATGAGGTAGGTAGATTGGGTGGGCTATTTACAGATGGGCTATGTACAGCTGCAGTGATCGGTTAGCTGCTCAGATAGCTGATGTTTAAAGTTAGTGAGGGAAATATAAGTCTCCAGCTCTGCAATTTTTGCAATTCATTCCAGTCATTGGCAGCAGAGAACTGGAAGGAAAGGCGGCCAAAGTAGGTGTTGGCTTTGGGGATGACCAGTGAGATATACCTGCTGGAGTGCGTGCTACGGGTGGGTGTTGTTATCGTGACCAATGAGCTGAGATAAGGCGGAGTTTTACCTAGCATAGACGTATAGATGATGTGGAAACAGTGGGTCTGGCGACGAATATGTAGTGAGAGCCAGCCGACTAGAAAATACATGTCGCAGTGGTGGGTGGTATAAGGGGCTTTGGTGACAAAATGGATGGCACTGTGATAGACTGCATTTAGTCTGCTGACTAGAGTATTGGAAGCTATTTTGTAAATGACATCGCCGAAGTCAAAGATCGGTAGGATAGTCAGTTTTACGAGGGTATGTTTGGCGGCGTGAGTGAGTGAAGGAGGCGTTGTTACGAAATAGGAAGCCGATTCTAGATTTAATTTTGGATTTGATATGTTTAATATGAGTCTGGAAGGAGAGTTTACAGTCTAGCCAGACACCTAGGTATTTGTGGTTGTCCACATATTCTAATTCAGAACCGTCCAGAGTAGTGATGCTAGCTGGGCGGGCGGGTGTGGGCAGAAAACAGTTGAAAAGCATGCATTTGGTTTTACTAGCGTTTTAAGAGCAATTGGAGGCCACGGAAGGAGTGTTGTATGGCATTGAAGCTCGCTTGGAGGTTAGTTAACAGTGTCCAAAGAATGGCCAGATGTATACAGAATGGTGTCGTCTGCGTAGAGGTGGATCAGGGAATCACCCGCAGCAAGAGCGACATCGTTGATATATACAGAGAAAAGAGTCGGCCCGAGAATTGAACCCTGTGGTATCCCTATAGAGACTGCCAGAGGTCCGGACAACAGGCACTCTGATTTGACACACTGAACTCTGTCTGAGAAGTAGTTGGTGAACCAGGTGAGGCAGTTATTTGAGAAACCAAGGCTGAGTCTGCCGATAAGAATGAGGTGATTGACAGAGTCGAAAGCCTTGGCCAGGTCGATGAAGATGGCTGCACAGTACTGTCTTTTATCGATGGCGGTTATGATTACGTTTAGTACCTTGAGCATGGCTGAGGTGTACCCATGACCAACTCGAAAACCGGATTGCACAGCGAAGAAGGTACGGTGGGATTTGAAATTAATCCGGCGTTGTAGTGGAGAAAACAGTCCGATACTGGCAGGCTAGCAAGTATTATCCAGGCTAAAAAAAACAGCGGGTGTCTCTGCAGAAGGTAAAGGCAACTATAGCAGTGGCTAACAATGACTAAATAGCTAGTAGCTAATTAGCTGGTTAGCTTCTGATGGAGGTTCTGGCTATAAGGTCTAAAAAATAGCGGATCCGTGTCACATTGGGTGAGGCGGGTTACCGGAAGGTATATAATAATAAAAAAATGGAAAAGATATTTAAAATATAATAATAATATAATATATATTGAAATATATATCCAAAAAAGACGAAAAATACAAAAAGTAAACGAGAGGACGACAAACCACGTCTGCACTGCTACGCCATCTTGGAATGACAATACGTAAGGCCTGTCTTAGAGTTTTTTGCATTGTGATTCATCATATTATTCTTTTGTCACTTCTGGTTGGGTTGCATGTTTCACTTGCAATCGCAAAATAATATATATATATATTTTTTAAAGACCTTGGAATAATTCTACTTTTTTGGTTAAAAAAAAATTGTTGTTCACATAGTTGCTCTTTTGATGATCCATCACGTGACATACATTGGACCCCTCCCCCCTTTTTGCCCTCAGAACAGCCTCAATTCTTTGGGGCATGGACTCTACAAGGTGTCGAAAGCATTCTACAGGCATGCTGGCCCATGTTGACCCCAATGCTTCCCATAGTTGTACTTTGGGTGGTAGACCAGTCTTGATACACACGGGAAACTGTTAAGCGTGAAAAACCCAGCAGCGTTGCACTTCTTGACACAAACCGGTGCTCCTGGCACCTACTACCATACACCATTCAAAGGCACTTAATTATTTTGTCTTGCCCATTCACCCTCTGAAAGGCACACACACAATCCATGTCTAAATTGTCTCAATGCCTATTCCCTTCATCTACACTGATTTGAAGTGGATTTAACAAGTGAAATCAATTAAGGGATCATAGCTTTCACCTCAATTTACCTGGTCAGTCTATGTCATGAAAAGAGAAGGTGTTCTTAATAAAATAAAATACATCTATTTACGATGACATTTTTATAAAAAAATGTATGTGAAAGTTCTATCTGCGCAGCAACTTTGAACTTGATTTTATAAGGTTCTATCTCAATCCAATCACACATTACTGAGTTTCCAATCAAACATATTTGCGTGTAAGGGGATGCATTGAGTCATGAAAGAGGAAGACATCACAAAACAGTTCTGAGATCTGGGACTTGAATAATACTCCATATCTCAGAACTATACATTTAGTAGATTAGTGCTGAGCGATTAATGCTTTTTGAGGTCAGTTCGATTATTAAAAAAGGTTTTCGGTTTCGATAATTGTTTTAGACATTAAATGAACTATGCTTTACGTGGGTTGAATGCTGTAACAACACTGAGTAAAACAATTCATATAAGTCCCGTGATGGTAATGACTGCCCATTACGGCTTATCAGAGGTGTGACCAAGTCACTATTATTCGAGTCACAAGCAAGTCTCAAGTCACAAGGTCTGAGTCTCAAGTCTTGTCCCAAGTAGAACGGGTCAAGACTCGAGTTAAGTCTTAAGAGCAAGTCAAGTCGAGTCACAAGTTTTCAAGTAAAGTCTCAAGTCAAGTAACAAAAAACTCTATGCATGCAACGACTTGTTCAACTACAAATCTCTGTCTATTTATTGAGGCCACCAGACAGCATTTTTCATTATTTTGATTAGCATTTGTAAGTGTAAAATAGGGACATGTAGCAGTCGTAAGGGCATGACATCAGCAGAAAACAAGGCAGGTTGATGTGCTCAGAGTGTACATTTATTTACAGGTCTTGGTAATCCAATGGTGAAAGCGCCAGATCATACAAAATATACATGTAGATTTACCAAATATACACAGGCATTAGCCCAAAAGAAATAGCCTCTGTATCAGGCTTAACCCGTCCTATCTGAACTGACACAGATAGAGGGCAAGACTATACAGCCTCCTTTTGAGAAAGTAAATCTGTCTAACAGGAGCTCAAACAGGTAGGCCTACATAATAAGCACTTGGCCCCCGGGAACATACAATTATCCAATTGGCAATTAAAACCAATAAAACTGGTTCTACAATTTAAAGGAAAATTCCACATCCATTGTTACATTTGTATTAATCCGACTTAATGATTATTAATGATATTTCAACACCGTGCATACACGGAACAGTTATTTTATCTTGTTCAACGTTCTGACTCCAGAGCGTGGAGCGCAGGCCACGTAGCCTATTTCTATGCACACTGAGGCGCTTGGGCAGATATTACGCACAACCAGAATGAACAGAATGACAGACACACAGAACCCCGGCATAACTCAAGCAATATGAACAAAGGAAACCATACATTTAATTAAATAAACAGTACTTCTACCTCATGAGTCTTGCGAATGCTCGTAGCACACGCTCCAGCAGGTATATCTCACTGGTCACCCCCAAAGCCAATTCCTCCTTTGGTCGCCTTTCCTTCCAGTTCTCTGCTGCCACTGACTGGAATGAACTGAAAAAAATCACTGAAGCTGGAGATTCCCATCTCCCTCACCAGCTTTAAGAACCAGCTGTCAGAGCAGCTCACAGATCACTGCACCTGCTCATAGCCCATCTGTATACAGCCCATCTAACTACCTCATTCCCATACTGTATTTATTTATTTTGCTCCTTTTGCACCACAATATCTCTACTTGCACATCCATCTTTTGCACTTCTACCATTCCAGTGTTTAATTGCCATATTGTAATTACTTCGCCACCATGGCCTATTTATTGCCTTAACTCCCTTATTTGACCTTATTTGCACTCACTATATAGACTTTTTTTTTTCTACTGTATTATTGACTGTATGTTTTGTTTATTCCATGTGTAACTCTGTGTTGTTGAATGTGTCGAACTGCTATGCTTTATCTTGGCCAGGTCGCAGTTGCAAATGAGAACTTGTTCTCAACTAGCTTACCTGGTTAAATATAAGTGAAATAAAAATACAAATAAAATAAAAGAATTAATGTTTGTCTACATGCAAATGTATCGTAGGCCTGTCAAACATGTAACAGAAATATCTACGTGTTGCAAAAAACGGTATGGGGATGGAATGATGAAACGCTAGCAATTATTTGAATATAGATATACCACATAGGGCCTATGAATTTAAACATATGAAAGCAAGAGAAAACATTTCAACAAGAGAAAATAATCACTTTCCACTGGCTGGAGTTTGGAGAGTGCAAGTGAAGAGCAGTGCCTATGGTAATAATTCATTTTAAACCAATTCCAAATGCAAGTTTCATAAGCAAATGATCCATTTCAAGCAATTGTTAGATACAAAAATAGCAGTAGGCCTTTGCTAAAAATGGTTGCCCCTCTGCTGATGAGCTTGTAAAGTAAACAGTTCATATTTTTGATCACCAACATTGTTTTGAGCTGCATATTTAACTATTATGGCAATACTCTCTTATAATTTGACGTTTGTGCTGCACCCAATCCTATAGCTGTATAGCAAATCACCAATATGTTTGCTTATTCACCACCTGAGCTGTGTTGATTGACAGTTTGACAGTATGGTGATTTTGAATCAGTTACAGAGTTTAATGTAGGAGATACCTGAGGATGGATCAGCAACATTGTAGTTACTCCACAATACTAACATAAATGACAGAGTGAAAAGAAGGAAGCCTGTACAGAGAAAATATATTCCAAAACATGCATCCTGTTTGCAATAACTCACTAAAGTAATACTGCAAAAAAATGTGGCAAAAGAAATAACTTTTTGTCCTGAATACAAAGCATTATCTTTGGGGCAAAACCACTGGAGTTGCTTACTAAGACAACATTGAATGTTCCTTAGTGGTCTAGTTACATTTAAAAAAAATTAAATCGACTTGAAAATCTATGTTAAGACTTGAAAATGGCTGTCTAGCAATGATCAACATTATTTGACAGAGAAAGTTTTGTGCGATCCAGGTGTGCAAAGCTCAGAGACTCACTCAGAAAGGCTCACAGCTGTAATCACTGCCTAAGGTGTTAACATGTATAGACTCAGGGGGTTGAATACTTTTCTAATCCAGATATATTAGTGTTTTTTAAAATTATTATTATATATTTTTTCTAACTTTGACATTAGAGTATTTTGTGTAAACGGTTGACAGAAAATGTAAATTAAATCCATTCTAATCCCACTTTGTAACAAAATAAAATGTGGGAAAAGTCAAGGGGTGTGAATACTTTTTGAAATCACTGTAGAGGGTAGTTGTCATTTCATTGAACTATTGTTTTAAAGTCAAAATCAAATCACATTTGATTGGTCACATACACATATTTAGAAGATGTTATTGGTCACATACACATATTTAGAAGATGTTATTGGTCACATACACATATTTAGAAGATGTTATTGGTCACATACACATATTTAGAAGATGTTGTTGGTCCCATACACATATTTAGAAGATGTTATTGGTCACATACACATATTTAGAAGATGTTATTGGTCACATACACATATTTAGAAGATGTTATTGGTCACATACACATATTTAGAAGATGTAATTGGTCACATACACATATTTAGCAGATGTTATTGGTCACATACACATATTTAGCAGATGTTATTGGTCACATACACATATTTAGCAGATTTTATAGCAGGTGTAGCGAAATGCTTGTGTTCCTATCTCCAACAGTACAGTAATATCTAAAAATGTACAACAATACACACAAATCTAAAAGTAAAATAGAAAGAATGGAATTAAGAAATATATAAATATTAGGATGAGCAATGTCGGAGTGGCATTACAGTATATACATATGAAATGAGTAAAGCGGTATGTAGTGTTCCATTATTAAATTGACCAGTAATTCCATGTCTATGTACATAGGGCAGCAGCCTCTAAAGTGCAGGGTTGAGTAACTGTGTGGTAGCCGGCTAGTGATGGCTATTTAACAGTCTGATGGCCTTGAGATAGAAGCTGTTCTTAGCTTTGATGCAAGGACAAGTGTTTGGTGATTGAATTGATGTTGAATATGAAATGATGTATTACATCATGTGGTTTGAAGGAAGGAAGGTTATTCTATTCATTTAATCATTAAATGGCTTTACTTTTCTATTAACGTTGAAATAATCATATCATTAAGTGCCAGAAAGAACCTTTTTACACAACACGGATCCACTTTTGAGACTTACAAGGTTACAATTACAACACCCCCCTAAAAAAAAACTATTTTACAAAAGTCTCAGGATTTTGATACTCTGCACTTTAAGTGCCTCTATGGTGTGGGACTTGATTAGTTATGAATGAGGAATTCAGTACAATGCAGTTCTGAGATATGACGTGAAAACTTACAACTCAGATCTAGACTTTTCGTAGATAGAACCTTATAATTACATGGTCACCAATAGTTTTTTGGGGGGGATTTAAGGATTGGTTCTCTAGTGTCTTAAATTGTATTTTTGTTACTTTTACCAGGATTTGTGTAATGTGGAAGATCCCTGTGATGAATTCACATCCAGACACAGCCTTGAATGGAAGTTCCTGTTCTTAGATCACAGGTAAGAGGAGCAAAGAAAACTGTACATTTTGTCCTCCATCTGTTATCAGTCTTTAATTGAGTAGCTTCATATCCTGATGGAAAGCCACACTGTCATCGGTGCCCATCAACTGGCATCCTCTGGGCTGCATATCTTTGGCGCAACAGTAACATATATATTTAAGAGGACAACTGCTGTTTTCTCCTGCCCCTATCATGGCATTAACATGACATTGTTGTTTGTAAACTCTGTCTACTGGCGTGTCATACTGACCCACTGTGTCCCTTGGTCATGTTCCATCTGATTGGCTTTGGGTGAACAGGCTCAGTGTTCAGCAGACTGCTGGTGCTAGTGGCGTGACTGACTGATTGTGCTAGTTTCCACTGTGTGGCCTGGCGTCCTCACTAAGTAAGGCATTTAGACCTGCTGCCCTGCCCTGGATAGTGAGAGTGAGACACAAGATTAGTCTGCAATGTCACAGGTGATAAAGGACCAATGAGAAACAGCGCAGACTGCAACATTCGATCATTCATGACACCACCAGTGCAGTATCAAATCAAATCCCTTAGTACCTGCTAATCAAAGACCCTTGTGAATTCAGAGCAGGGAGGATGGCAACCTCCCCGAGATTATTAGATAACTGTAAAGAAGGTAAAAACCAAGGGAGGAAATTGTACGTCCTGTGCTCTGCTGAGCTATTGTTGGACATTCACAGCTCCTTGCCAAACTGCTGTGCTCTGCTGAGCTATAGTTGGACATTCACAGCTCCTTGCCAAACTGCTGTGCTCTGCTGAGCTATAGTTGGACATTCACAGCTCCTTGCCAAACTGCTGTGCTCTGCTGAGCTATAGTTGGACATTCACAGCTCCTTGCCAAACTGCTGTGCTCTGCTGAGCTATAGTTGGACATTCACAGCTCCTTGCCAAACTGCTGTGCTCTGCTGAGCTATTGTTGGACATTCACAGCTCCTTGCCAAACTGCTGTGCTCTGCTGAGCTATAGTTGGACATTCACAGCTCCTTGCCAAACTGCTGTGCTCTGCTGAGCTATAGTTGGACATTCACAGCTCCTTGCCAAACTGCTGTGCTCTGCTGAGCTATAGTTGGACATTCACAGCTCCTTGCCAAACTGCTGTGCTCTGCTGAGCTATAGTTGGACATTCACAGCTCCTTGCCAAACTGCTGTGCTCTGCTGAGCTATAGTTGGACATTCACAGCTCCTTGCCAAACTGCTGTGCTCTGCTGAGCTATAGTTGGACATTCACAGCTCCTTGCCAAACTGCTGTGCTCTGCTGAGCTATAATTGGACATTCACAGCTCCTTGCCAAACTGCTGTGCTCTGCTGAGCTATAGTTGGACATTCACAACTCCTTGCCAAACTGCTGTGCTCTGCTGAGCTATAGTTGGACATTCACAGCTCCTTGCCAAACTGCTGTGCTCTGCTGAGCTATAGTTGGACATTCACAGCTCCTTGCCAAACTGCTGTGCTCTGCTGAGCTATAGTTGGACATTCACAGCTCCTTGCCAAACTGCTGTGCTCTGCTGAGCTATAGTTGGACATTCACAGCTCCTTGCCAAACTGCTGTGCTCTGCTGAGCTATAGTTGGACATTCACAGCTCCTTGCCAAATTGCTGTGCTCTGCGCTGGGTCTCAAGAATGGCTCCCGCTATAATGTGACCTGCATGCCATTCTGAATTTGGCTTATGGGGGCCTAGGCTAAGTGGATTTAACTGAGCATTAATGAATGAAATGCACCAAGTGAGCCAAAATCACGTCATAATCATAGCTGTGATTATACGACATTGCCATGTTTACGCATTTTTTAGGCTTTTGCAACATCGCACTCGCTCAGCCCTAGCCTATTTAGTGTGGTGATATTCTGTCAATGTGTCATAACTTTATGGATCATATGAAGTTATATTGCCCTGTGTGCTTGAGGCAGTACAAACGTAGGTTTATTAATCATCATGTTCATGTATTTTTCACTGTACTTGTCAAGGTAATTATGGCATTATCAATCAAGTTATTCTCTCAAGGCTGCAAAATAGTACATTCCGACAAAATAAATACTTAAATGTCACAGTCTAACCAGTCTGTTGCTATAAAACATAGCTGCCTAATATCTTGGTTATTCTCTCTTTCCAGAGCTTCACCAATCATCGGCTACTTGCCCTTTGAGGTTCTTGGGACTTCTGGCTATGATTACTATCATGTGGATGACTTGGAGCTTATAGCTCGGTGTCATAAGCAATGTAAGCAACTCTCTCCACTACCTCTTTCATCCCTCTCTCCCTCTCTCCCTCTCTCCCTCTCTCCCGCTCTCCCTCACTACCACAGGATCCAGGCAGCCATTTCAAAGAAAGAGGTCATCCCACTGTAGTTACATTTCTATTTCCACTTCACCAATGTGCATAAAAAGCCCAGACTTCTGAGACTGCTTAGAGCTTGCTACTCCTGATGTTTTAGGATTTTGGGAACAAGGGCAGTGTAGTGATTTGTGTATGCCTGACTGCTCTGTTGAAAATGTCCCTGTGTTGTCTTCACAGTAATGCAGTTTGGGAAGGGTAAATCCTGCTACTATCGGTTTCTGACCAAGGGTCAGCAGTGGATCTGGCTCCAGACACACTACTACATTACATACCACCAGTGGAACTCCAAGCCAGAGTTCATAGTGTGCACTCACACAGTCGTCAGGTAAACCTAATTCCTCTGTCTCTCTCTGTCATGTTTGGTCAAATATACTCTGATGCTGCCTGAGGGTCAGAACCCTCAGGCAGCTGTCTGTCATTAGATATTGTAAATTGAGGATGAATATCTGAACACCTTGAAGAAAGATCTGGCCTTAATGGCCATGTACTCTTGTAATCTCCACCCAGCACAGCCAGAAGAGGACTGGCCACCCCTCAGAGCCTGGTTCCTCTCTAGGTTACTCCCTAGGTTCCAACCTTTCTGGAGAGTTTTTCCTAGCCACTGTGCTTCTGCATCTGCATTGCTTGCTCTTTGGAGCTTTAGACTGGGTAGATGTAAAAAGTGCTTTATAAAACAAATGTGATTGATTGTTGATGGAAAAGCTAGGCTTATGGGCAAATCATTTGACATTTGATCTGTCTTTCTATCACACTCTGTCACGGACTTGAAGTTACGCGGAGGTGAGAGCGGAGAGGAGGAGAGAGTTTGGCTTGGAGGAGACGTCACCTGAGATGGCCACTTCGTCCTCCATAAAGGTATGAAGAAGAGTCACTAGGATCAAATATAAATAATGAATCATAAAGAATGTTACAATAACATCCAGTATTCAAGTTTCCCAATAAACAGCCATTTTACCACGTTCAATCATGTACATTACAATCATGTACAGTAGTGCTCTACTTCCCAATCCTGTGTCAGTGTTCAGAGCTAAGTGGGATAGTGAAATTCAATGCAAATACAGAGCTTTCAAGTGTCGGGCATTGTTGTGTGTATTCTGAGTGGGTAAAAGCTAATATGTCCCAGATCTTATTAGCACTGTCAGTACTTGATACTCCTCTGTCTATCCTGTGTGTTCCAGGCTCAGGAGGTGTACCTGGACATCTGTCCCAATCTGGACCC
This sequence comes from Oncorhynchus keta, assembly GCF_023373465.1. Lineage (NCBI taxonomy): Eukaryota > Metazoa > Chordata > Actinopteri > Salmoniformes > Salmonidae > Oncorhynchus > Oncorhynchus keta. The sequence goes on along the minus strand of NW_026288751.1, from coordinate 444,106 downwards.
TCCCGGACAGGACAGAATGAGCGGGGCATGCTCAGTGTCCTCCCACAGCTCCCGGAAATCCTCCCACACAGCCCTGTCCGACTCGGCATGTGAGTCCCTCTGTTGCTCTCTTTGTCCAGCTAACCCAAATACCCCCATACTGAATTAGTCCGTTTAGACTTGAACCCTGTACCATACAACACCACTTTCACCCTAATCCAAACTCTGCACCACCATACACTCACTTACTCTATACAATTTTGGATTTAAATGGTTAATTATGAAGTATGCGTAACCTTCTACATATTGAATCATTTTCCCCACCAGCCAACACGTCCTTGCGGTTCACAGACGCTTGCACACCATCACGACAGTCTGCATCAGTCGCGGGGACAGAGAAGAATTTGGCCAGACTCGTGCCCAGTAGTGCAAAGGTCAGTTCACCTCATTAAGAACTAGCCAGTGGAAAAAACAATACTTGTAGAAAAACATCAGCCTGGAATCCTGCTCAACTCAGCATCTGTTTTTGTTGTCCTTCACCTTATAGACTTTGGTACAGAGGCAAAACTCTTTTGACCTCCTTCCCCAACTGAGCCTACCCCCTTCTCCTACCTGCAGCCAGCACTCCGTAATGGTTGGTGTTTAGTCTAATCTCTCCTGTCTGTCTGTCGCCTGCCTGCTTACTGTTTGTCTAGTAGTCTCCCAGTATTATGACAGCTTGCTCTTGTCTGTTGGTTGACATCCTCGTTTGTTTGTGTGAAATGCCTCCACTCCCACTTGATTTTAGACCACAGCAACGTAATTGGGGATGATCATATTATAGCTGTAAATGTAGATGACAATTAAATTCCAGATGTAAAACTACTATTCTCAAGTATGTATAAATTGTCTCAAGATGATCACTTCAACTCATGTTAAATGAGGCCCAGTAAAAGCATCTCCTACATCTGCATGAAAACAAGAAGAAGAGCTGGAAACAAGAAGAGCTGGAAGTGCTAATCAAGCGATAATGATTGTGAGGATGATTTCTGTGGACCTCAAGTGCTTGAGTGCTGTATTTCTGAACTACAGCAGAGTCCTCCTTGGCTCTGAAAATGTGTGTAGGCAGCTGTGAAGGCTTGTGCCAGAGCATCGCCCATGCATGGTACTTTGTTGTGAACCGCCGTTATCATGATGGCTGTGTATCCTATTATTTCCGTCGTAGCAACAACAACAGCAGCAGCAGCAGCAGTCCATGCACCAACAGCAGCCCCAAGAGCCTCAGCTAGGTGTGATGAACCAGCTCAAGGAGCAGCTGGAGGAGAGGACACGCATCCTGCAGATGGACATCAAGACTCAGCAGCAGGAGCTGCATGACATCAAGGAGAAGCTTCAGCTAGCTAACCTCCAGGTAAACCTGCTTACCGCTAGTCAGACTCCCGGCCTAAAGCAGTCCCTTAACCTAAGCCAGGGTTTCCCCAAACTTGGTCCTCTGTTTTGGTTTTTCCCATAACACTACACAGCTGATTCAAATAATAAATTAATCATCTAGCTTTGAATCAGCTGTGTCGTGCTACCCTTGGGGTCCTGAGGACCGAGATTGGGAAATGCTAACCTATGCCAATTGTCATAGAGTGGATACAGTAGCTAAGCCCTCCTGTGTTTGTGTGTGTGTGTGTAGATGTTGTTACAGCAACCCATCCACGGTGACTTTGGCCAGGTCCAACAGCAGCAGCCTCAGCAGCAGGGTCCAGGGAGGCCGGTCCAGCAGCATCAGCCCCAGTCTAGGGTGATCAGGCAGGCCGTGGCCCACTCCAAACAGCCTCTCCATGGAGCCCACGACTCGTCCCCTCACTCTCTCCTCAGAGAGCACAGCACACCCTCCCCTCAGGTACCCCAGCCCTCCATCTATACTCTTATCCCAATAGCTTTAGACTTTTACTTTGTATAGAGTTAGCAGGGAAATATTCACCATAGTCCCTGCGCCCAAGGAAGCGAAGGTAACCTGCAAGAAAAAATTACTGCCCCGTAGCACTCACGTCGGGAGCCATGAAGTGCTTTGAAAGGCTGGTCATGGCTCACAGCAACAGCATCCTCCCTAGATCCACTCCAAATTGCATACCACCCCAACAGATCCACAGATGACACAATCTCAATCGCACTCCACACTACCCTTTCCCCTCTAGAAAAAAGGAACACCTATGTGAGAATGCTGTTCATTGACTACAGCTCAGCATTCAACACCATAGTGCCCACGAAGCTCATCACTAAGCTAAGGACCCTGGGACTAAACACTTCCCTCTGCAACTGGATCTTGGATTTCCTGGCGGGCCACCCCCAGGTGATAAGGGTAGGCAACAACACGTCTGCCACGCTGATCCTCAACACTGGGGCCCCTCAGGGGTGTGTACTTAGTCCCCTCCTGTACTCCCCGTTCATCCATGACTGTGTGGACAAACACGACTCCAACACCATCATTAAGTTTGCTGATGACACAACAGTGGTAGGCCTGAACACCGACAACGATGAGACAGCCTATAGGGAGGAGGTCAGAGACCTGGCAGTGTGGTACCAAGACAACAATCTCTCCGTCAATGTGAGCAAGACAAAGGATCTGATCGGGGACGACAGGAAAAGGCAGGCCAAACGGGCCCCCATTAACATCTATGGGGCTGTAGTGGAGCAGGTCGAGAGTCTCAAGTTCCTTGGTGTCCACATCACCAACAAACTATCTGTTGTTCTGTCCCTGAACAAGACAGTTAACCCACTGTTCCTAGGCCGTCATTGAAAGTAAGAATTTGTTCTTATCTGACTTTCCGAGTTAAATAAGGGTCAAATTAAAAAATATATATAGGCTAATTGACATCATTTGAGTCAATTGGAGGTGTACCTGTGGATTTATTTCAAGGCCTACCTTCAAACTCAGTGCCTCTTTGCTTGACATCAAAAGAATCAAAAGAATTCAGCCAAGACCTCAAAAAAAGAATTGTAGACCTCTACAAGTCTGGTTCATCCTTGTGAGCAATTTCCAAACGCCTGAAGGTGCGACATTAATCTATACAAACAATAGTAAACACCAAGGGATCACACAGCCGTCATACCGCTCAGGAAGGAGATGCGTTCTGTCTCCTAGAGATGAACGTACTTTGGTATGAAAAGTGCAAATCAATCCCAGAACAACAGCAAAGGACCTTGTGAAGATGCTGGAGGAAACAGGTACAAAAGTATCTATATCCACAGTAAAACGAGTCCTATATCGACATAACCTGAAAGGCCGCTCAGCAAGGAAGAAGCCACTGCTCCAAAATCGCCATATAAAAGCCAGACTACAGTTTGCAACTGCGCAGGGGGACAAAGATTGTACTTTTTGGAGAAATGTCTTCTGGTCTGATGAAACAAAAATAGAACTGTTTGGCCATAATGACCATCGTTATGTTTGGAGGAAAAAGGGGGAGGCTTGCAAGCCGAAGAAAACCATCCCAACTGTGAAGCACGGGGGTGGCAGCATCATGTTGTGGGGGTGCTTTGCTGCCTTAGGGACTGGTGGACTTCACAAAATAGATGGCATCATGAGGAAGTACAATTATGTGGATAAATTGAAGCAACATCTCAAGACATCAGTCAGGAAGTTAAAGCTAATTAATGGGTCTTCCAAATGGACAATGACCCCAAGCACACTTCCAAATGTGTGGCAAAATGGCTTAAGGACAACAAAGTCAAGGTATTGGAGTAGCCATCACAAAGCCCTGACCTCAATCCTATAGATAAATTGTGGGCAGAACTGAAAAAGCGTGTGCGAGCAAGGAGGCCTACAAACCTGATTCAGTTACACCAGCTCTGTCAGGAGGAATGGACCAAAATTCATCAACTTATTGTGGGAAGCTTGTGGAAGGCTACCTGAAACCTTTGACCCAATCCAAACAATTTAAAGGCAATGCTACCAAATACTAATTGAGTGTATGTAAACTTCTGACCCACTGGGAATGTGATAAAATAAATAAAAACTGAAATAAATCATTCTCTCTACTATTATTCTCACATTTCACATTCTTAAAATAAAGTGGTGATGATAACTGACCTAAGACAGAGAATTTTTACTAGGATTAAATCAGGAATTATTAAATGTATTTGACTAAGGTGTATGTAAACTTCCGACTTCAACTGTATATAATAAGCAGTGTCAGAGGAAAGCCCAAAAAATTGTCATAGACTTCAGTCACCCAAGTGATAGACTGTTTTCTCTGCTACCGCACGGCAAGCGGTACCGGAGCGTCAAGTCTAGGACCAAAAGGCTCCTCAACAGCTTCTATCCCCAAGTCATAAGACTGCTGAACAATTAATCAAATGGCCACTGGACTATTTGCATTGACAACCCCCCTCCCCATTTGTTTTGTACACTGCTGCTACTCATTGACTCGGCACCGGTACCCCTGTATATAGCCTATTGTTATTTGATTGTGTTACTTTTAATATTCTTTACTCTAGTTTATTTGGTATATTTTTTTTTAACTCTTCTTGAACTGCACTGTTGGTTAAGGGCTTGTTAGTAAGCATTTCATGGTAAGGTCTACAATGGTTGTATTTGGCACATGTGACAAATAAAGTTTGATTTGATTTCAAATATACAAGGACGTGTTTTGTTCATGACTGTAGTCAACCTGGTGTTAATGTCCCTGTTGTTGTTGTTTAGGTGCAGCAGAGATTGATAAGGAATGCAGGCGGGCAGATGCAGGCAGTCAGTCTCCCGGTGCACACCCACACCAGCCTGACCATGCCCTTTTACAGCAACCCCATGATGTTCTCTCAGCAGATGAACACACAGCCACTGCAGGACGCAAACCAAAGACACTCAGACACCGAGTTCAGTCAAGAGGGACAGTTACGGTGAGCCCTACAGACAGTAAAACACTCTGATTTCTTGTTGCACAATTTCCTTTCATGAATGTGTTGAGTCTGTTCTTCATGGTCAGTGTAACTCAGCTTTTAGTTTGGTCTGAATTGAAGCAACTTGTAACGGAATACATTTTGGGAAACATTGACATGGCAAGCTGTATATTATCAAAACAAAGCTTTATGATTTGAATTAATCATAACTACATTGTATGAATTCTGAATGAAAGAGCACCTGCTTAACACCAGCTTACCTTGAAGTGAAAGTAACTTGATATGAAAGTCTTGTCCTTCTTAATCAAAAATAAAAGTAGATTTGAGTTCTTCAGGTTGAAATCAAATGGTTAGAAGAAAAAGGTTAGGGTGACATTGGAGAGGGAATAGTCTCCTTGAGTCACAAAACCTTTTGTCTTGTCTATTGGACTCACACTGTATTTTGGAGATGGATAAGTATGTCAAGGGTGGAAAATACCAGCTTGTGCAATCTCAGCCCTCATGGCCCAGGGGTCATTTTTAGAAAGGTTGGAGTTCCAGATTTGACACTGACATAGACCGTTCTTTCTGGCAGCATGCTGCTCAACCAGCCAATGCATACCCTCTTACCTGATAGCAGTATGAGCTCCCAGACTTCCCAGTGCAACACAGCCATCCAGCACACCAAGTAAGTGTGTGATTGAGTGTGTATATAATCATTATGTTGACTTTCTTTACATGGTCTGTTATTTGACCCATATGTAGTACATGCAGTGAAATATGAGAACATTTATCCTTGATATGAACTGATTGTACTTAAAACACATGATATAAACTTACAGTTGAAGTCGGAAGATTACATACACCTTAGCCAAATACATTTAAACTCAGTTTTTCACAATTCCTGACATTTAATCCAAGTAAAAATTCCTTGTCTTAGGTCAGTTAGGATCACAACTTCATTTTAAGAATGTGAAATGTCAGAATAATAGTAGAGAAAATGATTTATTTCAGCTTTAATTTATTTCATCACATTCCCAGTGGGTCAGAGGTTTACATACACTCAATTAGTATTTGGTAGCATTGCCTTAAATTGTTTAACCTGGGTCAAACGTTTCAGGTAGCCTTCCACAAGCTTCCCACAATAAGTTGGGTGAATTTTGGCCCATTACTCCTGACAGAGCTGGTGTAACTTGAGTCAGGTTTGTAGTCCTCCTTGCTCGCACATTTTTGAGTTCTGCCCACACATTTTTTATAGGATTGCGGTTAGGGCTTTGTGATGGCCACTCAAATACCTTGACTTTGTTGTCCTTAAGCCATTTTGCCACAACTTTGGAAGTATGCTTGGGGTCATTGTCCATTTGGAAGACCCATTTGCGACCAAGCTTTAACTTCCTGACTGATGTCTTGAGATGTTGCTTCAATATATCCACATAATTGTACTCCCTTATGATGCCATCTATTTTGTGAAGTGCACCAGTCCCTCCTGCAGCAAAGCACCCCCACAACATGATGCTGCCACCCCCGTGCTTCACGGTTGGGATGGTGTTCTTCGGCTTGCAAGCCTCCACCTTTTTCCTCCAAACATAATGATGGTCATTATGGCCAAACAGTTCTATATTTGTTTCATCAGACCAGAGGACATTTCTCCAAAAAGTACGATCTTTGTCCCCATGTGCAGTTGCAAACCATAGTCTGGCTTTTTTGGAGCAGTGGCTTCTTCCCTACTGAGCGGCCTTTCAGGTTATGTTGATATAGGACTCGTTTTACTGTGGATATAGATACTTTTGTACCTGTACCAGCAGTTCTTTCCAGCATCTTCACAAGGTCCTTTGCTGTTGTTCTGGGATTCATTTGTACTTTTCGCACCAAAGTACGTTCATCTCTTAAGAAACAGAATTCGTCTCCTCCCTGAGCGGTATGATGGTTGCGTGGTACCATTGTGTTTACACTTGCGTACTATTGTTTGTACAGATGAACGTGGTACCTTCAGGTGTTTGGAAATTGCTCCCAAGGATGAACCAGACTTGTGGAGGTCTACAATTTTTTTTCTGAGGTCTTGGCTGATTTCTTTTGATTTTCACATGATGTCAAGCAAAGAGGGACTGAGTTTGAAGGTAGGCCTTGAAATACATCCACAGGTACACCTCCAATTGACTAAAATGATGTCAATTAACTTCTAATGTCATGACATCATTTTCTGGAATTTTCCAAGCTGTTTAAAGGCACAGTCAACTTAGTGTATGTAAACTTCTGACCCACTGGAATTGTAATAAGTGAAATAATCTGACTGTGAACAATTGTTGTAAAAATTACTTGTGTCATGTGTAACAGAATAACTTTACGTCCGTCCCCTCGCCCATACCCGGGCGCGAACCAGGGACCCTCTGCACACATCGACAACAGTCACCCTCGAAGCATCGTTACCCATCGCTCTAGAAAAGCCGCGGCCCTTGCAGAGCAAGGGGAACTACTACTTCAAGGTCTCAGAGCAAGTGACGTAACCGATTGAAACGCTATTTAGCGCGCACCGCTAACTAAGCTAGCCGTTTCACATCCGTTACACATGCACAAAGTAGATGTCCTAACCGACTTGCCAAAACTATAGTTTGTTAACAAGAAATTTGTGGAGTGGTTGAAAAGTTTTAATGACTCCAACCTAAGTGTATGTCAAATTCCGACTTCAACTGTATTTGCAAATAATCAGACCATACAGAAATGTAAGTGTTAAAGACAAAATAAACATATTCTGTTACTATGAACACAGTAAATGTAGTTGACCGGTTGATTGCGCTCATCCCTCCTCAGATACACCCTGGAGCAGCAGATGATGACCCCGTCGTTCCCCATGCAGCAGGTGAACTGCAACGCTGTCCTGGTCCCCTCCCCTGTATTCACGTCCCCCATCATGATCCCTCACAACAGCTTTATCACGCACCAGGCCCAGCCCACCTACCACCCTCAGCAGCAGGCCAACCATCACTCTCTACAGCTGCAGCAGCCCCAGCAGTTCTTTCAGGTAAAGTAGTAGTCCTACTACTTGCAGTCGTGTGATCGCAGGCCTTGGGCTGGCGGGGGTTTGGCTCACTCTGTAGAATAACTAGTATCACCTCATTTATGCCCTGATCCCTTTCTGTTGATAGATGCAGCCCCAAGGACTCTTACACAGTGGACCCACTCAGGCGTTCTTCCACGCCACTAATATCCCACAGCAAGGTACTGTGGGTTATATTCAACAACAACCGCAGCAGCAGCAACCACAACAACAGCAGCAACAACACCACCATTCCCAAAACCAGACTGGCAACCTTTCAGACTTCCGAAATATGCTCACTCGGTAGCACCGAAGACTCAAACAGAGTTGTTAGTTATCCCCTGAAATGTATTGTCACAGGTTCAGTGGCAGAATTATATGGGATGCATAGAAGAGACAGAGGCTATTTGGCGCCATGCTGTGCAGTGTTATTCGCTGTTTAAGAGGCCAAAGTGGCTTTGTTTTTACAGCAAAAAAAATAAAAAATGAAAATATGCCTGTGGTGACCTTACTTCTGATAAGGAGCCACCCTTTTCAGACAAAGCAGTTTTTGTACCCCATGCTGGGGTGAACCACAGTCAGAGGCTGCTTGGACCGGTGGCAGCCCCCAATGTGACAGCTCTCCCAGAAATGAAAAAGGAGTCCGTGTGCTGAAGGCTTGTGCTTCACTGCACCACCAGCCTCTCTGTCCCACTCCACAAAGCTACTGGGACCATGCTTACACGTCATATTTCATCATGACACTGCTGGATGGAGAAAACTATGAAAGTAATCAAAAGGAAAACAGTTATGCTGTGTGTTTTTATGCAGATATGTTTTCAACAAAAAAATAGGTTATTGTTAGGTGAGTCTAGTTGTGCACTGACTGCACTTGTTCATAGCATCTGTCCTGATGTTCAGAGAGTAAACACAAGCAGTGAACATTTACTTCTTCAAAATTGCATCTTCATTTCACATGAAAAACACTTTGTGTCTGTGAGTTATGGTTTTGTTGTGCAGTTGTTGCATACTTTTTTGTTATGAAACAGCAGTTTTACAAACCTATAAAACAACAATATTTTCCCCAGAAGGAAATGTAAAGGAAGGGTTCATTTTGATGTTGGACATCAGTTGTTATTTCATCACACATTCAAATCAGTCATCCTAGATACAGTGCATTCGGACCACTTCCCCTTTTCCACATTTTGTTACGTTACAGCTTTATTCTAAAATGAATTAAATCTATTTTTTCCTCATCAATCTACACAAAATACCCCATAATGACATAGCAAAAACTGTTTTTTAGACATTTTGCAAATTTATATAAAGAAATAAAAGGAAATGTTACATTTACATAAGTATTCAGACCCTTTAATCAGTACTTTGTTGAAGCACCTTTGGCATCGATTACAGCCTTGAGTCTTCTTGGGTGTGATGCTACAAGCTTGGCACACATGTATTTGAGGAGTTTCTCCCATTCTTCTCTGCAGATCCTCTTAAGCTCTGTCAGGTTGGATGAGGAGCGTCGCTGCACAGCTATTTTCAGGTCTCTCCAGAGATGTTCGATCGGGTTCAAGTTTGGGCTCTGGCTGGGCCACTCAAGGACATTCAGAGACTTGTCCCGAAGCCACTCCTGCGTTGTCTTGGCTGTGTGCTTAGGATCGTTGTCCTGTTGGAAGGCGAATCCTTGGCCCCAGTCTGAGGTCCTGAGCATTCTGGAGCAGGTTTTCATCAATAATCTCTCTGTACTTTGCTCAGTTCATCTTTCCCTCGTTCTTGAATATTGTCCCAGTCCCTGTCAGATGCTGCCACCACCATGCTTCACCGTAGGGATGGTGCCAGGCTTCCTCCAGATGTAATGCTTGGCTTTAAGGCCAAAGAGTTCAATCTTGGTTTCATCAGTCTAGAGAATCTTGTTTCTCATCGTCTGAGATTCTTTAGGTGCCTTTTGGCAAACTCCAAAGAGGGCTGTCATATGCCTTTTACTGAGGAGTGGATTCTGTCTGGCCACTCTACCATAAAGGCCTGATTGGTGGAGGGCTGCAGAGATGGTTGTCCTTCTGGAAGGTTCTCCCATCTAGACAGAGGAACTCTGGAGCTCTCTCAGAGTTACCATTGGATTCTTGGTCACCTCCCTGACCAAGGCCCTTCTACCCCGATTGCTCAGTTTGGCCAGGTGGCCAGCACTTGGAAGAGTCTTGGTGGTTCCAAACTTCTTCCATTTAAGAATGATGGAGGTCACTGTGTTCTTGGGGACCTTCAATGCTGCAGACATTTTTTGGTACCCTTCCCCAGATCTTTGTCTCGACATAATCCTGTCTCGGAGCTCTACGGACAATTCCTTCAACCTCATGGCTTTGTTTTTGCTCTGACATGCACTGTCAACTGTGAGACCTTATATAGACAGGTGTATGCCTTTGCAAATCATGTCCAATCAATTGAATTTACCACAGGTGGACTCCAATCTAGGTTGTAGAAACAGCTCAAGGGTGATCAATGGAAACGGGATGCACCTCAGCTAAATTTTAGAGTCTCATAGCAAAGGGTCTGAATATTTATGTAAATAAGGTATTTCAGTTTTTTTAATATAAATTTGCAAACATTTATGAGGTATTGTGTGTAGATTGATGAGGAATTATTTGTTATTTAATGCATTTTAGAATAAGGCTATAACGTAATAAATGTGGAGAAGGTCAAGGGGTCTGAATACTTTCCGAATGCACTGTATACTGTAATTGATATCATTATTAAACACTATAGTATTGTCACCACCCAACACTATTAGTCCATGTTTGTAAAAATATATTGTTTAAATGACTGACAAAGCATCTGGAAACCTATCCTCATACAAGTATAACCCTATTATATGTTCACTATAGAATCAAATATTTTGACATTTATTTTTCTAAAACTAAAGAAAAGTACCAATTACTAATGCCAACATTTTCATTAAATCATTCGTAAAAATCAGGCTTCATACTTTTTTATTCACACTTTAATGGACGGAGCAAACCTTATTAGTAGACTACCATAGCATGTTTGTTAATTTACCATATATTTCAAAACAAGTGTAAGCAGGCAGCCATTATTGTTATGTCTTGCTGTTCTACTGTGTGCATTTTTATTGGGGAATTTAAATATAAAACAATACCCACTGGGCACACCATGTCATTTTAATATGGAAATGTGGGTCATATTTGGTTGAGACGTTGATCAATGAGATTTCAACATTTATTCACCCACTCAAAAAGACAACCAGAAGTTTGTTCAATTCCCAATGTGTTGTCACTATGCTTTCAACCATCTAAAAGCAAACCAAATTCCAATGGAAAAACAATGTCTGATTTTTGGTTCAGTTGTCGTCTAAATGTGTTATCACTGCGATTTCAACCATTTAAAAGCACAACAAAGTTCAAATGGGAATAGAATGTCAGATATGTTGTATTTATACAACAACTTAATGTGTTATCACTGTGCTTCATCTCATAGCACAACCCAATGACCTGGATTGCAGTTGAGGTTACATTTAAAAGTACATAGTGAAAGTGATCAATTCTGTTCAAGATTCTGCACAGATTATTATAGCAATTATTATAGCAATCTCTACAGACCTGTGACCTTTTGAACAAGCACGCTTTCTATGATTACATAAGACATTTAGAGTTACAGTAGGCTAATTTCAAAATGTGGCCATGGATGCATTACTCATTTAGGCTGAATAAATACTGTTACATTAGTTTGTAAAATAGCCTTAACTTTAGGCTATTTACTGTATCACAAAAGTAATATTGAATTGTGTTTGGTGGACAACAACCAAATATCAACATTTAATGGATATCTAACGCTTGGATGGTTTCATCTGAGCCACTGGCTTAATCCTATTCTTTAACTTTTATTTTTGGTTAAGTTGGAGACGTCAATCCAACATATAATTTGTTAAGTTGTCGACAAGTTAATAGGCCATTTACTCTATTGCAAAAGTGGTGCCACTGACTTAGTCTGGCTTCAAGTCCAGTATGTCTACAAATGAATAATGAATATGTTGGATTCACATCTCCATCTCAACCAAGACGCAAAGTTAAAGAATATACTAAATCAAATCAGACTGTATTTTAGGTGCATTTAAAGTTTTTGATTCGATTTAGTCCCATTCCTTAACTTACATTTTTGGTTGAGATGGAGACGTGAATCCAACATATTAATGATTAACATGAAGATGACATTTGAAATCAACCAAGCTTTAAACTCTAGGCCTATATGTATTGTCTATATTTAGTTGAACTCTGGGTTGAATTGAAACAATAGCTGTTGATGACTTTTTAAATGCTATATATGCCTGACTAGTATCATTGATGATATACTGTATGACTTATAAAGTATGGTTACATTTCATTTGACCTACCCATTGGAATGACTTCAATAGCAACAGTCAATATATTTAGTTATTAAGAGGTCTCAATAATCATTCTCACAATAGCACATTGGTAGTAGTCAGTGACAAATATTAAAGCTGGGCTTGGTTAAAACCCTGCATGGAAGACCAAATGAAAAGTTGTACTGTAGATGGAGCAACTCTCCAGTAGGAGTTGCTGCCCAGCCTATGTTTTTTAACATTTTTTATAGTGGATATAACGTTGAAGATCTGATGTTGTGTCAAGGGTACATGTTTGACATTTTATACAAGGTTTCTATGTTGAAAATGGCTTAAATTGCTGACATAATCCTGTGGTTGGAATTTCAGCCTCTGAACAACAGTTTGATGACTTTTTTTCCACATCACAATACGTCGACAAATTACATTGAAACAACGTTGATTCAACCAGTTTGTGCCCAGTGGGTAGGGTCCTAATGCCTTAAATGGCTCACAACCATAAACTACTAACCAAGGACTATTTTACTTATTGTTTTGTATCAAATGTAACAGATGCTGCAATGATTAAGAAGATGTCACTAATATATTGTAATTGTCATACATTGATTATGTATGCTTTCGTAACGCAACTTTCTTCTCAGGTTATTTGTGGAAATAACCACAAATTATTAATAATCACACATTTATTCTCAGTATTACATTAACAACATGTCATCATTGTCTGGTTACATGGTTTATATTTGCTAGTCGGTTAATATATATATATTTTTTTGGTAGGAGGGAGTCTATTAGGGGATTTATCCATGTATGAGTTATTATGTCCACACACTGGTGATTTCAGGACAACTGTGTAATAACAAAATACTAACCAGAGATAAATTACCTGCTAATGTAAATGACAATCAAATAATACTACATATTTCTTATTATTTTTCTTTAAAGTTACATTAGCTAAATAACTACATCATTAGGTATCTGATTTGAGTTCCCCCACGTTCAATAGATATTGTAATATTTGAATGGGAAAGTCCTTCCGTGAAACATCCGTCAAACAAACAGACCTACTGTATGTCTGCCTCAAAATTCCTTTACTCTCCATGAGTAAGTCAATAGCCATAACAAAATGTAACACCATATTGGAATTCTAATCAAACTAAATGTGCCCTTTGACATGAAGTGAAGGTTGAAATGCATTGTGGAGTAATAAGAATCTTTATTTGTACAATGTTTATGACAATCCTAGCAATCTGCTGTGTACATTGAGTCAGTGTCACTTCATCTGTTACAGTCACTCTCATGAAGACTGGTGCTGTTCATTTAGGTTGAAGAGATGCTTAAAGAAAGTTGTAGAATGCTTTGAGTATGTGCTGGTTTACCCTTTTACTATGTGCAATGTTAATTTAGAAAGTAAATGTTTCTAGGCAGGTATGTACTTATGTGAAATAGAGATATAGTTGTACACTATAAACCAATGTACTATGTGAATTAAATGGAAATATTTTTGTCTTAAAATATCGTTAACATTCCTTCAACCATAAATATAAGCAGTATCTTTACTGAGGTACAGCTTGTATCTGCTGAAGACTTTGTTAGAATGACTAATCCACACTAAAGACGCAGGTCAACTGGTCTGAGAATGATGCTGGCATGAGGGAAAAGGGAGCCATTCTATTTTTCAGTAGAACTTGTGTTGGCCTCTTGCTGGGGTCAGCCCAACGTAAACATTGTTTCAAGTGATATGAGCAACACATTGTTTCAACATCATTACTGTGTCCGTTTGTTATTACTCTAAAGACACAACATTGACTCTATTCAAGACCTACATGCAGATTTGTTTAGACAACTGTCCTGTTAATGCTGCATCATTTTAAAATACTGTTTGTTGATTGTCAGCTAAATGACTCCCTAGGTTGGCCTCCACTCAACCTTATCATTAAAAAAAACTGTTGTTGGTTCAGTGTGCTCAATGTCCAATCATAAGGTAAACTGCCTTTTGATGCTGGTTGAAGGAACATGTAGTGTATGTTTAATTATCAAGCTCATAGAATAACAGTAAACCATGTTCTCACAAGTGTCCAGTGTACTCTCTAGCTAACCATCGTATGTAAAGAATTTGCATTAGTTGCCCCCATTTCAAACCAGAGGCAGTTATTAATTTCCATTAACCCAGTGCCACAGATGATTTCCTACATTTAAGGTCATGCTGAGAGCCGTTGTGTGTTTGCTGTGTATTGCTTCAGTTTATACAAATGTTCATGTTTATTGGTATGTGTGTTTCTTTATTCTGATTGCTGCGCTAGATCAAATGGTGCTGGCTCTTTCTATGATTCTGTTTAATCTGTCTCCCCCAGCAGTAGATTATGCACTTTTTGTTTCACTGTTTCAGACTATATTTTTATGTTCATGAATTCTTCATCAAGTGTCATTCTTTTTTTTAAAGGCATGATGTTACTTTGACTTTTGCATTAGTGACCTTTAGAGTGGACTGTGCATCCTTGCAGTATATGGGGTGGAGGGTCAATCAATGCATACTGTAAAACATTTGCCAGGAAAAAGTAAGACAAACAAAAACAGAACCGGGTACATATTAGCCATTGCATTGCAGAAAACTAATTGAGAATATTGTATTATAGAATGTACAAAACATGTTGAGATTATATAGTTCTTTATTTTATGAGATGTCAAATAGATTGAATATATGTTACATGATTTTAAAGTAAAACAAACAGAAGTATTTTGTAACAGATTATTGAAGTGTCTTATTTGGGGAGGTGAGGTTATTATTTTCTTCAGTTCAGCAAGTTGGTGTTATGGTGTTTCACAGTCTATTGTATGGCTTGTTTTTTTCTGTCTGTATATACCATCAAAAATAAGCTTTAACATATTGTTAATATTGTTTTAAAATAAATGAATAAAAAGTTTACATTCTGAAACAGCTTGGATATTAATGATGTGATATTTAATTATTTATAAATCAATTAATCTTGATAATGTGGTATCTTGAAAAATAAATATTAAAAACACATGCATTTGGTGCACTTTATTCTGCATGTTTTCATTAATGTGTAACTGAAGTTTATTCTCTGATGTAACTCTGAAAGAAGTCCAGTCCTGTTAAAATACACTATATATACAAAAGTATGTGGACACACCTTCAAATGAAAGGATTTGGTTATTTCAGCCACAACCGTTACTGACAGGTGTATAAGATTGAGTACACAGCCATGCAATCTACATAGACAAACATTGTCAGTAGAATGGCCTTATTGAAGAACTGAGTGACTTTCAACGTGGCACTGTCATAGGATGCCACCTTTACAACAAGTCAGTTTGTCATATTTCCAGCCTGCTAGAGCTGCCTCGTTAACTGTAAGTGCTGTTATTGTGAAGTGGAAACGTCTAGGAGCAACAACGGCTCAGTCACGAAGTGGTAGGCCGCACAAGCTCAAAGAAGGGACCGCCAAGTCTTGAAGCTTGTAAAAATTGTCTGCCATCGGTTGCAACACAAAACTGTCTCTGGAAGCAACATCAGCACAAGAACTGTTCGTTAGGAGCTTCATGAAATGGGTTTCCATGGCCAAGCAGCCACAAACAAGCCTAAGATCACCATACACAATGCTAAGCGTCGGCTGGAGTGGTGTATTGCTCGCCCGCCATTAAACTGTCTGGAATGATGAATCACCTTTCACCATCTGGCAGTCCAACAGACAAATCTGGGTTTGACGGATGCCAGGAGAATTCTACCTGCCCGAATACATAGTACCAACTGTAAAGTTTGGTGGATGAGGAATAATGGTCTGGGGCTGTTTTTCATGGTTTGGGCTAGGCACCTTAGTTCCAGTGAAGGGAAATCTTAACACTACAGCAAACATTGACATTCTAGATGACTCTGTGCTTTCAACTTTGTGGCAACAGTTTGGGGAAGGCCCTTTCCTTTTCAGCATGACAATGCCCCATGGCACAAAGTGAGGTCCATACAGAAATGGTTGGTCGAGATTGGTGTGGAAGAACTTGACTGGCCTGCACAGAGCCCTGACCTCAACCCCATCGAACACCTTTGGGATTAATTGGAAAGTTGACTGGGAGCCAGGCCTAATCACCCAACCCCACTAATGCTCTTGTGGCTGAATGGAAGCAAGTCCCCGCAGCAATGTTCCAACATCTAGTGAAAAGCCTTCCCAGAAGAGTGGAGGCTGTTGTAGCAGCTAAGGGGGTACCAACTCCATATTGATGCCCATGATTTTGGAATGAGATGTCCGACGGGCAGGTGCCACATACTTTTGGTCCTGTAACGTTAGTGTGTGTATGTAGTAGGCTACGTAGTCAGTGCTGCAGCGTTGATGTGTGGAATGACAGCTTCCTATATTCAAATCCACTGGCGCCGAAGCAAAAGCTAAACTCTGATAAATTCGGCCTACTATCAGAAAGTATACTGTAGCTCCAATTTTCCAAACAACTTGTCGTGATTTTCGTAAGTCAAAAAGTAGCCAACGTTAGATAGCTAGCTAGTCATAAACCGGAAGAACGGATATCATATCAGTAACATTGGCATGCAAGCTATCTGGCTGACTAACAGCTGAGTTAGCTACGTAGCTAAAGTTCGTTACTACAGTCGCGTTTTTGTGCAAGATTTGATTTGGCAAGACATATACAGCTAGCACTGGGTTGATGGTTAACGGTAACCCTTGTTTGCGTGGTCAGCTGCTGTACAGTAGTCAGCAAATGGCTGTTTAAAAACTGTGTTTACATAGCTACCAAGACACTTTTTAAAAATCAATTTCGCCCAGTGCACTGTCTGTTATGCAAATTAATGAACCATACCTGAAGAAGTTGAGAAAACATCTAATTTGACATATTTCTTACACTCTACTTTGGTACAGTTCTTTACAGCAAACAATCATACACTTCAAATTGACAAAACTGATGCTGTTATTTAACTATATAGATATTTGACACAACAACAACTTTACAGCTAAGACACGACAGTGACTGATAGAGTGAGTCTGGCAAGCCACGTGCATTCTGACCGTAGTTTAAATGATCTGGTCCACAAAAACCTTCGCAGTGGAATTTATAATAACATTACCCAGTACTCATTTGTTACAATGAGAAATTATTTGGTCAGGTTTGTGTTTACACTGAGAAGATTGAACATGGTTCAAAGAATGTAATCTAATGTTTTGCGCAAGACTTTGACTTTATTTACCAAGGATGGATTTAGAAACATTGTGGCATTGCAAAGTGATGCACCCCTGCAGATGGGCCACAAACATTACCTGTCTCTTTGGAATAATGAGGGTCCTGAAAGCAGAGTATAGGTTCTAGATGGTAAAATGAGAATTTCAGGTGCTAACTAGTGTGGTAATTACAATGGTGATTACCTGAACCAGGTGAGTAGTATCTATATCATAATAACACTTTACACATATACCATCTCTTCTCTACTCAAGCCTGACAATATAATTAACGTTTCTTTGAATGTTGTCTGTATGAAGTGTCTCATCAGGATTGGCGCTCTTTGTGTATTTCTCCATGTTCCAGACTTACTTTGAGGTCGCAGAACAAAGTGTCACCATGCCCCTTGTCATGTAGAATGAGCTGTGACCCGAGTGGTACCAGAGACTGAATGTTGGAACTGTGCTCTACCTCCAAAACTACACCCTCAAGCAGAGTAATCCAAACAGGTCTCGACCTGACATAGACAACCACAGAATGAAGAGCTTTCACTCAGTAGGTACTGAACTCAACCTAACCTAGTGATTCACAATTTAGCAAATCAACATACTTTGGATAAAAAGCGTCTGCTAAATGCCATATATTAACATACAGTAGTACATTGCCAGACAGACACTCCCAATTGGTCATTTTGAAATAATATTCTGTCTGAACACTGTATACTGAATACTGTGAAACTCTTCGTTTTTACTATGCATGGCCTTGTAGAAATCTGTCTGAATCTTTGGACTCCCACTGCACTCCTTACTGTGGTTCCAGCCAAGTGTGCAGTCTCAATGGGGCTTGCCTAAGGTTTCCTACCAGTTCACCTCCAGGTAAGTTCACAACCACATTATGCAGTTTAAACGAGATTGTATGTAAAAACAAAGGCCTTTCCCTGGGTAACATTTACAACATTACTAAGCAGTCTTTATCATATGCATGAACTACTCATTCCTTGCTTCTTATAAATGTTTTTCTTCTAGATAAGAATTGAAGAACAATTCTGCATGTGATGTCATTGGCTTGGTAACTTTTGTGGGTCGGGTGGAGAGAGTCAAGAGTAAGGGGTCCGCAGGTCAGAGGTGTTCGTTAGACTTGGGCTGGTCATTTATTCTGAAAATGTAACACAAATGCTCATGATTTTTTTCCATCTTTTGCAGGCCCAGAAAAATACTGGACTTACCGCTGGGTCCATGCAGTGGAACATCCAATAGTCCTTTTATTTTGGAGCTTTCTGCTTCTTCACAACCAGAAATATACCATGGGATATACCCAAGCAAATATTTTAGTACTAGCTATAACAGTTAGTAGCTATAATACAAACAATTCCATAGGTAAACGGCAACAGAACTCTCCTAATTGTACTTATTTTCTCCCTGCTCTGTACCTTCCCCATAACCCATTGTAACATACCTGGTGTGCACTCAGATGAGAAAGTGTTAAGAGCAAGACTCACTGCCTTACCTCACCAGCAGCTGCAAGACACATATATTTAATACCGGTAAGTGCAGCTGTCATTTGCAAAGAAAAGATAAACAGTACAACTGTTTTATTTAATAAAGAATATATGGACGGACACAATGCGACATTATGTTAATATAATCTAGTATGTATTGATTCACTTGATTGATGTAGTTTTCCCTCAGGGTATCACAAGGGCCAGCCATACCTGTCAGACCCCAGGGTGAAGCTTCGACCAGTGGACCAAGACTGAAGGACAGCATTATGCTGAAGAAGACTGTTGTTGGTGGCCATTATTGCTTCCCTCACACCCCTCAGATATTCACACAGTCAGTGGCAGATGGCTCAGGTGAGTGAGGGGATCCTTTTCATGAAGGAAAGATGTCTGTAATATGCAATACTGGTTTTTGTATGTTTGTTGTTTTTTAACCACAGCAGACATCACCATTTAATCATTTTCATATTTATTTCCCATCCACCAGCTCAAGTTCTTCTGGTTGCTGCAAATGACCTAAAGGGAGATGGAGGGTCTGCATTATCGTTAGCACAAGCAGCTGGCAATCCAAGGTCAGATCATTGCTGTGCAGTATGTGACATGGCCAGAGGAGGCACTGTCAGACCAGGTAGGCTTTATTGATTGCTTTACTGTGGGTTATACAATGAACTTAAGGAGGATCTTTTGGTCAGCTGTCCGGACAAAATCTAAATTTTAACAGTCTTGATGAAAATAACCAATTATGTGACATTTTATCAGGTAACAATAATGTAAATGCCTGTGCCAAAGCCTGCCACCTTATCCTCCAACGGACACTTTATTTTTATAAGAGCCTAATTGTCCTTTTAGCTGCTGTACTTTATGCATAAATGTGTATAGATTATGTATGGCATTATATATTACGCCTGTACCATGTTTGCCTATGATTGTATTTAGTGTTTCAACTCAGTTTGAGTGGTCCATAATGTGGTTTTAAAAAACAACAACTGTATTATAGTATAATTATGTAGTGACGTCAATACATTTCTCTAACTCTAGATACACTGAGTACACAAAAAACTAAGAACACATGCTCTGTCCATGACAGACTGACCAGGTGAATGCAATGATCCCTTATTGATGTCACTTGTTAAATCCACTTCAATCAATGTATATGAAGCGGAGGTAAAAATAAAAATATATATTTTTAAGCTTTGAGACATTTTAATTTAACCCTTATTTTACCAGGTAAGTTGACTGAGAACACATTCTCATTTACAGCAACGACCTGGAGAATAGTTACAGGGGAGATAAATGAACCAATTGGACGCTGGGGATGATTTGGTGGCCATGATGGTATGAAGGCCAGATTGGGAATTTAGCCAGGACAGCAGGGTTAACACCCCTACTCTTACAATAAGTGCTATGGGATCTTTAGTGACCACAGACAGTCAGGACACCCATTTAACGTCCCACCCGAAAGACGGCATCCTACTCAGGGCAATGTCCCTAATCACTGCCCTGGGGCATTGGGGTATTTTTTGTGTGTTTTTTTGACCAAAGCAAAGGGTGCCTCCTACTGGCCCTCTAACACCACTTCCAACAGCATCTGGCAAGCCAGTGGTGTGCTGCAGGGTGGTGTGCTGTGGATATGTGCCATTCAGGGGGTTGAATGGGCAAGACAAAATATTTAAGTGCCTTTGAACGGGGTATGGTAGTAGGTGCCATGCACACTGGTTTGTGTCAAGAACTGCAACACTGCTGGGTTTTTCACGCTCAACAATTTCCCATGTTTATCAAGAATGATCCACTACCCAATGGACTTCAAGCCAACTTAACACAACCATGGGAAGCATTGGAGTCAACATGGGCCAGCATCCCTGTGGAATGGTTTTGACGCCTTGTAGAGGTGCGCAACTCAATATTAGGAAGGTGTTCCTAATGTTTGCTATACTCAGTGTATATAACACATTTCATGTTATTTTAAAACACTAATTCTCTTTATCTAAAGTCGATGCATTGTTTTTTTTACAAGAACAGGACAGGATACATTGATAGACAAAAAAGTCTAGAATACGTTTAGAAGTTTAGAATACGATTCAGTCTGTGGGTGAGACTGTTGTGGCTGTACCTAACCCACACGGTGATCAGAAAACTGTAGACGTAACTGAAAAACAAGGAAACAGCGCCCTCTGGTGTGCAGAGCTCGCTCAGCAGACAGGGGAAAAACAACCCAAGAAGAGGTGAGTTTTAAAACACAGGTGGGCTATATGACTGTCAACATCACTGAACATTTAAAATTGTACTTGTAACTCCCCTTTACTACGGCATTTGAAATTGTATTTGTATATTTTACATTGTCATGATGACGTCACTTGCGTGTTTTAGAATAATTATATTTATTCTTTTAGAGTGATAAAGCAATCAACTTCTATCCTCTGCCATAATCAGTTCTCTATGCCCATCAGGGACCCACCCAGTAGCTCAGGTTATGAGAGCTTGGTCTGTTCACAGAGAAGCTGGCCGTGGCTTTACAGAATAGGAGCTAGTGGGGCAGGAAGAGAAGAGTGATTCTGAATCAGAGGAAGAAGTTGGTACACTAGATAGAAACCCAGACCAAACCAGAGCCAGTGGACAACAAAGTCCATCAGGTATAAGAGTGCTGTGCCACATGCACATACTATCTCAACATTTATCTGTGGCCTAGCTTCTATTCCTCTCTTTATGAACTAAGCATGGCTAGCTTGAGAAATTAACTATGCTGTCTGTCTGGAACCATGGAAACTGCTTGCCATTAATGAGGGGGGATACAACAAGGCTAGTGACACTGATATGGCTACTATATTTTGTTTCTAAGATATTCCACAGAGTGACGGCGCTCCAAGAGAAAGTGGTTACGGACTGTGATGGATCATCGTGGGAAAGCTGCTCGTGGCTGAAGCAGAGACGAGAAGTGTCAGAATATTTGTGTCAATGACGAATAAGGTTTTCAAAACCATTTTAAAAGGGAAAAATATTAATTTCGAAACACTTTTAATGCTCCCTTGAGTGTTACCTACAATGTGTATGCACATTCAGGATTTGTCGCTTTTTATGCAACTTAAATTTACCTCCTAAAAAAAGACCCCACATTTTGAATGACTGTCAACTGAGACTTCTGTTAGAGAAATTAAAACCATATACAATTTGACAAAAAAAACATTTTTCTCTTAGACTGAGCTTCTCTGCATTTTATTAGACAATATAATAATGTTATTGTTTTTAACCATTAAGTACCTAATGATCATTGCTGGTTGGACCGAATGACTATTATTTTACAGTGTCATTCTTTAGGCAGATCTCTTTCCCTCTTACAGAAACACACACATACCATAAACAGTATGGTTTCTTATTCAACAACAATGATGCCTTTAATGCGTAATAAATGACAAAAAATGTGACTCAAATGTTTATCACGCAGAAACATTTAATCATGAACATGGCAATGAACTTATAAAAATGATTACAATTCTGCATTATGATACATTGTTCAAACAATGTTAAAACAGTTAAGAATCAATGTAATACATACATAGTAAAGTTCTTGAAGTACAGTAATGACATTCAAACATTAAAATACAAAACGTATAAGAAAGTGTTCTTCTACATTACATCAATTACTCATTTGATTAAAAACGAATGAAATTGCTCTGTGCAATGTCTTGTAAAAACATTAATATACCATTAAAACATACACAGATTTGTGCAGAACAATGCAAGATTAAAATGGACCATTTAAAAAATGATAAATGTGAAAACAATTCATGAGGTTCAACCATTTAAATACAACTTATTTCTTTGCAGAAACTCAAGTTGACAATTATCAAACTTGCATTCCTCAGTTTGTTTGATGATGTCACTAATGTGACAAGAAAGCAGCCCAGTCTGTCGGACAGCCGAGATGCTCTTAAGCTCAAGGGCTTGGGCTCACTGATTATTGCCTTCACATCTCCTTCATAGTACAAGGTAATGTCTGGCACAGATGACCAGACAAAAACATTACTCACTCCATACTGCTGCATAGCAGTGATCAGCACCTCCTCCCCAATCACCTTCAGTACCTGGCCTACAAAGGGGCGGTAGCTGTAAGTGAGTAAAATCACTGAGAAAGCGAAGCCAGTAAAAACGTCATATTATAACCTATGTTGTGATAATTAGGTTGGTTGCTCAAACCCATTAGTTCATTCGCCACCGTGATATACAATAAGGCCGTGACAACAAAAAGACAACAGTCACGGAATAAATTAAACTGCACATACAGTGCCTTGCGAAAGTATTCGGCCCCCTTGAACTTTGCGACCTTTTGCCACATTTCAGGCTTCAAACATAAAGATATAAAACTGTATTTTTTTGTGAAGAATCAACAACAAGTGGGACACAGTCATGAAGTGGAACGACATTTATTGGATATTTCAAACTTTTTTAACGAATCAAAAACTGAAAAATTGGGCAAATATTGCATACAAACAGTTATTTTTATTTTTTTATTTAATCAGGTAAGTCAGTTAAGAACAAATTCTTATTTGCAATGACAGCCTACCCAGGAGCAGTGGGTTAAATGCCTTGTTCAGGGGCAGGATGACAGATGTTTACCTTGTCGGCTCAGGGATTCGAGCAAGCAACCTTTGCGTTTACTGGCCCACCGCTCTAACCACTAGGCTACCTGCCGCCCCGGCAGTAGCAATTATCACCTGTAGCATGGTCAAGAAAGTTTAAGTTTGACAGTTTACTAAACAACTACTGATTTATCACCACAGAGTTACTGTAAGTCAGCACAAAGACAACAGCAGCACCGCAATTCCAGCACCATTTCAACTTAAACATTTAAACATCATCAAATCAACAAGCTTAGTTTAATACACTGAAATCAAACTTAAAGATTACAAATATCATGTTGCTGTCCATGGTACTGATTTATGTGTGTGCGTGCGCAAGTGAACCATATACAGTACCAGTCAAAAGTTTGGACACACTTACTCATTCCAGGGTTTTCTTTATTTTTACCATTTTCTCTCAACCAGCTTCATAAGGTAGTCACCTGGATGAACAGTTAACCGGTGTGCCTTGTTACAAGTTAATTTGTGGAATTTCTTTCCTTAATGCATTTGAGCCAATCAGTTGTGTTGTGACAAGTTAGGGTGGTATACAGAAGATAGCTCTATTTGGGAAAATACCAAGTCAATATTATGGCAAGAACAGCTCAAGTAAGTAAAGAGAAATGACAGTCCACCATTACTTTAAGACAGTCAGTCAAGGTCAGTCAATGCGGAAAATGTCAAGAACTTTGAAAGTTACTTCAAGTGCTGTTGCAAAAACCATCAAGCGCTATGATGAAACTGGCTCTCATGAGGACCACCACAGAAAAAGAAGCAGACCCAGAGTTACCTCTGCTGCAGAGGATAAGTTCATTAGAGTTACCAGCCTCAGAAATTGCAGCCCAAATAAATGTTTCACAGAGTTCAAGTAACAGACACATCTCAGCATCAACTGTTCAGAGGAGACTGTGAATCGGGCCTTCATGGTCGAATTGCTGCAAAGAAAACACAACTAAAGGACAACAATAAGAAGAAGAAACTTGATTCGATCAAGAAACGTGAGCAATAGACATTTGACCAGTGGAAATCTGTCCTTCGGTCTGATGAGTCCAAATTTTATATTTTTGGTTCCCACCACTGTGTCTTTGAGACACAGAGTATTTGTTTAACACTCGTTTAACACTTTTTTGGTTACTACATGATTCCATATGTGTTATTTCGTAGTTTTAATGTCTTCATTCTACAATGTAGAACATGATAAAAATAAAGAAAACCCATGAATGAGTAGGTGTGTCCAAACCTTTGACTGGTACTGTGTATATAAAAAAAACACTGCCCTACTTGTAGACAAGTTGACCGCAAATGCCATCCAAATGCCAACACTGATGATTTCTCCAGTGAGATTCAGCCACTTGCGAATTTATGGAAAATTATGAAAACACAGAGATGAAAGATCAATTTAATATATATATATATTGTAATTTTTATTTTCTTTGTCAAATATTTGAGGAAGCCTGGCTTCCCTTTGCTTCCATGAATACGTGCCACTGCAAAGGGGCGGTGTTCGTAGCTGACAATGACAAATCTGCTTAGACTTGTAGTTAATGTTGACTTGGCCACAGCTTCATCTTGCTGTACCTCAGTGATGGTGTCCTCCTGATCGTGATCTTCATTGAAGTTCACTTCCACAGGACTGAAACAGATGTTGTAGATGCTTGGTCTGCTACAGAAGCAAGATACTTCTGTGTTTTACTTTCCGTGCCTCTGTGGAGGTGACCTGGTGCAATTTCATGGTTCCTTTGACTCCAGCGAGGTTGTTGGGCACGGCTTTGTCATATTTAGTTACATCTGCAATCCAAAATCATTTTTATGCTCGATCCACTCTTCTCAAGTAGTTTGAATAGCTCCTTGGGAGTCTGCACATCCTCCCCCTGTTGAATGTGTTTGTCCGCACAACGTTTCACAGCCCTGCCCATGCCATCTGGTGACCCCTTCCCATGGGTCTTTTCACAAAAGTTTCAGGTGATTTGTTTGAATCCGTAGATATATGAGTGCTGAGTAGGTACATATTCTTCTAATTTCTGTATTGGGTAACCGGACCATCACTCATCATGTGTCACGATTTGTGGATTCTTGTTTTTTTACATCTCTTAGGATAGGCTCCAGGTGAGCCCATGCTGCTCTCTCATCATGTCTAAGGGAGTCAGATATGGTGACGTAGGACTGGCTTCCCTCTGATGTGTACACATCACTTGTATGGATCGTAGCCTGCTGTTTACTTCCCCCAAAGTGGATTTCTGTGGCCAATTTACATGCAAAGTTCTCAGAGAAATCTATGTGAACGAGCACCTCTTCCTCTGTGAGACTTTCCTTCAGAAATCTACAGTTCTCTACTTGGTGGATCCAGTTGAACTGGTGCTTTGCTGGAACATCTAGATTTTGGTTGAAAACCTATTTCAGGTCCTTAAGGGATCCAGGTTGAGACACTTTCACAAAATGTGTGCATACATTCTCCTCAACAGTTGTCGCCCTCTTCTACTGTTGCCAGGAGATAGATAGGCCTATTTGATGTCTCTGATGTCTCCTCCGTCTCAGCAAATTAAACTTAATTGTAGCAACACTTGGCACACACATAAGATGTATATCTAGATTAATAGGATAGTCGTTTTTTACTTACACATATTTTCAGTATTAGCTGCTTGATGTGCACTACTATAAAACTGTACAACACAGACATAAAACACACTTATCGTTCAAAAAATGTTTTTTACTTAAAAGTAAATAATATTATGTATTTCTGTGTACAATTTTTTTTTAAATAGATGAATAGGAAACTTAAGACAAAGAGATTGATATCATTCAGTATAACTGTTTAGTCATATGGTGCAACTGGAAATTCTGGTGACTATGAATGATAATTTTGGCTGTACCATATGATTTTTCTCACGTAAACATGTTTTACAGGCAACTGCTTGTGTACCCATGTGTGAACTTGACTTTTACCTTAAGTATGCATCTTGAGTATCAAAATAATATACAAGCTTTTCAGATAATTGAACATTTGTATTGTTTTTTTGTGTTTTCTGGGAGGGGTAAAACCTGACAGGGAGTGGAAATGTGAACTTATTAAACATTTACGAAATGCCTAACATTTCTTCTTAACCAAAGGGTGCCTCACAGGCATCTTAATGATGTCACATATTGTCGCTAGTATATCATCATGTGATTTGATCCAAAATGGTGACTTTATGTCAGTTGCAATGAATGATAATCATGAAGACTAATTTTCTGGACAAAAGTATTTAAAGTATTTAAAATCTTTCTGCCTAAACTGTCTTACCCATATTAAAGTGTAGTGCAGTAGACCATTATAAAATCATGCCAGAATAATATTTTGACAGTTTTGTTACGATTTAAGATGGTTTATTAACACTTATAGATTGTATAATTTTTTTGGACGGGTGCACAGAATGAAAAAATGACAATTTTTTCACATCTAACCATTAACTCTTTTAGGACAAAGTAAAAGAGAAAGACGTAGTTTCATAACATAAAATGTGTATATATTGGTTGTTGATTATTGTAAAATATTTCATTCGGACACCAAAATATGCACGTCAAGCCATTGACCCATTTACATTCTAGTTGTGTTTACCCAGATTGCCTTTCTCAGATATTCAGATTTGTCTACAAGACCCTTCTGCTCCAGCAGAGTAACCTCCATGCTGCCAGGTGAATACTCACCAGTAGCCTGCAAAGGATACTATAAAACCACAATATTTGGTCATGTAGAGCTCATGTTCATAATTTATTTGCATTCCTTTCATTTGACTTAAGTTAATCAGGGATTTTGTTTTATACATCCTTAGTGTTTTTGTTTTATTAATATTTTATTGCTTGTTTGCGTTTACTTCTTTCATTGTTTTACTCTAAAATGTGTTGATTGTATACTATTTTAAATGCACTTAAAATAGTTTGATTTGATTCATTATACATCTCCCTTTGTTAAAATAGGACATGCATGAATATATCATTTTTGTATGTTATACTCACTGTATTGTTGTGAGTACAGGAGCTGCACACACTACCATGTCTCTCTCTCTCTCTCTCTATAAACCAGATGATGCCATCTGGGGACCGCAGGTCCTTAGGTCTGCCTCAAGACCCCCATGACAACACACTTCTGTCTTGCCTGTCTGCAGGCTTCCTGTGCCCTCTCGCAGACCCACTGAGCCTGAGTGAAGCTGCTCTCCCCGAACCCGGTAACACACCTGGTAGAGGGGGACAGGAGGGGAGGATAAAGACACACCCCTTGGTGCCAGTCATGGGGCACTGCTTTTAGCTGAGGCGGAAGACCCTGGCTATTTTGAAGCCGACAACTATTCGTGGTTCATGACCTGCTCACAAGCATATTTACAATATCAAATTTCCTAATGTTGACCTTCAAGTGGGGCTTTCAACTTTAAAACTCAATAGTCCACTTAAGAGAGCAGTTATGGCAATCATGCTGTCCATTCCTGAGGTTAGACTGAGTATTGATTACATGGTACAGTGCAGGGTCAAATCAAACATGATTTTCATGGTACATTCTGTCTGCACATAATATTAAGCATTGATTCATTAATTATGTAAAATGTAGACACTGTAATCAGGAGGGCTGTATGCATAATGTTTCTAAAACTTAAAGTTGTCCAGTGTTTCCAGATTTGTATGAAATATGACCTATAATTTATTACAATAAGAGTAGAATAGTTTTCTTCCAAAAAAAGTGTAATAAAGGATGTTAAAAAGCAGATTTTCTGTATTAGAATGGTGTTGTCGTACCCCAACAACAGAATGGTGTGGGTGTATAGCGGTCATTAAAAATATGAATGCGAGTAGACCACTGATTGGTCAGCTCATCCTCCATAGGAGGATGACATCATCCTCTGAGGAAATGGCAAGCATTTTTGAAGCGGTCTGTTTGAGATACAAGGTTGAGGTGGGGTTTTTCAGAAGTCTTTTCTTCAATGTATGCTTTGGCCACATATGAGTATAGAATGCGTCAACAACATTATTTGGGTATGGAGTTAACAGTTTATCAACTTTTAAAAGTGAGATTTTAACTGGACAGTTACTTTGTGTATGCTGGTTTTTATTTTTTGTTCATTCAGAATACATTTTGTCAACTGCTGTGGAGCTGAAAGACACATTTTGTGTATATCCCTGACCTCTGTCATCTGGGAGGAGAGAAAGAAGAGGTTCTCATCACCAAGGTGTATAGAATGACAGACATGGCTTTGGATAATATATTGGACCACAATATGTCTGAAATTAATTTGTTCTTTGTTAACATGATTAGGCAGTCACATTTTATTGTAAATTCTGGAAATATTTTTGTAGATATTGTTTGTGGCAATTTTCTGTTTTTTTAAACTGGGGGTTTGAGTATCTGGAGAAAAAGGAAAACTTTTGGTTTTTGTTTCATTAGTCCATTGTTGATATAGTCCCAAAATGTTTTGTATTTATTTTTATTAAGGATCCCTATTAGCTGCTGCCAATGAAGCAGCTACCCTTCCTGGGGTCCAGCAACATTAAGACATTTACTTACAGTTAAAAATATTACATGACATTTCATTTACCCAATACATTTAGTGTGTTCCCAAATACAATGCTCTTAGTTTAAAAAATATATATATTTAGGACTAATTTATTAATTGCCACCCGTTCTGAAACTAACTACAGCTCTTTGTTAAGTGTTGCAGTGATTTCACTCACTGTAGTACCTGATGTGTATAGTGTTGAGTCATCCACATTCATAGCCACACTGGCTTTACTCAAGGCCAGTGGCATGTCATTAGTAAAGATTGAAAAAGCAAGGGGCTTAGACAGCTGCTCAGGGGAATTCCTGATTGTACCTGGATTATGTTGGAGGCTTCCATTAAAGAACACCCTCTGTGTTCTGTTTGACAGGTATTTCTTTATCTACAATATAGCAGGGGGTGTAAAGCCATAACACACACGTTTTTCCATCAGCAGATAATGTCAAAACAGCTCCCACAATCTTTATATCAATTTCTCTCAGTCAATCATCAGTCATTTGTGTAAGCTTGTTGAATGTCCTTCCTTATAAGCGTGCTGAAAGTCTCTTCAATTTGTTTACAGTGAAATAGCATTGTGTCTGGTCAAACACCATTTTTTCCAAAGGCTATTTGACCCAGTAAAGGGGCCTTTACTATTATTGGGTAGTGGTATTACTTTTGCTTCCCTCCAGGCCAGCGGGCACACATTTTCTAATAGGCTTAGATTGAAGATATGGCAAAGAGGAGTGTCAATATTTTCCCCTATTATCCTCAGTAATTTTCCATCCAAGTTGTCAGACTCCGGTAGGTCATTCAAAATGTACAATGCTTGTCTTTCATAATTTGATCAGTTATACTGGTGTATTGTCAGCATTTGTTGCTGACATGTCATGCCTAAGTTTGCTAATATTGCCAATTTAAAAAATCATTAAAGTAATTGGCAATATCACTGGGTTTTGTAATGAATGAGCCGTCTGATTCAATGAATGTTGGAGCAGAGTTTGCCTTTCTGCCCAAAATTTCATTTAAGGTGCTCCAAAGCTTTTTACTATCATTCTGTCATTTGTCTTTGTTTCATAGTATAGTCTTTGTTCTTCTTTTTATTCAGTTTAGTCACATGATTTATCAATTTGCAGTACGTTTACCAATCGGTTCTGCAGCCAGACTTATTTGCCATTCATTTAGCCTCATCCCTCTCAACCATAAACATTTTCAATTCCTCAACAATCCACAGCGATTTGACAGTTTTTACAGTCATTTTCTTAATGGGTGCATGCCTATTAGCAGTGGTGGAAAAAGTACCCAATTGCCAAAATGAGTAAAAGTAAAGATAAGAGAATGACTCAAGTAAAAATGAAAGTCAACCAGTAAAATACGACTTGAGTAAAAGTCTCAAGTATCAAAAGTATCAAAAGTATACATTATTTAAAAATCCTTATATTAGGCAAACCAGATGGCACCATTTTTCTTTTTTAAATGTTCTTTTAATCTTAATCTTGTCATCTGTTACTAGTACATTTTTGATTTAATGAACCTTCTTTCTTAGGCTACATACAGTTGAAGTCGGAAGTCTACATACACCTTAGCCAAATACATTTAAACTCAGCTTTTTCACAATTCCTGACATTTAATCCTAGTAAAAATTCCCTGTCGTAGGTCACCATGTGAAATGTGAAATGTCAGAATAATAGTAGAGAGAATTATTTATTTCAGCTTTTATTTTTTTCATCACAGTCCCAGTGGGTCAGAAGTTTACATACACTCCATTAGTATTTGGTAGCATTGCCTTTCAATTGTTTAACTTGGGGCAAATGTTTCGGGTAGCCTTCCACAAGCTTCCCACAATAAGTTGGGTGAATGTTGGCCCATTCCTCCTGACAGAGCTTGTGTAACTGAGTCAGGTTTGTAGGCCTCCTTGCTCGCACACACTTTTTCAGTTCTACCCACATATTTTCTATAGGTTTGAGGTCAGGGCTTTGTGATGGCCATTCCAATACCTTGATTTTGTTGTCCTTAAGCCATTTTGCCACAACTTTGGAAGTATGCTTGGGGTCATTGTCCATTTGGAAGACCCATTTGCAAGACCCATTTGCAACCAAGATTTAACTGATGTCTTGAGATGTTGCTTCAATATATCCACATAATTGTACTCCCTCATGATGCCAGCTATTTTTGAAGTGCACCAGTCCCTCCTGCAGCAAAGCACCCCCACAACATGATGCTGCCACCCTGTGCTTTATGGTTGGAATAGTGTTCTACAGCTTGCAAGCCTCCCCTTTTTCCTCCAAACATAATGGTGGTCATTATGGCCAAACAGTTATTTTTTTGTTTCATCAGACCAGAGGACATTTCTCCAAAAAGTACGATCTTTATACCCACATGCAGTTGAAAACCGTAGTCTGGCTTTTTTATGGAAGTTTTGGAGCAGTGGCTTCTTTCTTACTGAGCGGCCATTCAGGTTATGTCGATATAGGACTCGTTTTACTGTGGATATAGATACTTTGTACCTGTTTCCTCCAGCATCTTCACAAGGTCCTTTGCTGTTGTTCTGGGATTGATTTGCACTTTTCGCACCAAAGTACGTTCATCTCTAGGAGACAGAAGGCGTCTCCTTCCTGAGTGGTATGACGGCTGCGTGGTCCCATGGTGTTTATACTTGCGTACTATTGTTTGAACAGATGAACGTGGTACATTCAGGTGTTTTGAAATTGCTCCCAAGGATGAACCAGACTTGTGGAGGTCCACAATTTTTTTTCTGAGGTCTTGGCTGATTTCTTTTGATTTTACCATGATGTCAAGCAAAGGGGCACTGAATTTGAAGGTAGGCCTTGTAATTCATCCGCACTCCAATTGACTTATGTCAATTAGCCTATCAGAAGCTTCTAAAGCCATAACATAATTTTCTGTTAAAAGGCACAGTCAACTTAGTGTATGTAAACTTCAAACCTACTGGAATTGTGATACAGTGAATTATAAGAGAAATAATCTGTCTGTAAACAATTTTTGGAAAAATTATTGTGTCATGCACAAAGTAGATTTCCTAACCAACTTGCCAAAACTGTAGTTTGTTAACAAGAAATTTGTGTAGTGGTTGAAAAACAAGTTTTAATGACTCCAACCTAAGTGTATGTAAACTTCCGACATCAACTGTATATCCTTTCTAATCGACCTGGCCCGTGTATCCTGGAAGGACATTGACCTCATCCCGTCAGTTGAGGATGCCTGGTCATTCTTTAAAAGTAACTTCCTCACCATTTTAGATAAGCATGCTCCGTTCAAAAAATGCAGAACCAAGAACAGATACAGCCCTTGGTTCACTCCAGACCTGACTGCCCTCGACCAGCACAAAAACATCCTGTGGCGGACTGCAATAGCATCGAATAGCCCCCGTGATATGCAACTGTTCAGGGAAGTCAGGAACCAATACACGCAGTCAGTCAGGAAAGCTAAGGCCAGCTTCTTCAGGCAGAAGTTTGCATCCTGTAGCTCCAACTCCAAAAAGTTCTGGGACACTGTGAAGTCCATGGAGAACAAGAGCACCTCCTCCCAGCTGCCCACCGCACTGAGGCTAGGAAACATGGTCTCCACCGATAAATCCATGATTATCGAAAACTTCAATAAGCACTTCTCAACGGCTGGCCATGCCTTCCGCCTGGCTACTCCAACCTCGGCCAACAGCTCCGCCCCCCCATAGTTCCTCACCCAAGCCTCTCCAGGTTCTCCTTTACCCAAATCCAGATAGCAGATGTTCTGAAAGAGCTGCAAAACCTGGACCCGTACAAATCAGCTGGAATTGACAATCTGGACCCGCTATTTCTGAAACTATCTGCCGCCATTGTCGCAACCCCTATTACCAGCCTGTTCAACCTCTCTTTCATATCGTCTGAGATCCCCAAGGATTGGAAAGCTGCCGCAGTCATCCCCCTCTTCAAAGGGGGAGACACCCTGGACCCAAACTGCTATAGACCTATATCCATCCTGCCCTGCCTATCTAAGGTCTTCGAAAGCCAAGTCAACAAACAGGTCACTGACCATCTCGAATCCCACCGTACCTTCTCCGCTGTGCAATCTGGTTTCCCAGCCGGTCACGGGTGCACCTCAGCCACACTCAAGGTACTAAATGATATCATAACCGCCATCGATAAAAGACAGTACTGTGCAGCCGTCTTCATCGACCTCGCCAAGGCTTTCGACTCTGTCAATCACCATATTCTTATCGGCAGACTCAACAGCCTCGGTTTTTCGGATGACTGCCTTGCCTGGTTCACCAATTACTTTGCAGACAGAGTTCAGTGTGTCAAATCGGAGGGCATGCTGTCCGGTCCGGTCTCTGGCAGTCTCTATGGGGGTGCCACAGGGTTCAATTCTCGGGCCGACTCTTTTCTCTGTATATATCAATGATGTTGCTCTTGCTGCGGGCGATTCCCTGATCCACCTCTACGCAGACGACACCATTCTATATACTTTCGGACCGTCATTGGACACTGTGCTATCAAACCTCCAAACGAGCTTCAATGCCATACAGCACTCCTTCCGTGGCCTCCAACTGCTCTTAAACGCGAGTAAAACCAAATGCATGCTTTTCAACCGATCGCTGCCTGCACCCGCATGCCCGACTAGCATCACCACCCTGGATGGTTCCGACCTTGAATATGTGGACATCTATAAGTACCTAGGTGTCTGGCTAGACTGCAAACTCTCCTTCCAGACTCACATCAAACATCTCCAATCAAAAATCAAATCAAGAGTCGGCTTTCTATTCCGCAACAAAGCCTCCTTCACTCACGCTGCCAAGCTTACCCTAGTAAAACTGACTATCCTACCGATCCTCGACTTCGGCGATGTCATCTACAAAATGGCTTCCAACACTCTACTCAGCAAACTGGATGCAGTCTATCACAGTGCCATCCGTTTTGTCACTAAAGCACCTTATACCACCCACCACTGCGACTTGTATGCTCTAGTCGGCTGGCCCTCACTACATATTCGTCGCCAGACCCACTGGCTCCAGGTCATCTACAAGTCCATGCTAGGTAAAGCTCCGCCTTATCTCAGTTCACTGGTCACGATGGCAACACCCATCCGTAGCACGCGCTCCAGCAGGTGTATCTCACTGATCATCCCTAAAGCCAACACCTCATTTGGCCGCCTTTCGTTCCAGTACTCTGCTGCCTGTGACTGGAACGAATTGCAAAAATCGCTGAGGTTGGAGACTTTTATCTCCCTCACCAACTTCAAACATCAGCTATCCGAGCAGCTAACCGATCGCTGCAGCTGTACATAGTCTATAGGTAAATAGCTCACCCATTTTCACCTACCTCATTCCCATACTGTTTTTATTTATTTACTTTTCTGCTCTTTTGCACACCAATATCTCTACCTGTACATGACCATCTGATCATTTATCACTCCAGTGTTAATATGCAAAATTGTATTATTCGCCTACCTCCTCATGCCTTTTGCACACATTGTATATAGACTGCCCATTTTTTCTACTGTGTTATTGACTTGCTAATTGTTTACTCCATGTGTTGTCTGTTCACACTGCTATGCTTTATCTTGGCCAGGTCGCAGTTGCAAATGAGAACTTGTTCTCAACTAGCCTACCTGGTTAAATAAAGGTGAAATAAAAAAATAAAATAAAAAATGTTAACATGGTCTATTTTCAGAATTTTTCTGGGATGCTTGATTGTTTTCATTGCTTTACTTGGAAGCAAAGCAGAAGTAGACATGCTCATGTGATTTATGTTATTGCAGGGTGAGCTGCACACAGTGGACTTCCTGCTAGGGCACACCGCCTTAGTGCTAACAGTATAACTCTGGTACATAGGCAAATGATTACTGCATACAATAGTTGCAGGACCAGCAGGGGCATTCAGGGCAGTTAGAGGGACATAATTTAGGTTACTTACATTGTCTTCCAATGCCCCTGGAAAAATGTACCTTTTCTGAAGCATTATGATAACTCAGTGACACAATGGTAGGGATTAACTGAGCTAGGCTTGGGTCATTGATAAGTCATTGTCTCAACGCAGCCTTATAAGGCTGTGAAAGGATCCAGGAACCCAAATGATTTGGGTGGATCCCATCCTCCTTATGAAACAAGCTTTGTTTCCAGAAGGTATCAAAACTGTCAATAAATGTTACACCCACAGAGCTGGAATAGTCTCATAGCCAATTATGGAGGACTAAAAGTCTCCTGAAACGTATAATGTCAAGATTTAGGGGGGGCCCAGAGCCAGATATTATGAGGTGTTTGTTGGTGTCAAGCAGAGACCCAATCAGTTCTTTAAAATCCATATTCAGCTGTTCTGAGCTGCAAAATACAGAAATACAGCAGGCATGAATCATACCGGCAGTATTTCTGTATTTTTAAAGTTAAATATCTTGAATATTTTATTGCTGACATGAAAACCATTTTGGGACTATATCAACAATGGACGAATGAAATGAATACCAAAATATAGTTTCAGGGTGGAATTTTACTTTAAGTATAATTAAACCATTAAATAAAATAATCACATTTTAAAGAGGATTTTGTTTTAAATTGCAGGGGTTTTGACTTGTCAACTCGTCTTCCATATGCACATGCTTAACGTTTCCTTGTGCCACAGGATAAAAACAAGCTACATGGGCTCTGGAAAAAGTACATAGAACTATACAGAAGGTAGAATATTTGAGTAAACATCCTGAAAATGAGGATATAGTTTATGGCTCAAATGTTTAGAGTAAACCACCTTAACTGGTTTCACATTGGGATTCATTTTTCAATTTGTGATGCTGCTGCAAATATGTACAAAAGAATTGCCAAAGTTTTTTGCTAGATCTGTGTTTTAAGCCTACGGTATCACATTATCTTGTGGACTTTTATGGCAGCAGTATTGTATTGACATTTAATGCGTTTGTTGACACTGCTCATTTTAAATCCTGCTAGAATATTTCCTCCTATACACATTTAATAGCGCACTGGCCCGAAACTAATGAAGACGGATCGTGTGTTGGAATACAACACTGCAATATTGCAAACAAAAGCACGTGTCAAATCAACAGGCTAACACTCACAGGTAAACCTGGACTTAAAGCTTGTGAGCAAGGTCCACTGAGATAAGAGAGACCACAACTGACGTAGACTTGGTTTATGTTACAGAGAAGGGAGGTATCAGTTTACTGCACTATAGTACAGCACTCCAGGCAGCCGTTGACCAGGAAGACGGGGCTCGACTGAACTACAGGAGTTGCGAGTATGTTTGAGAGGAAAATGGAGAAGAAAGGCACACATGGATTTGGCTTGAGATTTCTCACATTGCTCTGCCTGATAACTGCTCAACATGCTGGGGCGGACATGGTATTTACGAAAGCGATCGTTCAAACGCGTTACTTTAACACAAGTGACAACCAAACGGTGTTACAGAGCTGTGAGTGTGGATTATATGGGCTCCACTCTTCTGTCACCTCGGTTTCCGGAGACGTGATTCTTCCTAATTCAAATCCCTTAGCCTGTGGTCTCCAGATAGGCTTTAACAGCTCAGAGCTGTGGATCGCCCTTATTCAGAGGGGGAACTGCACCTTCGCTGAGAAGATCAAGACTGCTGCTGAAAGTGGAGCCACTGGTGTGGTTATTTACAACCTTCCTGGTACAGGCGACGAGGTAACGCCCATGGTGCACCATGGTGAGTGATTCGGTTACCTTCCAATTGGTAGTGCTTCAGCCTTTTTGTTTTTCTATTCCTTACAGAATTGCAAGCTTAATAACTAACTAGAAAATGCCATTTACTTAAGTAAACTGAATTAAATGTGGTGACACTGATGCACATTTGCAACAATGTACATATGTGAGAGTGGATTCTCGGCCCTCACTAGCATGAAAACTAAATGCAGGCACAGACTGTGTGGAAAATGATTTAAGACTGAGACTCTCCAATACAACCCAACATGGCAGAGTTATGTGCATCCTTTCAAGCACACCCTTCTCATTAACCTGTGGTGAGTTTTTAAAAAATGGAGGTAGTTTTGTTATCAACTGTAACGGCCATTGGTGGAAGAAGGTGAGGACCAAGGTGCAGAGTGGTACATGTTCATATTATTTATTCGAAACTGAACACTAAAATGCGAAACAACAAAGAGAACAACAAAACAGTTCGGTCTGGTCCAGACAAAAACAGAAAGCAACTACCCACAAAAACCCAGTGGGAAAAGCTACCTAAGTATGGTTCTCAATCAGAGACAACGATAGACAGCTTATTTTATTTATTTATTTTTAAATTGAACCTTTATTTAACCAGCAAGGGCTCATTGAGATTAAAATCTCTTTTTCAAGAGCGCCCTGGCCAAGATAGGCAGCACCAAGTCATTACAAAAAAATTACAGACAGACAACATGAAAAACTACAAGTAATCTAGTAAAAACCATTGAATTCACAAGAGTATAAAACAGCAAATTAAAACATTGACAGGTCAGGGAATCAGCCTCAATCCTTCATCAGTGATTTAAAAACACCAATCAGGACAAGTTC
Source organism: Oncorhynchus keta (assembly GCF_023373465.1). Taxonomy (NCBI): domain Eukaryota; kingdom Metazoa; phylum Chordata; class Actinopteri; order Salmoniformes; family Salmonidae; genus Oncorhynchus; species Oncorhynchus keta. Next base: position 406,601 of record NW_026288751.1, on the reverse strand, counting down.
TTCCAGTTTAAAAGTATTTTGTAAGATGTTCCAAGACTATGGCGCAGAGTACATAAAAGCCCTTTTACCAAATTCAGTTCAGACATTTGGAACAGTTAGCAGGATAAAGTCCAGCGAACGAAGGGAGTACCCACCACATTTCTGAACAATAAAAATGCACAAATAAAAAGGTAATAAACCCAAAATGGCTTTGTAAATAAAAGTATACCAGTGACTGTCATAAGGTGAATGCACCAATTTGTAAGTCGCTCTGGATAAGAGCGTCTGCTAAATGACTTAAATGTAAATGTGACTGAGCCTACGAGTGACTAGAGAAGGCCAGCCAACCCTGGTATACAAAGTGCAGTGGTGCGTAAGGGTTTTGCAGTTTAAAATAAATCTCAAAGTGCCATGGTAAAGAGTGTCAATTGATCTCAAAAACTGAGTGGAAGCATTCATATAAAATATCCCCATAGTCTAGTAAAGGCATAAATGTAGCTGACACTAGCCTCCTTCTGGCTTCAAAAGAAAAACAGGCCTAATTCTTAAAATAAAATCCCAATTTCATCTTAAATTTTTTTGTAAGTTGTTGAATATGCAATTTAAAAGAGAGGCCATCATCAATTAAAATTCCAAGATATTTATATGAGGTTACAACCACAATCTCTTTGCCCTGACAGGTGAAAGGTTCAGAGGTATATTTCTTGCATTAGAAAACACCATTAGTTTAGTTTTGTCAGTATTGAGGATAAGCTTCAATTGACACAAGCTTCAATTGACACAAGGTATGTTGGACAGTATAAAAAGCAGTTTGCATGTTCTTGAAAGCTTTTGTAAGAGACGAGGCACAACAGTAAATAACAGTGTCATCAGCATAAAAATGAAGTTGTGCATTTTGGACATTTTTGTCTAAATCATTTATATAAATAGTGAATAAGAGAGGACCAAGTACAGAGCCTTGGGGCACACCATTCAAGACAGACAATTTAACAGACATAAGCCCATCAAATTGAGTGCACTGAGTTCTATCAGTCAGATAGTTAGCAAACCATGCAACTGCATGCTCCGACAGACCTACACTTGACAGCTGCCTCTGATTGAGAACCACACCTGGCCAAACTTCAAAGAAATACAAAACATAGAAAATGAGCATTGAATGCCCACCCTAGTCACACCCTGCCCTAACCAAAATAGAGAATAAAAGCCTCTCTATGGCCAGGGCGTGACATCAACAAAAAAATTGGTTAAATATGTGTCCAAAGAAACTGAAATATTTCCTGAGCTTTCTTATCCTAGATACAAGACAGACAATGCGACTGTCTTTTTTACCATTTATGAATGTGTTATTTAATGCGTTTCTATGGGAAAGAGTAGTAAAGGTCAATTTTTGGCGGGATACCTACAGGGGTCCTAAAATTCTAAATCAAATAGCTAAATGATGACCACCTTAAAATAATTCACAAAGGCTTAGACTTTCAGGTTGTGGTTCAACTGGTGGAAGACTAGTAGTGACCGGAATTTTTACCATTCAAGTCCCTGAAATGCTTTGGGATTTATGGAAATACCGTGGTAGTGTGAAAAGTATAAGTAGTATCAAAAGGTTTGTCAAGCAACAGTGCCCGTCTACACATTATAAAGTTGTTTTGGTAGCTTGAACGGTTAAAGACCAGTGGCGTATCCAAATACTTCCCATTCAAATCTAATCAAATGTATTTGTCACATACACATGGTTAGCAGATGTTAATGCGAGTGTAGCGAAATGCTTGTGCTTCTAGTTCCGACAATGCAGTAATAACCAACGAGTAATCTAACAATTCCAAAACTACTACCTTATACACACAAGTGTAAAGGGATAAAGAATATGTACATAAAAATATATGAATGAGAATGGTACAGAACGGCATAGGCAAGATGCAGTAGATGGTATCGAGTACAGTATATTCATATGAGAGGAGTATGTAGACAAAGTAAACAAAGTGGCATAGTTTAAAGTGGCTAGTGATACATGTATTACATAAAGATGCAGTAGATGATATAGACCTACCTCAGGAGGCTGAAGAAATTCGGCTTGTCACCAAAAGCACTCACAAACTTCTACAGATGCACAACGAGAGCATCCTGGCGGGCTGTATCACCGCCTGGTACGGCAACTGCTCCGCCCTCAACCGTAAGGCTCTCCAGAGGGTAGTGAGGTCTGCACAACGCATCACCGGGGGCAAACTACCTGCCCTCCAGGACACCTACACCACCCGATGTTACAGGAAGGCCATAAAGATCATCAAGGACATCAACCACCCGAACCACTGCCTGTTCACCCCGCTATCATCCAGAAGGCGAGGTCAGTACAGGTGCATCAAAGCTGGGACCGAGAGACTGAAAAACAGCTTCTATCTCAAGGCCATCAGACTGTTAAACAGCCACCACTAACATTGAGTGGCTGCTGCCAACACACTGTCATTGACACTGACCCAACTCCAGCCACTTTAATAATGGGAATTGATGGGAAATTATGTAAATATATCACTAGCCACTTTAAACAATGCTACCTTATATAATGTTACTTACCCTACATTATTAATCTCATATGCATACGTATATACTGTACTCTACATCATCGACTGCATCCTTATGTAATACATGTATCACTAGCCACTTTAACTATGCCACTTTGTTTACTTTGTCTACATACTCCTCTCATATGTATATACTGTACTCGATACCATCTACTGTATGCTGCTCTGTACCATCACTCATTCATATATCCTTATGTACATATTCTTTATCCCCTTACACTGTGTATAAGACAGTAGTTTTGGAATTGTTAGTTAGATTACTTGTTGGTTATCACTGCATTGTCGGAACTAGAAGCACAAGCATTTCTCTACACTCGCATTAACATCTGCTAACCATGTGTATGTGACAAATAAAATTAGATTTGATTTGATTTAGAGTACAGTATATACATATACATATGAGATGAGTAATGTAGGGTATGTAAACATTATATTAAGTAGCATTGTTTAAAGTGGCTAGTGATATATTTTACATAAATTTACATCAATTCCCATTATTAAAGTGGCTGGAGTTGAGTCAGTGTGTTGGCAGCAGCCACTCAATGTTAGTGGTGGCTGTTTAACAGTCTGACTGTTTTTCAGTCTCTCGGTCCCTGCTTTGATGCACCTGTACTGACCTCGCCTTCTGGATGGTAGCGGGGTGAACAGGCAGTGGCTTGGGTGGTTGTTGTCCTTGATCTTTTTGGCCTTCCTGTGACATTGGGTGCTGTAGGTGTCCTGGAGGGCAGGTAGTTTGCCCCCGGTAATGCGTTGTGCAAACCGCACCACCCTCTGGAGAGCCTTGCGGTTGTAGGCGGTGCAGTTGCCGTACCAGCTGGTGATACAGCCCGACAGGATGCTCTCGATTGTGCATCTGTAAAAGTTTGTCAGGGTTTTGGGTGACAAGCCAAATTTCTTCAGCCTCCGGAGGTTGAGGAGGTGCTGTTTGAGTTTGTACGTGATGTGTATGCCGAGGAACTTAAAACTTTACACCTTCTCCACTGCTGTCCCGTCGATGTGGATAGGGGGGTGCTCCCTCTGCTGTTTTCTGAAGTCCACAATCATCTCCTTTGTTTTGTTGACGTTGAGTGAGAGGTTATTTTCCTGACACCACACTCCGAGTGCCCTCGCCTCCTCCCTGTAGGCTGTCTCGTCGTTGTTGGTAATGAAGCCCACTATTGTTGTGTCGTCTGCAAACTTGATTATTGAGTTGGAGGTGTGCATTGCCACACAGTCATGGGTGAACAAGGAATACAGGAGGGAGCTGAGCACGCAACCTTGTGGGGCCCCTATGTTGAGGATCAGCGAAATGGAGGTGTTGTTTCCTACCTTCACCACCTGGGGACGGCCTGTCAGGAAGTCCAGGACCATATTGCACAGGGCGGGGTTGAGACCCAGGGCCTCAAGCTTAATGATGAGCTTGGAGGGTACTATGGTGTTGAATGCTGAGCTATAGTCAATGAACATTATTCTTACATAGGTATTCCTCTTGTCCAGATGGTATAGGGCAGTGTGATGGCGATTACATCGTAGGTGGACCTATTGGGGGCGGTAAGCACATTGAAGTGGGTCGAGAGTGACAGGTAAGGTGGAGGTGAAATTATCCTTGACTAGTCTCTCAAAGCACTTCATAATGACAGAAGTGAGTGCTACGGGGTGATACTCATTTTGTTCAGTTACCTTTGCCTTCTTGGGTACAGGAACAATGGTGGCCATCTTGAAGTTTGTGGGGAGAGCAGACTGGGATAGGGAGAGATTGAATATGTCCGTAAACACATTGGGATTGGTATTTATGCAAATGTTACCAACCTGCTCGATTCGGTCTTATGTAGCGAAATTTGGAATTGTGTTTTTTACATTGGATAAAAGTAGAGACTCAGAGATAGAAAATGGTATATAATACACTACAGTTGAGGAACAATGGTAAGGTAATTCTGCTTTGATAGTTCATAAACTTGTTACCCCACTTTTGAGAAAATGCCCCTTTTCATGTTTTGGTACAGCACACCTACTGGAGAGCTCTTTTTTGTCAACACCAGGTATTCCCAAACTGGGCTACGTGCAATGCCGTCGGGGGTACGCCAGATAAAAATGTGATTCACATTTTCAAACAGTACATTTGTATTTTCCAACGGGGGTATACATTTTTTCTCTCGCCTGAGTAGCCTCGTTTCACTGCCAAAAATAAAATTAAACCATTTAGTGTTCAGCGAAATAACAACACAATGTCAAATACAGGTAGTCTAGTTAAATAATGAACATCCAATCACATGAACCATTACTCTTTTTTTTTTTTTAAATAAGCCACGGGGGTTTTTGAGCTAGAATAAAGACGACTTTTGAGTAGTAAAACATGTATAAGAGCAGCAGATACCATTAATAAGAAGGGGCTAGAAGCGTCTTATATTTTTATTTTATTTATTTCACCTTTATTTAACCAGGTAGGCAAGTTGAGAACAAGTTCTCATTTACAATTGCAACCTTATATGGTGAGCTACCGAGTGGCTAGGACAGGCAAGCCCCATACTTTTGTGGAGGACTTAATTATTCCTGCTGCCGCGGATATGGCTGGGACAATGATGGGGGAAAAGGCCCAAAAAACTATACAGACAATGCCTTCATCAAACAACACTGTTTCATGACGCATCAGGGACATGGCAGGAGATGTTTTGAAACAATTACTTCTTTGCATACAAGCCAATGAATTATATGCGTTACAGCAGGATGAGTCAACAGACGTGGTGGGCCTGGCACAGCTCCTGGTATATGACCGTTACATTTATGGGGGGTCAATTAAGGAAGACATCCTCTTCTGCAAACCACTGGAAACAAGGACAACATAAGAGGATATTTTTAAAGTACTGGACAGCTTTGTGACATCAAATTGACTTTGGTGGTCAACATGTGTTGGTATCTGGTATCTGTACTGATGGCGCAAAAGCCATGACTGGGAGACATAGTGGAGTGGTAACACGCGTGCAAGCAGTTGCTCCCGATGCCACTTGGGTACACTGCAGCATCCACAAGAGGCTCTTGCTGCCAAGGGAATGCCTGACAGCTTGAAAGACGTTTTGGACACAACAGTGAAAATGGTTAACTTTGTTAAAGAAACTCGTGTATTTTCTGCATTATGCAATGATATGGGCAGTGACCATGTTTCGCAACATACAGAAGTGCGCTGGTTATCAAGGGGCAAAATATTGACACGTTTTTTAAAATTGAGAGATGAGCTTAAAGTTTTTTTCTCACTTGTCTGGAAAATTGCATGACGACGAGTTTCTCACACGACTGGCCTATCTGGGTGATGTTTTTTTCTCTCCTGAATGATCTGAATCTAGGATTACTGGGACTCTCCGCAACTATATTTAATGTGCGGGACAAAATTGAGGCTATTATTAAGAAGTTGCAGCTCTTTTCTGTCTGCATTAACAAGGACAACACACAGGTCTTTCAATGATGGTATGGTTTTTTTGTGTGCAAATGAACAAGCTTACGGACAATGTCAAATGTGATAACGAAGCACCGGAGAGAGCTGGGTGCGCAATTATGCAGGTACTTTTCCGAAATGGACGACACAAACAACTGGATTCATTATCCCTTTCATGCCCTGCCTCCAGTCCACTTACGGATATCTGAACAAGAGAGCCTCATCGAAATTGCAACAAGCGGTTCTGTGAAAATGGAATTTAATTAGAAGCCACGGCCAGATTTCTGGATAGGGCTGTGCTCAGAGTTTCTTGCCTTGGCAAATTGCGCTGTTAAGACACTGATGCCCTTTGCAACCACGTACCTATGTGAGAGTGGATTCTCGACCCTCACTAGCATGAAAACTAAATACAGGCACAGCCTGTGTGTGGAAAATTATTTAAGATTGAGACTCTCCAATACAACCCAACATTGCAGAGTTATGTGCATCCTTTCAAGCACACCCTTCTCATTAACCTGTGGTGAGTTATTCACAATGTTTGATGAACAAATAAGGTTTTATATGTAAGATTGCTAAATAAAGAGCAAAATGATTGATTACTATAATATTGTTATTTGTGCCCTGGTCCTATAAGAGCTCTTTGTCACGTCCCACAAGCCGGGTTGTGACAAACTCACACTCATTCTTATTTTTAATAAATGTATTGTACAGTATGTGTATGGCAGGCTTACATTGATGTTTGGGAACCACTGGTCTATGCCCATTCAGCATCATTCACACCCTCTTCAGCCTAAACCCCACCAATCTCTTTAAGGATTCATATGTGAGGCCATGTGCTAAACAGAGTGAGTACGGTAGTGTAATAAACAACCAAAGATTTCAAGACTAAAGACTGTTTTATAATACGTCTACATTATACACATGTCTGTAGACAGTCACAGTGACATCTATTGTTGTCTGTTATCAAACTTGTCATGATCATTATAGAAAAAAGTATAAACCCAAATACGACAGACTGCATGACATCAGCAGCCTGGTGGTCCAAAATAGCTTTAAAGTTGTATTTTAACACCAATAAACCCATCCGTTTAAAAATGAATTTAGTATATGTCAATCTAGCAAACCAGGCAAGTAACTTTCTAAACAATGTTTTGGTTCGTTTCTGGCTTGTTCGCTAGCAAACGTTAGCTCGCTAGGTTGTTAAAATAATAACAATATCATAGCTGACAAAGTTTTAACTTCAGCATATTTTGATTGATTATTACAGGAAAATGAACTCACAACAATAGTATTATTTAAAAGTTAATGGCAAGCAAATTACAAAATATAGCTAACGATTGTGAGTGTGACAAAATAAAAGCAGGGCATTCTACCCGAGAATTTTTTAACTTGGACACTGTTTCGTTGACCTAACATTATATCCTAATTTGACTTTGGTGCCGGACATGTTCTTCACATTACCGTCTCTGGAAAACACACGCAAAATCAAATAAAATCTGTTTATTTGCCACATGCACGGGATACAGAAGGTGTAAACGGTACAGTGAAATGGTTACTTGCATAGTGGATTCTTTTGTTTAGAAATGTAGCTAGTTAGCTAGCTAAACAATGAACCATAATCCCAACTCATAACTTTACAACTATGCATGAATCTGTAGGGAGCTAAAGCTGACCAACTAGGTTCAATGTTAGAGCCTAATGTTTGCTAGCTAGCTAACTAACTAGCAATGCAAATTGCTTTCTGAGATACAAATAATATTACTACACAGATCATACACGTAACATTAGCTAGCGAACCAGCCAGTGAATGTTAGCTAGCTAGCTAACAGTACACTTTAAATTCCAATGAAAACGACTATGACAAAATTAGAAAATTATAATATCGGAAAATGTAGCTAGCTAGACACTCTTACCCATATACATGGCTGAACGCTTCTCTCTCTCACGGATGCCATGGCTGCCTTTAGTTTGAAGATGTAATCCGGAGACAGGTGTTTTATACAACAGTGTTCTCTTTTCGACTCACTCTGCATATTTGCAATCAAACAGCATTATTTTCTCCATCTCCTTAACTATCATACTCTGCTTCGACCGGGCATTCCACTGATTTTAAAACTAGGTCAACTTCTTCCGTGACAACAACACTGTTGATCGCTGTTTTAGAAGACTCTACAACGTCTGGTTCAATGAAAATGTTTCTACCTAAAATCAGGGATTGCCACATCATCGGATGAAGTTGTTGAAAGTGGAGAGCATTAGCATCACTTTTGCAGTTCTTCGTGATATCTTTCAAAAAAGCCATGTTAGAAAGGATTACCTAGACATACTGAGCAGCTCATGTTATAGACCGAAGCATGGCAGACCAATCCAAACTCATCTCTCAGCATGTCTAGCCCATCCATTATCTCAGCCAATCATGCCGAGCGGGAATGTTCCTGTCTTTTTCCGTGGCTAAACCAACTAGGCTCGTAATTTAACGATTAAGTTTGTATTTACAGATGGCATACACATTTTTTATTAAGGCACATGAAAGTTCACATGTTCCAGAAGGCATCTGGAAAAAATAATTTTGATCAAAAATAAACGTTTACATTCAAATGCCTCTCCTGGGAAGTAGTGACGTGCGACATACGACCAATTTACTGAAACTAGTCCCAAATATGGTTGTAGTGTAAAAAGTATTAGTAGTATATATTTAAAAAAGCAAGCACGCTGACCAGTGGCGGTCTGGATGTTTAAAAGTAGTTTGGGTGTTGGTAGCTTTTACGGTTTTGGCGCTACAGGTGGCAGCCAATAATAATAAAACATGAAAAAAAAACATTTAGGTTGTGCTTTGCTTTTCATGAGTGCATTGTGAAGTTTAATTTAATACAAAAATAAAGCGAACTGGATGGAAACTGTCTTAAATCTTCAACATAGAAATGCTATGAAAAATAATTTACAGATACTCATTGCAAATTATGGAGTAATTGATTCACCAAATTATAGTATGAATGAGGAAGCTAAATAGTTTAAGCAATGTCTCCTCCATCTCCACTGAATGATCACAGTAAGGATTTCCCCCCTAGTAATAATGTAAAATTAACAAATTGTACAGAAATACCTGTGTGAAGGCCAACTTACAGAGGAACTTCAAGGCAATTAAATCCTTTCAGTCTGGAAAAACCCCAGGGCTTGATTGCATACCAGTAGAGGTACAGTACCAGTCAAAGGTTTGGACACACCTATTCAGGGGTTTTTCTTTATTTTTTACTATTTTCTACATTGTAGAATAATAGTGAAGACATAATTATGAAATAGCACATATGAAATCATACTTTCTTGCTTTCTTGAGTAAGGCAGCTTCAAAATGCAGGTGAAGGGGCAGCCAGTGGAAAATACAGAGTGTAGGCGTTGGTAATCTTCTCTAGTTGCAGTGATTGGCTCTGGTGTTCTGTAACTGATTGGGGACACTACATCACCGCAAAATCTACAGGGAGAGCAAGGCAATTCAAGCCCCATTGGGTGCTGTCATAGATTTACATGAGAAGTGCCCATCCATGAAGGCTCAAGGTCATTGGCCACAGCTAAAATGAGATAAAATAAAACAATAAAATCATATTTTATTTGTCACATGCGCCGAATACAACAGGTGTAGGTAGACCTTACAGTGAAATGCTTACTTACAAGCCCTTAACCAACAATGCTGTTAATAAAAATAAGTGTTCAAGTATTTACTCAAATAAACATAAGTAAAAAATAATTAAATTAAATACTAAATTAAAATAAAGAAAAATAACATCATTATTGAGCAACAATAAAATAACAGTAGCGAGGCTATATACAGGGCGTACCGGTACAGAGTCAATGAGCGGGGGCACAGGTTAGTCGAAGGAATTGACGTAATATGTACATGTAGGTAGAGGTAAAGTGACTATGCATGGATAATAAACAGAGTAGCAGCAGCGTAAAAATGGGAGTGGGAGGGATGCAAATAGTCCAGGTAGCCATTTGATTAGCTGTTCAGGAGTCTTATGGCTTGGGGGTAGAAGCTGTTAACTTCTTGCGTCAAGCCATCCCGGATTCTGTATCGTGACTACAGCCTCAAGCTCATTACCATAACGCAACGTTAACTATTCATGAAAATCGCAAATGAAATGAAATTAATCTATTTGCTCTCAAGCTTAGCCTTTTGTTAACAACACTGTCATCTCAGAATTTCAAAATATGCTTCTCAACCATTGCAAAACAAGCATTTGTGTAACAGTATTGATTGCTAGCATAGCATTTAGCATAGCATATAGCATTAGCATTCAGCAGGCAACATTTTCACAAAAACCAGAAAAGGATTCAAATAAAATAATTTACCTTTGAAGAACTTCAGATGTTTTCAATGAGGAGACTCTCAGTTAGATAGCAAATATTCCGTTTTTACAAAAAATATGATTTGTGTTGACAAATCGGTCCGTTTTCTGCGTCACATTTAGCTACGAAAAAAACCTGTATCCAGGATTGTGTAAATCTATCCGCAAGCTCATTAGCATAACACAACGTTAACTATTCATGAAAATCGCAAATGAAATGAAATTAATCTATTTGCTCTCAAGCTTAGCCTTTTGTTAACAACACTGTCATCTCAGATTTTCAAAATATGCTTTTGAACCATAGCTAAACAAGCATTTGTGTAACAGTATTGATAGCCTAGCATAGGATTTATGCCTGGCTTTCAGCATGCAACATTTTCACAAAAACCAGAAAAGGATTCAAATAAAATAATTTACCTTTGAAGAACTTCAGATGTTTTCAATGAGGAGACTCTCAGTTCGATAGCAAATGTTCCGTTTTTACAAAAAATATTATTTGTGTTGACAAATCGGTCCGTTTTCTTCATCATTCTTCATCACATTTGGGTAAGAAAAAAAAAAGAAAATTAAGTCATTAAAACGCAAACTTTTTTCCAAATTAACTCCATAATATCGACAGAAACATGGCAAACCGATGTTTAGAATCAATCCTCAAGGTGTTTTTCACATATCTATCGACGATAAAATGCTTCGTGGCAGTTGACTTTCTCTTCTGAAGAAATGGAACGCGCATGGACCTACAGATTACGCAATAATTTTGACACAGGACACCGGGCGGGACACCAGGTAAATGTAGTCTCTTATGGTCAATCTTCCAATGATATGCCTACAAACACGTCACAATGCTGCAGACACCTTGGAGAAACGACACAAAGGGCAGGCTCATTCCTGGCGCATTGACAGTCATATAAGGAGACATTGGAACACAGCGCCTTCAGAATCTGGGGCATTTCCTGTATGAAACTTCATCTTGGTTTCGCCTGTAGCATTAGTTCTGGGGCACTCACAGATAATATCTCAGACGTCAGAGTTTTGTCTTTACAAGGCTGTCAATTCCATGCATAGTCGAGCATCTTTTCGTGACAAAATATTGCACTTAAAACGGGCACGTCTTTTTATCCAATAATGACATAGCGCCCCCATAGGTTGAAGAGGTTAAGAAGCTTTTTGGACCTAGACTTGGCGGTCCGGTACCTCTTGCCGTGCGGTAGCAGAGAGAACAGTCTATGACTAGGGTGGCTGGAGTCTTTGACAATTTTTTTGGGGCCTTCCTCTGACACCGCCTGGTATGGAGGTCCTAGATGGCAGGAAGCTTGGCCCCTGTCATGTACTGGAGAGACTCCTTCCCCTCCAGGAGACTGTCAAACATGATGACAACACCACCCCAACAGGTGTTGCTGGGCAGCTTCAATGTGGTGCTCTTATTTTTCTCACTTTGCTTGGTGAGGTAGATTGCTGCTATAACTTGATGACCCTTCACATACCTAACCATTTCCTTCGCTCTCTTGTAGAGTGTATCCATTGTTTTCAGTGCCATGATGTCCTTGAGGAGCAGAGTCAATGCATGAGCTGCACAGCCAGTGGGTGTGATGTGAGGGTAGGACTCCTCCACTTTAGACCAAGCAGCCTTCATGTTCGCAGCATCGTCTGTCACCAGTGCAAATACCTTCTGTGGTCCACGGTCATTGATGACGGCCTTCAGCTCATCTGCAATGTAGAGACCGGTGTGTCTGTTGTCTCTTGTGTCTGTGCTCTTGTAGAATACTAGTTGAGGGGCGGAGATGATGTACTTAATTATTCCTTGCCCACGAACATTTGACCACCCATCAGAGATGATTGCAATACAGTCTGCTTTCTCTAGGATTTGCTTATCCTTCACTTGAACTCTGCATCCAGCAAATGAGTAGATAAAGCATGTCTGGCTGGAGGGATGTATGCTGGGCGAAGAACATTCAGAAATCACTTCCAATACACATTGCCTGTGAGCATCAGAGGTGAACCAGTTGCATACAGAGCTCGTGCAAGACATTCATCAGCATTTCTCTGACTGCGTTCCTCAATTGAGTCAAAAAAACTTCTGATTCAAGGAGAACCATGAGCTGTTGCTATCGATAAGGTGTCCGATTCATCATTTTCACCTCGAATAGAAGTAGAGGGACTTTTGTCAGAGGTTGCTTGTTGAGAGCACTTAGGCAACTTTATGCACTTGGCCAGATGATTCTGCATCGTTGTTGCATTCTTCACATATGTTTTGGCACAGTATTTGCAAATGTACACAGCATTTCCTTTTACATTAGCTGCAGTGAAATGTCTCCACACATCAGATAGCAAAACTAACTAGCAGAAATTGTTAACAAGTTAGAAATGATTTAAACACACTTTGCTGTAGGCTACTATGTATTAGTTAACATGTCATAAAATATATTCACCCCACCCAGTATGGTAATCAAAACTTACCAGAAAGCATGTAGTCCTTGTCTCAGACAGTGTAGTAGTTTGGCCTCAATAGCATCTCATTAGTGTGCAAGATCTTGAGAATCAGCTCTACATGTGATGGAAGAATGCACTCGTTGCACATGTCATGGAAGAATGCATTGTGTATGCAGAGGTTTGCAATTCCAATGAATTGGGAATAGTTTCACCAAAATATGCCACAAGACCTAGAATTGCCTTATGTGTATCCCACAAAAAAAAGTTCACTGTTATAAGCTAAATTTTTTGATGAATTTAAGCAAAATTCCCAAAATTCCAAGCTCAACTTCCCATGGAAAATTTCCATCCCCTTTGCAACCCTAGTTGTTACTTACCTTTACCACCTGGGGGCAGCCCGTCAGGAAGTCCAGGATCTAGTTGCAGAGGGAGGTGTTTAGTCCCAGGGTCGTTAGCTTAGGGATGAGCTTTGAGGGCAGTATGGAGTTGAATGCTGAGCTGTAGTCAATGAATAGCATTCTCACGAAGGTATTCTTTCTGTCCAGGTTGGAAAGGGCAGTGTGGAGTGCAATAGATATTGCATCTTCTGTGGATCTTTTGGGGCGATATGCAAATTGGAGTGGGTCTAGGGTTTCTGGGATAATTGTGTTGATGTGAGCCATGACCAGACCAGCCTTTCAAAGCAGTTCATGGCTGCAGATGTGAGTGCTACGGGTTGGTAGTCATTTCGGCAGGTTACCTTAGTGGTCTTGGGCACAGGCACTATTATGGTCTGCTTAAAACATGTTGGCATTACAGACTCGGTTAGGGACAGGTTGAAAATGTCAGTAAAGACACTTGCCAGTAGGTCAGCGCATGCCCGGAGTACACGTCCTGGTAATCCATCTGGCCTAGTGAATGTTGACCTGTTTTTAAAGGTCTTACTCACATCTGCTATGGAGAGCGTGATCACGCAATCATCTGAGCTGATGCTCTCATGCATGCTTCAGTTTTTCTTGCCTTGAAGCGAGCAGAGAAGTTATTTAGCTCATCTGGTAGGCTCATTGTCACTGGGCAGCTTTGTAGTCCGTAATAGTCCTGCCACATCTGACGAGTGTCATAGCCGGTGTAGTACGATTCAATCTTAGTCCTGTATTGATACTTTGCCTGTTTGAAGGTTCGTCGGAGGGCATAGCGGGATTTCTTATAAGCTTCCGGGTTAGAGTCCCGCCCCTTGAAAGCAGCAGCTCTACCCTTTAGCTCAGTGTGGATGGTGCCTGTAATCCATAGCTTCTGGATGGGGTATGTACGTACGGTCGCTGTGGGGATGACATCATCAATGCACTTGTTGATGAAGCCAGTGACTGTGGTGTACTCCTCAATGCCATCGGAAGAATCCTGGAACATATTCCAGTCTGTGCTAGCAAAACAGTCCTGTAGCTTAGCATCTGCGTCATCTGACCACTTCCTTACTGAGCGAGTCACTGATACTTCCTGTTACATCTACCTTAGCTTTGAGTGGACTGATCATGTCAACATCATACTTCCAGAATCTTAGCTCGGCAAGCAGTCATCATCATGAATCACGTTGACAATCTGCTGGCAAATTCTTCTCAATCCTTGTCATATGAAGAGAAATCATAGATAAAACGTGTTGGTGCTCAGCGGCCATTGGACGTAAACATTTCAAAAGTCGGAAATTCTACTTTAAAATGTTTTTATTTTATTTATATACTTTTTTTATTTAACCTTTATTTAACTAGGCAAGTCAGTTAATAACACATTCTTATTGACAATGACGGCCAAACCCAGACGACGCTGGGCCAATTGTGCGCCGCCACATGGGACTCCCAATCACTGCCGGATGTGATGCAACCTGGATCGAACCAGGTACTGCAGTGACGCCTCTTGTACAGAGATGCAGTATGTTAGACCACTGCGCCACTCGGGAGCCCAACGAGTGGTTTGGTAGGAATCAGTGGCTAACGGCAAACGTCGCAAAGCAATCACTATTTTGCTTCCCCTGCATGCTATTCGGTGGATAAGGTGTGTGGTCCAAGTCTGGGTTTAAGGATTTAAAACATTTGTCTGAAAGGGTCTCTTTTCCAAGCTTAAAAGGATAAACATTCACACAGAACACCATGGGACAGTAAAGGTTGAATACATTGGCCATGCTGTCAATCCAGCATGACTTCTGCCGCTTTCAAAACAACTGGAAACTAAAAACTCAGAATTCAGTGAGTTCAGAAAAACGAGGCTGACTGGGAAAATAATTTTGAACGATCATCCAACTCGGAATTCCAAGTCGGGAACTCGGGCCTCTTTCTAAAGCTCCGACCGGAAGATCACTGACGTCATGATTCAACCTTATTTTTTCCCGAGTTTCCGGTTGTCTTGAAAAAAACATAAATCCAGAGAATGCCAGACTTTGATGACAAAATTTGCCCTCAAGAAACACCGCCGCGCCACCTTCCTGTTCAAGTGAGCACAGCACAAGGTGAGTCCAAAAATGTCTTGTATGCTGCTGCATAAATTATGTAATATGCCAGGGAGATATGTATACTGTAGCTAATAAAGTAATATTAAGTGTACGTTGTGTAGTAAGCTGTTAGTAACTCACCCTAATAATTTGGTCTATTTTCCCATCTTAATTTTGCTTACTGCTCTGACTTGGTGGTGCACATGTAGCCTATAGCCTGTTTTAGAGAAATGTCATCATCGAATATTGTAAGAGCTTTCATTGTCTGCTTATATGCCCCCTTTATTTATCAGAGGGTTCTGACTTGGTGTACAGGGAGAATACTGTAAGAACAGCCCATGTTCTGAATTCTGTCACTGTACATTTCAAAAATGCTGAACAAATACTACGACTATGTCGGTCCTAGCTCGCTGTCTTAATCGAAATTATGGATTGCCTCTTATCCACTCGTCGTCCCCTTATGCCATAGTTTGTACATCTCAATTGTCAGTAGAAACCAAATTTGTTTAAGCAAGTCATCCATATCAGCAATGTTTTTTTTTAAGGCAGTAAATGAGTCTGAATGAACTGTTTTGCTGCCTAACAAGGCTCTGCTGATAACCAGGTGTAGCAGTGATAAGGATTCACTCCATGGTGCTGAAAATAAATCTCTGCTGTTGGGACAGCTTTATGTAGTTCCTAACAGTTTGTGGTCCCCGTTATAGTGCAATTAATGTATTGTTTAGTTTTGTATACTGGCTTTGCTGGTATGCATTAAAAAACTTTTTTTGGGAGTTTACCCAACCAAGATGTACATGCTAAAATTGCTACTGGATCGACTACTCACACGAATCCTCTTAGGATCCCTCCCCCTTGACCCATCTTCTACTTTCTTCACTGCCTCAGCATATGACACCCTCTGCACTATAGCGTTAGACCCATGCTTGGAGCGCCTCTGGTGTCAAACATAACATCCCTAATATGGCACTAGTTTAACTAAAATGAAAAACAAAAAGGCAATTAAAACTTGTTGTATAATTAATGAATATGATTTGTTTGTTTAGGATTCCTGGCAATGTAATTTTTTTAATGTATGCTTGTTTGCATGTGACTATTCCTCTTGTTTGTTGATATTTGTTAATAAAAAATAAAAAAAATAAAACATAACATCCCTACCTGTTTGCCCCTCCCACCTATCTGTTTCACGTCTCAGGTAGGCCTAGCCCGCGAAAGTCAGCATGGACAGAATACAATAATGGACTATTATTTGCCATATTCTAATCATTATCATGTGCCAACGGTCAGTGCCATGTTGAATCTTGTACTCCTGTAGATCTGAAAGAATTGGATAGTTAAACTTGCCAGCCAACCAGAAAAGCAAGACGAAGCAATTAAGGCATTTTTGAAAGTCATTACAAACAAAAATGTATTTATAATTACATTTTGAGTGAAGCCTTATAGTTATGTGATGACATCAATTATTTGGCAATCATCGTTTATTCGAAAACACAGTTTCCATCATAATTTGTCGCAATTAAGAAAGTTCGACCAAATAAACATGCACTCCTGTCGAACGAATAAAAATGCTGTCGAGCTTAAGAACATCTCCTTTCTGTCGTTTCATTACACATCTCACAATGTTTATTTATTTTGTTTTTGTCGAATAAACGTGGGTCAATGGAAATCTGCCTATTATTGCACTGTTCAATCAATTACTGTCCTTTCAGCAACATAGGCTAGGCCGTAGCCTAACATCAGAACATTTGCAAGCATTTCTATCGTTAACATTGTTATTTCGCCGTAAATAACCATCGAGGTTTGGTTTAAATGTGTGCTTCTCCTTTAAGCATGAAGATGGGAGTGTACTACTCAATTTGACCTCGACGAAGAGGACTGGTCGACTTCAAACTAGTTCACCTGTCAGCGGCGTCTGACATTATATTCCTAGTTACACTGCAACTTTTTATTTTTTTTAAATCTCATACATTTTATCGACTGTTGAACGCGGAAAGGCACTATAGAAACCCACGTCGTAAACAGGATTATGGAAACTTCAGCGAAACGGTATCTATTGTCATGGCTGTTTGTGGCTTCAAGTCTTCAGGTGACGAGTTTGCATTTTGCGGATGCGACTTACATATGTACAGCCTACCTGAATGTGTCGTTTATTGATTCTGTAAACAACGAAACCGTATGGCGACAAGAGGAAAGCGGACTATATGGACAACAATCTCCTAAAGTCACTGTGATGGGCGACGTGTATTTACCTGATCCGATTTACAGTTGCGAAAGTAATACTTTTTATGATGTACCCAGTGGGTCAAAGGGCTGGATCGCCTTAATTCAACGCGGCCAACTATGTTCTTTTTCAGAGAAGATCAATGTTGCGGCCAGTAAAGGAGCTATTGCTGCTGTAATTTTTAATGATCTTGGTACAGACAATCGAGTCATCCAAATGTCGCACCCAGGTATGTAGCCTACATCAACATTGGCAACTCGGCTATATATTAGCCCATAGACGTTATTAACTACCTTGAGCGTCTTCACGAAGGTTCCTTTATCCGGAGGAGTTTTGTTATTAAGAGCCCCGACACTCGTTCTGGAAGTTAAAATGCATCGCTTGCGGTACGGTTTTGGAAACATATGGACTATCTTTCATATAAGCGATAAATAATAATGTAAACAAAATGTTAAATGACTAATCACATTTTTATAGGGTTAATGTTCCACCCTGTCATATCTCAGTTTACAGCGCTTGTTTATGTAAAACAGGCGGAAAACAGAACTCACCTGTGCTAATTACCTAGCATGATCGAACACCTGTAAGGGTAACTGGGGAGGAAGTGTTGTTCGTCAGCTTTGTGTATGGATCTGTGCAAACATGTTACAGTGTACCTTTTTAACTTATTATTTCTCGCTGATATCTTGTGACATCACAAGCGATTGTTATTAACGTTTCTAAACGACAGAGCGTCGGAATTGTAGTTAACATGGTCCAACTGGTGTTTATAACTGACAACTCTTAAATATGCACTATGCAAAAATCGCTCCGCAATGCCCTGGTTGCTAAAATTATGATTGTCACAAACGGATTTACAAAAAATGCAAGTGTAGTGTAGAGAATCATTGTACCATCTAAACTGCTGTGAAATATATTTTTGTTATAGCCAAAAATATTGTAATTTCAGCTGTTTAAGGCTGGTGTACAAAACCGAAAGCACAAGACGAAAAAACTAAACTTAAGAACGGGAAGCATATAAATATCGCCTATAGAACATATCTACAGCTTATTTTAACTTGCTTGCAATTAGAATGAAACGTTATATAACTCACTCTATGTGAATGTGATCCAGTCACCCAAAAAGTTAAATATTGCAGAACGCTTTGTTAATGCCTTGGGTTCTGGAGAACAACTCTACATGTGTTCCACTTCATTCACTCAATAATTAAACTTTTTTTTTTTTTTAATGAAACGATCTCATAGCCTAATGGTCAAGACAAGTTGGTTGATTTTAGATTTGAACTGGAACCGCAATTAACCTTGTAATATTTAGTCCCTATGAACTGTACAGTGACTCTGCTAATTTAGGGAAGACAGACAACATTTATGAAATGTTGTTTCTGTTTGGATGAGTCACATAGTTGTCAGAAACTAGGGGCCTCTGTTCTAGTGTGATAAGGTTTGAAGTCAACTGTGTGTAAACATCTAAATAATACTGTACTCAGAATTATAATTAAATTCTAGTGAAGTACTTGTTAACCTAAAAAAAAGTAAGAAATATTCCAAGTTGACATTGTTGGCTAAAACAATTGAGTCTTGTTCAACGTCGCTCATCTGTGCTTGACTGGTGTAAGCTTTATGCACCAGTTGTCATTTCCAATTTAGATCATTTTCATTGTGTTGAATCCAACTAGAAATGAAGTCCTAACACTTACTGAGACGGGCTGGATGACAACCTGTGTAATGGATCATTCTATTGTTTAAATCCCGGAAGATGTGTGCTTTCACAGAGGACAATACACATTGACACTAATATTCCATAACAAGTGGAGTTTGTCTACACATGAGGATCCGGACAAGAACATCATCACGAAATCGTCTGGAAAACCCTAACCGTGTGACCTACTGAGTACCACCATCTAAAGATAGGAGACTCACGAACACTGCTCTACGACATCCGCAAGCTTTAGGAAGTCGTCTGAACTCTGTCACGGATGTCCTCATTTCTCACAAAACTGACCCTCTAGACCAAACCGTTGGAGCTACAAACTCATGTTACCAATATCAAAATGGAGGACTGTCTGTTCTGCTCTATGATGCACACGAAAGTAACACAGTACCGGGCTGTAAAAATTGCAGGAAGTTCATATGGGGTAAAATGTGCCACAAATAACATGACCAAACATGGTTCTAAAATATGTATTTCTTTCCCCCTGAGTTTTCTTATCTCATGGATATAGGACACAAAACCTTATCCTAATTTTACATATTTTTTATTTAACCTTTATTTAACTTATGATTCCTTTAAAAAAAAAATGACGTAAAGGCCAAATTAAATGTTTCATCGAATACATTTTATATACACTGCTCAAAAAAATAAAGGGAACACTTAAACAACACAATGTAACTCCAAGTCAATCACACTTCTGTGAAATCAAACTGTCCACTTAGGAAGCAACACTGATTGACAAATTTCACATGCTGTTGTGCAAATGGGATAGACAACAGGTGGAAATTATAGGCAAATAGCAAGACACCCCCCAATAAAGGAGTGTTTCTGCAGGTGGTAACCACAGACCACTTCTCAGTTCCTATGCTTCCTGGCTGATGTTTTGGTCACTTGAATGCTGGCGGTGCTTTCACTCTAGTGGTAGCATGAGACTGAGTCTACAACCCACACAAGTGGCTCCGGTAGTGCAGCTCATCCAGGATGGCACATCAATGCGAGCTGTGGCAAGAAGGTTTGCTGTGTCTGTCAGCGTAGTGTCCAGAGCATGGAGGCGCTACCAGGAGACAGGCCAGTACATCAGGAGACGTGGAGGAGGCCATAGGAGGGCAACAACCCAGCAGCAGGACCGCTACCTCCGCCTTTGTGCAAGGAGGAGCACTGCCAGAGCCCTGCAAAATGACCTCCAGCAGGCCACAAATGTGCATGTGTCTGCTCAAACGGTCAGAAACAGACTCCATGAGGGCCCAGCATCCACAGTTGGGGGTTGTGCTTACAGCCCAACACCGTGCAGGACGTTTGGCATATGCCAGAGAACACCAAGATTGGCAAATTCGTCACTGGCGCCCTGTGCTCTTCACAGATGAAAGCAGGTTCACACTAAGCACGTGACAGACATGACAGAGTCTGGAGACGCCGTGGAGAATGTTCTGCTGCCTGCAACATCCTCCAGCATGACCGGTTTGGCGGTGGGTCAGTCATGGTGAGGGGTGGCATTTCTTTGGGGGGGCCGCACAGCCCTCCATGTGCTCGCCAGAGGTAGCCTGACTGCCATTAGATCCTCAGACCCCTTATGAGACCATATGCTGGTGCGGTTGGCCCTGGGTTCCTCTTAATGCAAGACAATGCTAGACCTCATGTGGCTGGAGTGTGTCAGCAGTTCCTTCAAGAGAAAGGCATTGATGCTATGGACTGGCCCGCCCATTCCCCAGACCTGAATCCAATTGAGCACATCTGGGACATCATGTCTCGCTCCATCCACCAACGCCACGTTGCACCACAGACTGTCCAGGAGTTGGCGGATGCTTTAGTCCAGGTCTGGGAGGAGATCCCTCAGGAGACCATCCGCCACCTCATCAGGAGCATGCCCAGGCATTGTAGGGAGGTCATACAGGCACGTGGAGGCCACACACACTACTGAGCCTAATTTTGACTTGTTTTAAGGACATTACATCAAAGTTTGATCAGCCTGTAGTGTGGTTTTCCACTTTAATTTTGAGTGTCACTCCAAATCCAGACCTCCATGGGTTGATAAATTTGATTTCCATTGATAATTTGTGTGATTGTGTTGTCAGCACATTCAACTATGTAAAGAAAAAAGTATTTAATAAGAATATTTAATTCATTCAGATCTAGGATGTGTTAGTGTTCCCTTAATTTTTTTGAGCAGTGTATATACCCACACACAGATAAAGTCGGATGTTTATATACACTTAGTTTGTTAACAATAAGTTTGTGGAGTGGTTGAAAAATGAGTTTTAATGACTCCAACCTATAGTTTTGGCAAGTCGGTTAGGACATCTGCTTTGTTCCTGACAAGTAATTTTTCCAACAATTGTTTAGACAGATTATTTCACTTATAATTCACTATCACCATTACAGTGGGTCAGAAGTTTACATACACTTTAAACAGCTTGGAAAATTCCAGAAAATTGTCAGGGCTTTAGAAGTTTCTAAAGCACCTTCAGTGCCTCTTTGCTTGAATCATGGGAAAATCAAAAGACATCAGCCAAGACCACAGAAAAAAATTGTAGGCCTCCACAAGTCTGGTTCATCCTTGGGAGCAATTTCCAAACGCCTGAAGGTACCACGTTCATCTATACAAACAATAGTACGCAAATATAAACACCATGGCACCACGCAGCCGTCATATCGCTCAGGAAGGAGACGTGTTCTGTCTCCTAGAGATGAATGTACTTTGGTGCGAAAACTGCTGTTGTTCTGGGATTGATAACACAAAGGACCCTGAAGATGCTGGAGGAAACGGGTACAAAAGTACCTATATCCACAGTAAAATTAGTCCTATATTGACATAACCTGAAAGGCCACTCGGCAAGGGAGAATCCACTGCTCCAAAACCACCATTAAAAAAGCCAGACTACAGTTTGCAACTTCACATGGGGACAAAGCTTGTACTTTTTGGAGAATTGTCCTCTGGTCTGACAATTCAAAAATAGAACTGTTTGGCCATAATGACCATTGTTATGTTTGGAGGAAAAAGGGGGAGGCTTTCAAGCCGAAGAACACCATCCCAACCGTGCGTGAAGCACGGGGGTGGCAGCATCATGTTGTGGGGGTACTTTGCTGCAGGAGGGACTGTTGTACCTCACAAAATGGATGGCATCATGAGCATACATCCAAAGTTGTGGCAAAATGGCTTGAGGACAACAAAATCAAGGTATTGGAGTGGCCATCACAAAGCCCTGACCTCAATCCTATAGAACATTTGTGGGCAGAACTGAAAAAGCGTGTGAGCAAGGAGGCCTACAAACCTGACTCAGTTACACCAGCTCTGTCAGGAGGAATGGGCCAAAATTCACCCAACTTATTGTGGGAAGCTTGTGGAAGGCTACCCAAAATGTTTCACCCAAGTTAAACAATTTAAAGGCAATGCTACCAAATACTTAGTGTATGTTGTCATTGGCTCAATGACTGGAAGTCAATGGGAACAGCTAGCTTGTCAATGCGCTAGAAGAAATGCACCCCCCACCATTGCCACCACTGCTGGAGGACAAAAATACTATGGGAAACACGGATACTTTGCAATAGATATGTTTTGACATTAAATTACACCATATTCATACATTGCTCGTTAAATATGTTTGATAGACACATTAGGGCTATAGTGAAATTCAGTTGAGGGCACTTGGGCATATTTAAGGCCCAGCCTGTATATGTGTCTGAGGATAGTGTGATGTTTCCTCATACTTTGTTTTCCCCCTGGTTACAGGAACAGAAGGTATGGTTGCTATCATGATTGGTCACCGACGGGGCATGGAGATTGTTGAGCTAATCAGGCAAGGGATTCCGGTCTCGATGACTATTGAAGTGGGTAAGCAGCATGGTCCCTGGATGAGCCACTACTCTGTCTTCTTTGTCTCCATCTCCTTCTTCGTGGTAACAGCAGCCACTGTGGGCTACTTCATCTTCTACTCAGCTCGCCGCCTCAACAGTGTTCGTCTACAAAACCGCAAACAGGTCAGTCTCCAGTCTCTCGAACAATGATGACAATTATTTACCCTGAATTATATATGCAGGGCTCCCTTATGAAAGAGACCCTGGTCTCAATGGTTACTCTCTTGTTTTAAATAAAGGTCAAATCAAACAATTCAGTGGTTTGTGATGAAACAGAATACTGCAGCACTATCACCTTTTGATCTGTAGAACAATATGACTGGGGAAATTCCACTGGAAACAGTTGTTTTCCTTTCCTGCGTCAAACATACCTTCTCTTATGTGTGTGTTTCAACGAACTGGAAACATTATGGAACACTTAGTGGGGCTACACAGTTTGGGGTGTGTCAGCATTCCTCAGCAATACAGAGGGAGTCAGGCGAAACTAAAATAAAGAGAACATTTCCTGTTGAGTCAGTGTCTGACTGCTCATCTATGTAGAGGTGATTCATATATATATATATATATATATATATATATTACTGTTAATCACTTGATTGTTGCATGACACGGATCAAGCCAACCAGAGAACCCCTGGACAGCAATGTAACTTATTATAATATTTAGTTTTCCTGTTTTCTGCCTTTGGGATCTTGTGCTTTAGCTTCTTTCTGAAATCTGTGTTGGGATAGAGCGGCAGTGAGTTTCCCTTCTAAAAGGAATGGTAGGAGTCCTGACTTGTACTGGTTTTCTTTCAGATGGTGACAAGATTGCACCTTGTGTTTATCTTTTACAGTTCTTTGCCCTTACAGCTTTGCACACGTTCTTTGTCTGCAGGTGTCTGTCCCAAGCAGCTTGTTTAATTGTCTCTTTATATTCTTTTCACACAAGAACCCTGCAGGGAAAAGGAAAAGTTTCTTTGTCCAAAGGTTTTGTCAGATTGTATTCACTGAGTGTAACTGAACTGTCAGGCTTATATGGTGGATAAAAGTTTACTATGGGAAGAATGCTCAGTTCCACTCAAAGGTAGCATTTCCAAAAAACCTTTGAACCTGCTGCTGCGCAACAAGTATTTCCACTTCATCTGGTTGGATCTGGGCTGTTATGCAAGGTAAAACCACTCACGTGAACAGGCCCATGATTTTCAAAGTTACAGTACTTTTCTCAGCACTGTTTACTCCTGCATATAGGGGGTAACCTTGACTTTGAAGACTGACTGGTCTCAAGTGCTTGCTTGCAGGCTCTGTTTACTTATTAGCAGTGTACTGCGTATTGTCCTTGCTTCATGATCACTCCCAGAAGCAGTGAAGCTGTGTGTTGTCTGAAACACCCGGTGATCTAAGGGGTGTCTGTTCACGTGGCTGATTATCCAATGCTTTCTGCAGGGAGGCTGGGTAGACAGACTGATACAGAGAAGTGTATTTTTGAGTGGGTAGCTGAGCAGTTAGAGCAGAGCTGACTTCACCCACTGAGCTAGGACCTTATGCTCAGAGGGCACAGGGCACCATTGTTCAGGCTGTAATCATATGCAAAACTCCAGCTTCGTGCTTGCCCTGTGAACTAGAATGACCGCAACTTGCCTCCCTCAAATCTACATATCGGTCAAGTGAACATGCAACAGTATTCACTTTAATATCTGCCCCTTTAAGGATTATGAAGAATGTTGTCAAGCATCAAAACCATCTGTGCCATGTTAGTCTTTGATATTACATTTACATTTTTTACATTTAAGTCATTTAGCAGACGCTCTTATCCAGAGCGACTTACAAATTGGTGCATTCACCTTATGACATCCAGTGGAACAGCCACTTTACAATAGTGCATCTAAATCTTAAGGGGAGGGGGGGTGAGAAGGATTACTTTATCCTATCCTAGGTATTCCTTAAAGAGGTGGGGTTTCAGGTGTCTCCGGAAGGTGGTGATTGACTCCGCTGTCCTGGCGTCGTGAGGGAGTTTGTTCCACCATTGGGGGGCCAGAGCAGCGAACAGTTTTGACTGGGCTGAGCGGGAACTGTACTTCCTCAGTGGTAGGGAGGCGAGCAGGCCAGAGGTGGATGAACGCAGTGCCCTTGTTTGGGCGTAGGGCCTGATCAGAGCCTGGAGGTACTGAGGTGCCGTTCCCCTCACAGCTCCGTAGGCAAGCACCATGGTCTTGTAGCGGATGCGAGCTTCAACTGGAAGCCAGTGGAGAGAGCGGAGGAGCGGGGTGACGTGAGAGAACTTGGGAAGGTTGAACACCAGACGGGCTGCAGCGTTCTGGATGAGTTGTAGGGGTTTAATGGCACAGGCAGGGAGCCCAGCCAACAGCGAGTTGCAGTAATCCAGACGGGAGATGACAAGTGCCTGGATTAGGACCTGCGCCGCTTCCTGTGTGAGGCAGGGTCGTACTCTGCGGATGTTGTAGAGCATGAACCTACAGGAACGGGCCACCGCCTTGATGTTAGTTGAGAACGACAGGGTGTTGTCCAGGATCACGCCACGGTTCTTAGCGCTCTGGGAGGAGGACACAATGGAGTTGTCAACCGTGATGGCGAGATCATGGAACGGGCAGTCCTTCCCGGGAGGAAGAGCAGCTCCGTCTTGCCGAGGTTCAGCTTGAGGTGGTGATCCGTCATCCACACTGATATGTCTGCCAGACATGCAGAGATGCGATTCGCCACCTGGTCATCAGAAGGGGAAAGAAAGATTAATTGTGTGTCGTCTGCATAGCAATGATAGGAGAGACCATGTGAGGTTATGACAGAGCCAAGTGACTTGGTGTATAGCGAGAATAGGAGAGGGCCTAGAACAGAGCCCTGGGGGACACCAGTGGTGAGAGCGCGTGGTGAGGAGACAGATTCTCGCCACGCCACCTGGTAGGAGCGACCTGTCAGGTAGGACGCAATCCAAGCGTGGGCCGCGCCGGAGATGCCCAACTCGGAGAGGGTGGAGAGGAGGATCTGATGGTTCACAGTATCGAAGGCAGCCGATAGGTCTAGAAGGATGAGAGCAGAGGAGAGAGAGTTAGCTTTAGCAGTGCGGAGCGCCTCCGTGATACAGAGAAGAGCAGTCTCAGTTGAATGACTAGTCTTGAAACCTGACTGATTTGGATCAAGAAGGTCATTCTGAGAGAGATAGCGGGAGAGCTGGCCAAGGACGGCACGTTCAAGAGTTTTGGAGAGAAAAGAAAGAAGGGATACTGGTCTGTAGTTGTTGACATCGGAGGGATCGAGTGTAGGTTTTTTCAGAAGGGGTGCAACTCTCGCTCTCTTGAAGACTGAAGGGACGTAGCCAGCGGTCAGGGATGAGTTGATGAGCGAGGTGAGGTAAGGGAGAAGGTCTCCGGAAATGGTCTGGAGAAGAGAGGAGGGGATAGGGTCAAGCGGGCAGGTTGTTGGGCGGCCGGCCGTCACAAGACGCAAGATTTCATCTGGAGAGAGAGGGGAGAAAGAGGTCAGAGCACAGGGTAGGGCAGTGTGAGCAGAACCAGCGGTGTCGTTTGACTTAGCAAACGAGGATCGGATGTCGTCGACCTTCTTTTCAAAATGGTTGACGAAGTCATCTGCAGAGAGGGAGGAGGGGGGAGGGGGAGGAGGATTCAGGAGGGAGGAGAAGGTGGCAAAGGGCTTCCTAGGGTTAGAGGCAGATGCTTGGAATTTAGAGTGGTAGAAAGTGGCTTTAGCAGCAGAGACAGAGGAGGAAAATGTAGAGAGGAGGGAGTGAAAGGATGCCAGGTCTGCAGGGAGGCGAGTTTTCCTCCATTTCCGCTCGGCTGCCCGGAGCCCTGTTCTGTGAGCTCGCAATGAGTCGTCGAGCCACGGAGCGGGAGGGGAGGACCGAGCCGGCCTGGAGGATAGGGGACATAGAGAGTCAAAGGATGCAGAAAGGGAGGAGAGGAGGGTTGAGGAGGCAGAATCAGGAGATAGGTTGAAGGTTTGAGCAGAGGGAAGAGATGATAGGATGGAAGAGGAGAGAGTAGCGGGGGAGAGAGAGCGAAGGTTGGGACGGCGCGATACCATCCGAGTAGGGGCAGTGTGGGAAGTGTTGGATGAGAGCGAGAGGGAAAAGGATACAAGGTAGTGGTCGGAGACTTGGAGGGGAGTTGCAATGAGGTTAGTGGAAGAACAGCATCTAGTAAAGATGAGGTCGAGCGTATTGCCTACCTTGTGAGTAGGGGGGGAAGGTGAGAGGGTGAGGTCAAAAGAGGAGAGGAGTGGAAAGAAGGAGGCAGAGAGGAATGAGTCAAAGGTAGACGTGGGGAGGTTAAAGTCGCCCAGAACTGTGAGAGGTGAGCCGTCCTCAGGAAAGGATCTTATCAAGGCATCAAGCTCATTGATGAACTCTCCGAGGGGACCTGGAGGGCGATAAATGATAAGGATGTTAAGCTTGAAAGGGCTGGTAACTGTGACAGCATGAAATTCAAAGGAGGCGATAGACAGATGGGTAAGGGGAGAAAGAGAGAATGACCACTTGGGAGAGATGAGGATCCCGGTGCCACCACCCCGCTGACCAGAAGCTCTCGGGTGTGCGAGAACACGTGGGCGGACGAAGAGAGAGCAGTAGGAGTAGCAGTGTTATCTGTGGTGATCCATGTTTCCGTCAGTGCCAAGAAGTCGAGGGACTGGAGGGAGGCATAGGCTGAGATGAACTCTGCCTTGTTGGCCGCAGATCGGCAGTTCCAGAGGCTACCGGAGACCTGGAACTCCACGTGGGTCGTGCGCGCTGGGACCACCAGATTAGGGTGGCCGCGGCCACGCGGTGTGGAGCGTTTGTATGGTCTGTGCAGAGAGGAGAGAACAGGGATAGACAGACACATAGTTGACAGGCTACAGAAGAGGCTACGCTAATGCAAGGAGATTGGAATGACAAGTGGACTACACGTCTCGAATGTTCAGAAAGTTAAGCTTACGTAGCAAGAATCTTATTGACTAAAATGATTAAAATGATACAGTACTGCTGAAGTAGGCTAGCTGGCAGTGGCTGCGTTGTTGACTTTGTAGGCTAGCTGGCAGTGGCTGCGTTGTTGACACTACACTAATCAAGTCGTTCCGTTGAGTGTAATAGTTTCTACAGTGCTGCTATTCGGGGGCTAGCTGGCTAGCTAGCAGTGTTGATTACGTTACGTTGCGTTAAAAAAATGACAATAGCTGGCTAGCTAACCTAGAAAATTGATATCCAAAACCAAACTCTTTCTATGCTGAACAAAAACACTTCCTGTTGTGAATGTTGGCCCAGTGTTTCATCAGCTGAAATAAAATACCCTCAGAAATGTTCCATACTCACAAAAAGCTTTACTCTCATTTTGTGCCCAAATTTGTTTACATCCCTGTTAGTGAGCATTTCTTATTTTTCAAGATAATCCATCCACATGACAGGTGTGGCATATCAATAAGCTGATTAAACAGCATGATCATTACACAGGTACACCTTGTGCTAGGGACAATAAAAGTATTGTCACACAACACAATGCCAAAGATGTCTCAAGTTTTGAGGGAGTGTGCAATTGGCATGCTGACTGCAGGAATGTTCACCGGAGCTGTTGCCAGAGAATTGAATGTTAATTTCTCTACCATAAACTGCCACCGACAACGTTTTAGAGAATTTAGCAGTATGTCCAACTGGCCTCACAATGTGTAACCACACCAGCCCAGGACCTCCAAATCCGGCTTCTACACCTGGGGGATCGTCTGAGACCAGCCACCCAGACAGCTGATAAAAATGGGTTTGCACAACTGAAGAATTTTTTGCCGAAACTGTCTCAGGGAAGCTCAACTGCGTGCTTGTCATCCTCACCAGGGTCTTGACCTGACTGCAGTTTGGTGTCATAACTAACTGTGCAAATGCTCACCTCCAGCATGCCAGTGGCCATCGAAGAAGTGTGCTCTTCGTGGATGGTTTTAACTGTGCCGGGCAGATGGCAGACAGCGTTTTATGGTGTTGTGTGGGTGAGCGGTTTGCTGAGGTCAACGTTGTAAACGGAGTGCCCTGTGGTGGTGGGTTATGGTATGGGCAGGCATAAGCTGTATCCACCCATTGAGCAGGTTTGGGATGCTCTGGATCGACATGTACTACATCGTATTCCAGTTCCCGCAAATATCCAGCAACTTATTACAGCCATTGAAGAGGAGTGGGACAACATTCCACAGGCCACAATAAACAGCCTGATCAACTCTCTGCGAATGAGATGTCGTACTGCATGAGGCAAATGTTGCTCACACCAGAAACTGACTGATTTTCAGGTCCATGTCCCTACTTTTTGTTTGTTTTGTATCTGTAACCAACAGATGCATATCTGTAGTCCCAGTTGTGAAATCTATAGATTATGGGCCTAATGAATTGACTGATTTACTTATGAACTGTAACTCAGTATATTTTTGTTCAGTGTATATCACAGAAAACATCTACATAATGATATTTTCCAGAGAATCCTCAAAGCCAATATTGACCCTGACTCATCCTCTGTCTCCTAAATCCCCTTAAATAACGTTGATTCTTCCTGTGTACAATTGTGCACATTTTGTCTTGTTGCCATGGGGAGGCTGCATGAGCACAGAGAGTAGTCTTTAATTGTGTATGTACAATATGTCCAAAGCATGATTGTATTGTATTTCCCAAATTATAGTTTTAGAATTGAATCTGTCAGACTGTCCCTCCAGGATTATTTATGCCTAATACGAACAGTCCCTGATCTACGTAAATCTGCTGTTTTGCCATCCTATATGCAAGCTGATGTAACGTTTCCAATACATGATCTCAGAGGAACGGCTTAATGACACAGGCAGGGGCTCCTCTAATGAATGCTCTGCTTCTCCCAGATCACCCATGTTCTCTAACATGACCTCGTCGCATACGGTTCTCCTGCTCCTTGTTATTTCAGTTGTTTCTGGTCACAGTATAGGAAATAAAAAAATGTTTATTTGTTTGCTTTGTTGTTGCATTCTAGTTATTACATAGTGATGTTTTTCAGTTGTCCACCCACGTAGTGGGTTGCTGAATGTGTTTGATTTAAATTAGTTGTCAGAGGAAGCAGATGAATAATGTAATTTAAACAGTAGCCTGCTCACGTTCTAATACTGAACACGTTCTTCTCTCCAACAGAAACGTCTCAAGGCAGAGGCCAAGAAAGCCATTGGTCAGCTGCAAGTCCGGACTGTGAAACGGGGAGATGAGGTGAAACGGGGAGATGTTTAAGTATAATACTGATGTGTTGATGGTTATTATGCATCACTTTGAGGATAATTTGAAAAATATGGTTGTTTCAAACTGGTAACATATGGCATACGCAATTTTTATTGTGTGTTGTATGGTTCTTGTTCTGAGGACATGCAGAGTATTGTAAGCTTCTGTTTTAACCCATTACTCAGACTACTGCACATTTTAAACAATTTTACTTTGTTGGTCTACATATGGGGAAGTGACTGTCTGTTTGTTCCCCCCTCAAGCATGGTGATCAGTATCAAATGCAATGTCCAGTTCTTGAAAAATTGGTTGCCTTGGACCACAGGCTCTTATGAAGACTACATACATGTATGCTCAGTGTCACTACTAGGGCTGTTGGGGTGACGTATTACCGGCAAACCGGCAATCATGACCGTAGTAAATTACAACGTGATCATTGAGTCACGGTAATCTCCTTTTATGCACTCAAGGACATACATTGGTAGTACCCTAATGACCATCAGGGCCTAATGGCCTGGTACTCAGGGCTCTTGTCCCTCTAACCACTCTGACATCAATGCAAAAATTGAACGAAATCAAACACTTATCAAAACAGTATCATCAACTCACCTCACTGCGATGATCAGTTTGAAACTGAGTGTAAAACATGGTCATTGTGGATGTTTTAAAGCCTAACACAACAACGCTTTCTAAGGTGGTGATTCATTCAAAACACCCATATGCATATTGGAGCTTATGCATAGGCTTATGAGCCCAAGTTGTGCTGTTATACAATACATAGCCCATTACAAATGTCAGGAAAAACACAAAACTGATTAAAGATGTCTTTGGCACATTGTTTAATTTTGGGAGTATAGGCTAGACCAAATGTTAGTAATTGCCTATGAGTGTGGACTGTATTATTATCGATACTGGATGGACTGGTTACCTTATGTTAGGCTCCAAACTTTCTATCCATGAGTCTGGGAGAGAATGTAAAGCCGCAGGCGAGGCTGTTTGTTCATTGATTGTGCAAGGCGGCTTACAATTATAGTGAATTTGTATATGATTTTGAATAGCCTGAAATAGCTCCTCAAATAGTGTTTAACGTGGAGGGAAATAAGTGTTCTTGTACAGTGCCTTGCGAAAGTATTCGGCCCCCTTGAACTTTGCGACCTTTTGCCACATTTCAGGCTTCAAACATAAATATATAAAACAGTATTTTTTTGTGAAGAATCAACAACAAATGGGACACAATCATGAAGTGGAACGACATTTATTGGATATTTCAAACTTTTTTAACAAATCAAAAACTGAAAAATTGGGCGTGTAAAAAATGCCTTCTAAAATACATTTTCATATCTTAATGTTTCTTTAGACCCGGCTAAAATAAATAATGGATTTATTGTGAAGGTGTATATTAAATTGATTTATTAGACGTTTTAAATGTAGATGTTCCAAAGGCACACGTCAGTGGCTTGAATGCGTGAAAGGCCTGGAGATGCAAAACTTGTTTGTTTAATTAATGGTCATTTACCGTGAGACCTGCAGTCTTTTGCATGACAACCAGCTGACAAAATGTCATGACTGCCCTAGTCACTACAATATTTTTTTTAACATGTTTTTCAGGAGACTGGGCCTGATGCTGACACCTGTGCAGTGTGTATTGATGCTTACAAGTCTGGCGACGTGCTGACCATCCTCACCTGCAAGTAAGTGCCTAACTGCAGTGGCTTGTTGCTAGTTTAATATTGCCACATGGAGTACAGTAGGCCTACCCCTGTCTGCTATTACAATTCCCTTAATTTTGTGATGTCATCATGATTCTTGTTTGTTTTTTGTTTCCAGTCATTTCTTCCACAAGACCTGCATTGAGCCCTGGCTATTGGAGCACAGGACATGCCCCATGTGTAAATGTGACATCCTCAAGGCCTTGGGAGTAGAGGTAGGCAACTGTATCTTGCATCATGTCCTCTGCATTACCCTGTACTTTGAAATAACCTTTGCCTGTCGTTCACAGAAGTTCTTGATTAAATTACTGTTGTAGATTAAACAATATTTACATTGCTAGTGCCATTGTCTGAGGAGAATATGAAACTTGTCAGTGATGCTAGTCAGTCCACCTGTATCCCCCTGAGTAGCAGCCAGAGGAGGAGCATCCCAGTCATCAAGTAACCATGCCTCCAGACATGAGGTCCTACCCTAGCATCCCCGTCCCAGATGACACCCGCAGTGAGACAGCCTCCTCAGGCTATGCCTCCTCAGGCTATGCCTCCGTACAGGGCACAGAGAAGCACAGCAGCCCAGCAGACGAGACCCACACATTTGAGAGTAAGACACAGCATTCACATTTGGAGGCAAATTATTTTGATGAAGTCTTATAACATCACATAAATAGCTTTGAGAGCTTTTTCTATAGACATAAGGGACATACTGTAGTTCAGTTGGCAGTGGTACTACTTTGTGCATGGTCTTTAGAAGATGCAGGCTTTTACATTACTGTGATAAAGCTGCAACCCTGCTCAAGACAGTGTGAATTTTGCTCCCATGGTTTTTAAATGCTAGTGGTTAGATATTCCCGTTAATGAATTTCAGATACTTTTTTTATCTAGTTCGTTTGATTGCTGCAAGTAGATATCAATGAGTCCACTACAAAGTCTATTCCTGATCAAACAACCACTATTGTTACTGTCTGGTGCTGAAGTGCCTCTCAGTTTCCCTCCTCTTTAGCTTGCTTATCCATTGACCTCTATCAGCCATTGTGCCAAAATAAATATTGACCAGCAGGTTGGTTCTTGTACAGCTTGCTAGCAGCACTTATGAGGCTTGACTGACTAATCATGTTTGTGTTGCAGCGTTGGGGCACTATCCTGACCCTGGGTCAGTCCAGGTGGCCATCCAGCCCCATTATGACAACCTGGCCTTTGAGGGCGACTCACAAAACCAACTGGAACCTCGGACATGAACAGTATGCTCACTCCAAGCACTGGAGCATGGCTAATGGGACTTGCACCACAATCAATTACATTCAAAGATGTTTCCTGTGGTCATGAAGCAAGTGAAACCAGGAATGTGGGCCTTAGATTATTCATAGGAAAAGAGGCCTCAACCTACCTATGGATATCTGTTTAACATTAAATTGATGAGGCAATTCTTCGATGCACTTACCACTAAGTTAGGAAATTGTAATGTTCACTCTTGTTCAAGTCCAGTTTAATTCCGGTTGAATTTAATTGTACGTTTTAATGATTTATTTGATTACGTTTGAGGTTTAATTCCTTCAGTCAATGGATCAGTTAGTTACATATTTTTACATGTTTTTTTATAGCTAATTTCACACCCACAGTTTACTGGGATAAGACTACTCTCCATGTGTCTGTTTTTTAATGGGGTATTATAGGTGACAGTTCTCATGACAATGAAAGTTTGAGGTGATATGCAAATTCAGTTGTAAGTCGCTCTGGATAAGAGCGTCTGCTAAATGACTTAAATGTAAATGTAAAGACCCTTACATTTAGAAACATCCGATAATGCAGTAGTTAGTGTAAGGCATTTTCTGATAAGATTTACAGCTTTGAAAATTACTTTGACAGCAAGCACACTGCTATACAAAGCTCAGTTTTACCTATTGTATGTGTCTAAGCATAGGATGTTAGTGTCTCTACATACCTTGGTTTGCCTTGTCTAGCAGAGGAGCGCATAAGATTGTGAGGAACATTCCAGTTTCGAAATATAGATTTGTCTCATTGTTGCTAATTGAATGTACATGTGAATTTGGTTTGCCACTTGTTTGAGGTAAATTCCAAAATGAGGGACTGCTTCCTCCTTCTGTATGCTTGTGACATTACAATTACTTAGGTGCCCTGGCACACACCCCTGCCCAGCACTTCCTGATCTGTACCTGAAGCTACATGTCTTTTTTTAGTTTGTCTTATGAGTTTGATGCATGTTAGGAGTAGTATTTTAACTTGGAAATACGGAGTCTTGGTATGGGAGTAAGAGCATCTATTTAAACCCCCTGGCTTCATGCAAATATTTGTACATGTTTCAGTAACTACCTGTGCTTTTTGGGTGTGTACCTTAAAATGATTCACCAGTGAAAGATCTATTCCATGCCATCCTACTTTAATAGAAAAATGCAATGAGTTCACTGTGTATTTTCAACTAGATTGTGCATGCACTTCACATTAATTAGTTCATTTAATGTCAATACATGTCTCAGGTTTTAAACACAAAATTGGTCTTCACCTTGTTCAGCCTTTCCAGAGTAAATGTCTTAAGTATTTTTGCTTAAATAAGGGACAAAGGTTCATTTTATTTTACTTAGTTATGTGGGAAATGTACTAAACTGGTATATATTAATAAAATACTTATTGTAAATACATTTGTTTGATCAAAATATTGCTTAGTGCTAATTTGTTCATTTTGTTTGTAAAGGGGATTAAAAAGGTTCTGATCTTCATTCACTAGTGATGCAATTAATGTTAGAAAAAGCCAGCTCACAGTTTGAGACCTCTGGAATTCTGTGGAAAAAAAGTGAATTGGGAAAATGGGCAGGGAAGGGTAATAGCATTTTAGTGGTATTTGCCCTGTAGACTTATTTAATTTTTCTAATTTTAATGCAAAATTGAGGGACATTATTAGTATTCATAGTGTCAGTCAATTATATCAGCTGCACTTCACCTTAGACAGACTACATATTTGTCGGTGTTGTGTTTGAGACCACCTAAAGCGAGATGGATTCAAAACAAAGACTGGAGGAAATCGAGTCAAGACGAGTCCATTTCAAGACCATGATTGGAATTATTTGTCAAATAAGAATTCAAAATGTCCAGTATTTGTGTTCATATTTCAGAACATGGATTCTTTGGACATTCAGAATAGGAAAACATTGCTTGCTGAGGGACAACAGAGACACTAAAAATTCTTACTAACCCAAACAGGCCTTCTGGTACTTCAGAGAAGGGCTAAGGGTTTATTAAAAATTATAATTAAATTATTTTCAATGACGTTCTGATTTAATCTCTTCCATTTTTGTTAAACCTTTCTAACACTGAAGAGAAAATATCCAATCAAGATTTTTCTTTGCTGGTCTCTGGGGAGATAAATCTATCTAGCTAAGTTAGCCATTGGCTAGGCCATCAGAAACTAGATAAAGGCATCTGCCATTCAACTTTATTAGTACAACATTTTAGAGTGACATTGGAATCAACCAATTATATTTTGACTTAATTTGTGGGACCGTTTTTACAAAAATGTATGGAAACTTCTGCCTTGAAGGCCTACAGGTCACTACGTAATAGCGAGCAGTAGTTTTCCCACGGTTTAGCTAGCTAGCTTTTGTTGTCGGCTAGTTTGCTGCAGTTGCAGTAGGTGTTATCAAATAGGATGTTGCTAATTTGTTAGCTTCTCCCTTTTCAAGAATACATTTCAACAAGAAGTTAAGTTTCAAATTATGATCATCTGGTGAGTGGAACTGTGTTTTTTTATTGCAGCACACTTGCTGTTAGCTATCTTTGAAAATAACTTGTGTGAAACGCTGCATTTAACGTGGAACTGACAGTGGTGACTCGTCATTCAGGCCTGTTTTGAATAATGCCAAAATAACAATGTGTCACATATCAGTTTGAAAACAATGTAAAAAATTAAAAAGTATCATTGAGTTTATAATGCCGCATACAAAAATTGTCTCCTTTTTGCTTTCTTGAGTAAGGCAGCTCCAAGATGTAGGTGTTTTAGCCTAGCTCAGCGCTTTCTGTGGTGGTGGGGCAGACAGCGGAAAATACAGAGCATAGAGGTTGGTAATGTTCTCTAGTTGCGCCATGATTGGCTAAGTGTTCTGTCACTCATGGGGACACTAAGTCACCACAAAATCTACGGGGAGAGCTAGAAAATTCAAGCCACTTGGGTGCTGCCATAGGGTTACAACTTAAGTGCCCATCCAAGAAGGCTCAATGTCATTGGCAACAGATAAAATTAAGTCAAATCACATATCTACAGTAGCTTTGATTGGACTGATCATGTCAACATCATACTTTCAAAATCTTAGCTAGCAAGCTAGCAGTCATAATCATTAATCAAATCGACAATCTACTGGCAAATCCTTTTCAGTCCTTGTCATATGAAGAGAAATGAAGAGAAATTATAGATAAAACGTATTGCAAAGCAATCACTAGCCTGCTATTCAGTGGAGGGGATGTGTGGTCCAAGTCTTGGTTTCAGGGTCTCTTTTCCAAGCTTTAAAGGATAAACATTCAACATTGGCCATGCTGTCAATCCAGCATGACTTCTGTCGCTTTCAAAACAACTGGAAACTCTGAGGTCTCGGACTTCAGTAAGTTCAAGTTGACTGAGAACTAGGTAACTACGTTATGAACGGTCATCCAACTCGGAATTCCAAGTCGGGAACTCGGGCCTCTTTCTAGAGCTCCGACCTGAAGATCACTAACGTCATGATTCCACCTTGTTTTTTTCCAAGTTCCCAGTTGTCGTGAAAGCACCATAAATCCGGAGAATGCAAGACTTTGACAAAATTTGCCCACGAAAGACCTCCACGCCACCTTCCTATTCAAGTGAGCCCAGCACAACAAGGTGAGTCCAAAAATGTATTGTATGCTGCTGCAAAAATTATGTAATATGCCAGGGAGATAAGTAATACTAAGTGTATGTTGTGTAATAAGCTGTTAGTAGTCTATGTGCCTCACCCTAAAAATGTGGTCCCTTTCCCCCTCACATCCATTGGTGGTACACATGTAGCCTATAGCCTGTTTTCGAGAAATGTCACCATTGAATATTGTAAGAGCTTTCATTGTCTGCTTATATGCCCACTTTATTTATCCTACAGTTCTGACTTGGTGTTCAGAGAGAATACTGTAAGAACGGCCCATGTTCTGAATTCTGTCGCTGTATATTTCAAAAGTGCTGAACAAATAGTTGAAGTTGGAAGTTTACATACACCCTAGCCAAATGCATTTAATCCTAGTAAAAATTCCCTGTCTTAGGTCAGTTAGGATCCCCACTTTATTTTAAGAATGTGAAATGTCAGAATAATAGTAGAGATAATGATTTATTTCAGCTTTTATTTCTTTCATCACAGTCCCAGTGGGTCAGACGTTTACATACACTCAATAAGTATTTGGTAGCATTGCCTTTAAACATTGTTTAACTTGGGTGAAACTTTCTGGGTAGCCTTCCACAAGCATCCCACAATAAGTTGGGTGAATTTTGGCCCATTCCTCCTGACAGAGCTGGTGTAATGGAGTCATGTTTGTAGGCCTCCTTGCTCGCACACCTTTTTCAGTTCTGCCCAAAGATTTTTGATAGGATTGAGGTCAGGGCTTTGTGATGGCCACTCCAATACCTTGACTTTGTTGTCCTTAAACTATTTTGCCACAACTTTGGAAGTATGCTTAGGGTCATTGTCCATTTGGAAAAGCCATTTGCAACCAAGCTTTAACTTGATGTCTTGAGATATGGATATATTGAAGCAACATAATTTCCCCTCCTCTTGATGCCATCTATTTTGTGAATACTTTTGTACCGGTTTCCTCCAGCATCTTCACAAGGTCCTTTGCTGTTGTTCTGGGATTGATTTGCACTTTTCGCACCAAAGTACGTTCATATCTATGAGACAAAACGCATCTCCTTCCTGAAATACAACCACAGGTATACCCCCAATTGACTCAAATGATGTCAATTAGCCTATCAGAAGCTTCTAAAGCCATGACATCATTTTCTGGAATTTTCCAAGTTGTTTAAAAGACACAGTCAACTTAGTGTATGTAAACTTCTGACCCACTGGAATTGTGAAACAGTGAATTATAAGTTAAATAATATGTCTGTAAACATTGTTGGAAAAATTACTTGTGTCATGCACATAGTAGATGTCCTAACCGACATGCCAAAACTATAGTTTGTTAACAAGACATTTGTGGAGTGGTTGAAAAACAAGTTTTAATGACTTCAACCTAAGTGTATGTAAACTTCCAACTTCAACTGTATATTGACGATGTCGCCTCTTATCCGCTCGTCATCCCCTTATGCCATAGTTTGTACATCTCAATTGTCAGTAGAAACCACATTTTTTTAAGCAAGTTATTTTTATTTTTTTAACCTGGCAAGTAATGTAAATAAGAACAAATTCTTAGTTACATTGACTACCCCGGCCAAACCCTCCCCTGAACCAGACAGCTCTGGGCCAATTGTGCGCCACCCTATGGATCTCCCGATCACGGCTGGTTGTGATACAGCCCCGAATCGAACCAGCGTCTGTAGTGACACCTCTAGCACTGAGATGCAGTGCCTTAGACCTCTGCGCCACTCGGGAGGTAGCCATGTCAGCAATGTTTTCTTTAAAGGTAGTAAATGAGTCTGAATTAACTGTTCCTCTGCCAGACAAGGCTCCGCTGATAGCCAGGTGTAACAGTGGAAAGGTGTTGGGTCTGATGTTGGGACAGGTTTATGTAGGTTTATGTAGGCCCTAACCGTTTGCTGTCACCGCCAAAAATCTTTCCTTGGACACTGTTTCAAAGCAATGTGTATGCTTTCTTCGTAAATGTGTTTAGAAGTTTTTCTTATTTAACTTCAGTTTGCAGTGTGGACAAATTACAATAACTTTTCTTGACTTGCCATGTATGTTGGGACCAGGTGATTTCATTATTGTATATACTGTGTGTAGGCTGTGTAGACTCGCTATGTGTAACTTAGGGAATAGCCGTCGGCATCAACGATACACATTTCATTTAGAGCCAGCCAAACACAACAAGGCATATATTGAAGAAACACAGAAAATAAACGATCAAATCGATTACATAACTGTACATGTAAACCTAGGCTTACTGCTCAAATAGGCAAATTGGTCCAAATAAAATTCCCTCATTGCAAGCAATTAGCTAGCTCACGTGCAAAAGGGTGCTATTACTAATTAGCTAGCTCAAGTGCAAATGGGTGCTAATCAACGCTATGCTAACATCGGTGCGACAGTTAGTAATCTAAAAATATACCACTGCACTGGTATAACATGAATATTACAAAGTAGGTTATGCATAATTACAGTCTCACTTACTTCCATGGTTTATATTTTTATCCATGTAGGTTAGGTTCAACTAAGATTCGCTTTCAAATTCAGTGTGGACAAACCTCAGATGGACAAAAAAGGGGCAGGGTCAAATCAAACCCTGAATTCAAAGGCTGGTTGAAGTTGTTTATTGAAGATGATACACGGCATACTGCCTGTATTATAAGGCTGATTTCTACGCCAAACTTAGTGATGTAAAAAAAAAAACACATGACAACTCAAAAACATACTCAAAAGGCAAAGCCTTAACAGTTCCACCCAAAACAAGCTGCCATTTATGGTTAAAAAAAATAACTCTGCAAAAAAGGCTGAGGCACCATGACATTAGCTATCGCTGAACACTGTTCCATGCTGGCATGTGATCACATTGGAGAAGAATGTAGAGCTGCTTTCTCAGACTCCACTGCTGCTACCCACTTCAAAATGCACAGAAATTATTAATAGTGTTCTAGCAACATACTCTGAAGAAGTTGGTCGCAGATGTGGATGACCAGTGTTTCAGCCTCCTCCTCGATGAGTGCACGGATGTAAGTGTTAAGTACCTGGGGGTTGTGATAAGGTAATCTAAAAATATACCATTGCACTTGGTGACACCAAGCAGACAATTGTATCAACATTTCTGGGGCTTGTTGAGTTGGAGGGAGGAGATGCCAAATCTATAGCCCGTGCTGTTGTGGCTTTCCTCGAGAAGTGTTGTCTTAAAAAAGGAGAAACTCCTGGGGATAGGGACTGACAATGCCTCTTATGACGGGGATTAACAATGGGGTCCATAAAGTGCCGAAGGAGGAGTATCTGGTTCTTATTCGCTGTGTGTGCCACTCTCTGTAGCTTGCTGTAAGTCATGCTTCCAATGACACCATCCCCTGTAGTGTGGTACGAGATACTTATAACTGGTTTTCAGTGTCTCCAAAGCGCAGGGAGGCCTACAAGGCCATATATGAGACCATCAACTGAGGAGAAACCTTTACAGATAACCAAGGTGTGTGCCACACATTGGCTCTCCATTGGACCAGCGGTTTCACACATTTTGGACCAGTGGGAGGAGCTTATGCATTTCGCAGTCACCAAGTCCAGCGAACACTGGTACATGGCTGAGATTTTATATTTTATACTCCATGTAAAGTGATCCTCAAGTTTACCTGGTTAAATAAAGGTGAAATAAATAAAGAAAAAAAATTTAAACTTCAGTTTTTGTACTCACTTTTTGTCTCTCCCACGATGTTATTTCACTCTCATTCAGCGTCCATCACAATTACGTGCACATGGCCAATTATGCTAATTAGTCGATGACGTCATTTAGCGTCTTTTAGCACAGCCAATAGCTACTTTCTTTACTGAGAAGTTGGCAACACTGGACTGAATGGAGGCGGATAATTATTCGTTTTTTTACTCCGCTATTTTCGGCTGGTTTCTGGAAGAAATTACCAGTCCTCACTGTCCGAGACCGGTTTTATGCGAGACCGGTCTCGAGTATTACAACACTGGTGTTTGTTTACACTGTATATACATCATTGTGTTTGACGCTCTAGTTATTATGTCGCAGTACTTTGAAGATATGACATTTGATACTTTTCGACCGAAAAGGACTATGGGAAATCAAGTCAACAGTATCAAGCGAGCTCATTCTTGTGCATACACGCACCAATGTCAAGAAACTACAATCCCCAGAAGCCCTTGTATCGTTGACTTTGGCAAGGTTTCTGTGGACGTGGGAAAGGGTCTGCTCAGCGCTCACACAAACAAATGTCCATGGGTAAAGGTTGCAATCGAAATGAACAGCTTGACATGCACATTTGATTCAACATATACATGTGAATTAAAATGTGGCTTAAACCTGAAGAGATATTGCTGAAAAATGCATTAAAGTTATGGGTGGCAGAAAAAGGCAACGAATATTTCGTATTACAAAGGAGGCGAGGATATGGAGAAGGAGGAGGAGGTTTGACAGGTATGTGTTCTGTTCTTTGCTGGGCTGGTAAAACCCAGTGCCATTCTAGCAAAGTGTGCATGCCATCGGACAATAGTTAATATTTCCGGTCTATTTTCTAACGTCCCCCTTCAGATTCTGTCATGTAACATAGGGTTGGGAGGCAGACAGTTCTCCAGATCCTCGTGTCAAATGGAGAGGCTGGACCCCACACGTTAGTTTAGATTGCAATAGGAATTGCAATTTAACAGTTTACAGCTGGGATATTCAACCGGGGGTTCGCAGCGCCCAATGGGCCTGCGTAGGTACTGCAGGGGTTCGCCAAAATGTTAGATTTTGTGTG
The DNA here is from genome assembly GCF_023373465.1 of Oncorhynchus keta. NCBI lineage: Eukaryota > Metazoa > Chordata > Actinopteri > Salmoniformes > Salmonidae > Oncorhynchus > Oncorhynchus keta. Next base: position 365,109 of record NW_026288751.1, on the reverse strand, counting down.
GATTGCTATTGCTAGCAACAACAGAATAAACACATTTTAAATGACATACCTACTGTAGATCTTTCTTTTTCCACTCCTAATATTGACCAAATGACACTAATTGGTGTCATTTACACTCACTGGAGTAACTGACATAGGCTACCAGTGCTGCTGGTAAGCTTTCTTGACTTGACTTGACACATGGCTAACCTTTACTTAAACAGCTGCTCTTAGCGAAAATGTGTTTAGAGTTGCCTTTCTAGCTAATAGGCAATGTTGGAGTCCTATTCCAAACTATCCACCAAATCTATTAATTTTAAAATGTTGATTACATCTCCTTGCCATTATCATTCACCTGCGTGAACGTATGATGGGGTTCCCTGGGTCGCTGGTTTTCCTGAAATGGTGTCCCTAGGCAAGAAAAGGTTGAAGATGGTATGGCCTGCCTACAATACAGATGATTTACTTTGTTACCACTGACTACGCCATCAAGAAAATGGCCTCTGTTTAGGCTGCAAACCACTGTCACAACACTTGATGATGCTGTCAGAGATGTCTGTTGATTTGGTACACACACACACAAAATTACACAGTAGTGTCATATTGGGTTGCTGACATTTGCTTTAGCTTTATAGGTGGAACAGTAGGTTATACTGAGGGCACACAGCACTTCTGTATGATAATGTACTCAGGCATGATGCCCTAGAGAGGCAGAAGAGCCAGGTCAGTGCTCATCCGTTCCACAGTCCCTGTCTGGTCTACTGATTCCTAGCTTTTGAAATGGGATGATCCTATTCTACATCGTGCAAATAGTGTTTGTTGATCTTTGAGATCAATGCTTCCCTATTTTATAACACATTGATCCTCCTTAAACATGCAAGTCAGCAGTCCGTGAACACGTTTACATGTGCCCAGTGTTCCGGATAGTAGCTCATATCCCACTTAGTCTTATCTTATTCGGGATAAGCGGTTTACATGCACCTTTGATATCCCGCTCACGACTATCCCAGTATCCATGAATAAACAGAATATTCCTCATTTCAGTTCATATGGGGTAAATGGAATAGTAACTGAAATATGGATCCCTGATTGTAGGCCTATAACCTCTCACATGTAGCATAAAATAATATTTAATTTTTTACAGTAAAATTCTACAACAAATGTAGATTTTTTCTCTTGGGACAGGAGTTGAGAAATATTATTTCTTTCTTTCAACATCTCTTGAGAAAATGCAAATGCGCATGTAATGTGTTATCTTTGACACTTATGCAAGCAGACAGTATTTCAACCACATAAAATATGTGCCCAAGATTAACTGAAGTCTTTTCATTTCCCTTACTGGTTAAAACCAATATTTTGCACATGACCAATCTTTCTGCTGTTTTGGAGTTTTCTCCCTGGACCCTAAACAAAACAGACAACTTTACTGGTGTTTGATTATTAATGCATTCATTCTATCGATGGAAGACATTATTCTGGTGAGCACTACTTTATTTACTCTTTTAGGGCAAAAAGTTATGACAAGTGAAGCTACATGTATCTAACTATAGTTGACAAATGGCCTTTCAAATGTCAAATTATAATATGGCCTACCAAATGTCCAAAATTATAATATGGCCTACCAAATGTCCAAAATGATTATATGGCCTACCAAATGTCCAAAATGATTATATGGCCTACCAAATGTCCAAAGTGATTATATGGCCTACCAAATGTCCAAAATTATAATATGGCCTACCAAATGTCCAAAATTATAATATGGCCTACCAAATGTCCAAAATTATAATATGGCCTACCAAATGTCCAAAATTATAATATGGCCTACCAAATGTCCAAAATTATAATATGGCCTACCAAATGTCCAAAATGATTATATGGCCTACCAAATGTCCAAAATTATAATATGGCCTACCAAATGTCCAAAATGATTATATGGCCTACCAAATGTCCAAAATGATTATATGGCCTACCAAATGTCCAAAATTATAATATGGCCTACCAAATGTCCAAAATTATAATATGGCCTACCAAATGTCCAAAATGATTATATGGCCTACCAAATGTCCAAAATTATAATATGGCCTGTCCAAAATTATAATATGGCAAATGTCCAAAATTATTATATGGCCTACCAAATGTCCAAAATGATTATATGGCCTACCAAATGTCCAAAATTATAATATGGCCTAAATGTCCAAATTATAATATGTCCAAATGTCCAAAATGATTATATGGCCTACCAAATGTCCAAAATGATTATATGGCCTACCAAATGTCCAAAATTATAAAATGTCCAAAATGGCCAAAATTATTATATGGCAAATGTCCAAAATTATAATATGGCCTACCAAATGTCCAAAATGATTATATGGCCTACCAAATGTCCAAAATGATTATATGGCCTACCAAATGTCCAAAATTATAATATGGCCTACCAAATGTCCAAAATTATAATATGGCCTACCAAATGTCCAAAATTATAATATGGTCTACCAAATGTCGGAGATTCTAAGCAGAAACGGTTCAGTACGGAGGAGCCTACCAGCAAAATAAATTCTGAAATTATTGGTTTGAACTGCACAGGTAGCCTACTTTTTGAAGTGATTTGTTTAACAATCAGATAAAAACATCACACAATATGTGAAACTGAGCCTGCGTAAACCGCAAAAAACAACATCAAACAGGATAAGATGTTTACATGCCACAGTATCCCGTTTATGATCAGTATATCCCAGGCATGTTATCCAGGTTTCTCATAACCGGGATACAAGCCTTTTCGGGGTTATTGTAAACAGGATATGTTTATACCCGTCAATACAAAACAGAATACTTGAGTATCCCGAATAATAGTGGGATATTGGTGTGCATGTAAACGAGGTAAAAAAAAAAATTACACCAAGAGTGAGTAGGCAGGCTAACTTGTCTGCTCTTATGCAATCAGTGAATGTCAGTTGTCCGTTTCCCAATAATAGTAGTTTTTCTTGCACATGGTCACACAGCCTCTGACAAGCCAATTATCAGCTGTTGATCACAGTAATCCACTTGACTGAAACAGAATAGCTAACTTTCACATTTGCCACATCTCTAAAACAAAAAATGGCAATCTGGTGTCCTTCTAGTCTATTGAAGCTGCCGGTGCCAGTGGTTGTAGTCTACCGATAGTAATGGTACATGTCTCCGTAAAAAAGAGGGACACTGAGAACACCATCTAGCTCTGTCCCTCAGAACATCAGAGCTATAATTACAGGTAAGTAATGGGTTTTGATGAAGTGGAACACAATAGCTTTCTCTTCTGACTGGGCTAATTATGGTGGAACCAGGGTCTGCTCTCCTCCTTCCTGTTCAACGTCTCCCCTGAAGCCCCCTCTAACTCAAGGACCTTTTTATCCTGAAGTATCCAGATGTAAATCTCAAATGGCCACAGGGCAGAGGGCAGGCTATTATTTAGGGATACCTGCTCACTTAATTGGGCCCTTGCAGATGCACAGGTTTTCTACGTAGAAATTCTGCCAAACTTTTATAATGGATGATTTACAGGGTAAATGAACTCTGTGTCATCAGTTCATAGATGTGGTCTAGTCCACCAGCCGGCTCTTGGTAGCAATTAACCTGGGGGCGAGGTTAAGGCCACTGTACAGCTGTGTCATGATCCCCCAGCCCAGCAGCCATAGATGCTGCTGATGCAGTCGGGCCAGGATAGCAGTACCTTGTACTAATAATTAATGTTGTTAATAATATATGAAGGCAACTACAGTCCTAGATAGGTAACACAACACTGTTGGTTTGAACCACGACAGGCAGGACACTTGAATGTGATGATAATCAGCACAATGAGTTTTCCACTATTCTATGTTACCCAGGTGGGAGGGCTGTTTTGTTTGCTCGATACTGTAAAATCAATAGGCATGAAATTGCCTCATGATTTTAAAATGTCTTATCATGCATGTCTAATGTCTGACTGTTAATGGGAAGTATGATTGTTACTTACTTTTTTGACAGGTCTTCTGGTTGGAACTCTTGATACGATGATGGATTCCACGTCTAAGGTCGCTCCATTTCGCATTCTACACCAGACACCGGACTCTCAGATCTACTGGTCAATAGCATGTGGTGAGAGTTTTTACTCTACATTTTCTCAACTATCCCCATTGTCAGAATAGCCACAAGTAAACATTAAAGGCTACAGTCATGTAATAACTACAATCAATCATGTAATAACAACCTTTTCAGATTGTATTTTAGTCAACACTCGTTTCCCATTTTGTGACAATAGATGGCTTAGTCATGCATAGTGTAAACAGTTTCCTTTCCATTGTGACTGAGTTTTCCCTGTGATTAGGTGGCACCAAGGAGGAGATCAACCAACACTGGGAGTGGCTGGAGAAGAACATCATGAGAACCTTGTCTGTGTTTGACTCCAGCGATGACATCACCAGCTTTGTGCAGGGCAAGATCAGAGTAAGTAATCGCTACAGATAATTAAACACACAGTTTACACAGACACTGCTATTGTTGATCTCTGCCACTCTCACAGGGAGATGGAGGCCTCCTACAGACTTAATGATGTATTAATATAGTGAAGCCTACTGATGCAGCAAGTGCTTACTCTTTGAAAACAGTTGGTGGTGATTATGGTCTTTCACTGATTCACTGATATGAAAACCTTTGACTGTTTATTGAAAGCTAAGAAAATGATAGTAGGTTTGTAATAAAAATGTGAATTTAAGAAACGATATGATGCTAATTTATATGCCTTGACATAAATGTTACAGAATGGAGATAGCATGCTGATGTGTTTAGACTGCTAATTATATTTGTTTCCTTCAGTGACCATGAGAGAGATGTTGTCCTCCTCTTCTCTCTATAAAGGGTTTGATTGCTGAGGAAGGGAAGGTGTCAGGCGTGCAGGAGGACGACCCTGAGAAGTTCCGTGAAGCACTGCTGAGGTTTGAGAAATGGTTTGACCTCCCTCAGAAGGAGAAGCTGGTCACCTACTACTCCTGTAGCTACTGGAGGGGCCGCGTGCCCTGCCAGGGCTGGCTCTACCTCAGCACCAACTTCCTGTCCTTCTACTCATATCTGCTGGGCTCTGAGGGTGAGACGAGACAGAAACCTGAACAAGCCCTCACTGTTGACTAACAGTCACTTAAATGCAGGAACTGTCAGGCTTCATCCGTTTACTTGTATTTGGATACAGTTATCATTCCATGTCATGACAGAAGGGCAGCGAGTTACTCATTAAAGATAATATTTTTCCACTTCAGTGAAGCTTGTAGTCTCGTGGAATGAGATCTGGAGGCTGGAGAAAACGTCCAATGTCATTCTGACGGAGAGCATTCATGTGTTGGCCAATGGGGAGGACCACTACTTCTCGATGTTCCTACACCTCAGTGAGACCTTTCTGATCATGGAGCAGCTTGCTGACTACTCCATCAAACGCCTATTTGATAAGGAGACCTTCCAGGAAGAGCCCTCTCTCTCAGACCCATTACAGATCACCAAGAGGTATACTGCCTGTCACTGTTCTTTTTTACTCATATTTGACAAGTTATTTCAGGACACCATAGTGAAAGGAGATGATATTGATTTTTTTTTTACCTCCATGCTCTCAAGCTGTCCTCCCCTTTTCACTACTTTTATTTTTTGCTCTCCTTCAGAGGCTTGGAAACTAATGCTAGAAATGAGCAATTCCGGGCCTTCTTCAGGCTGCCTAAAGAGGAGAACCTGCTGGAGGTTTATGAGAGCTTCCTATGGGTTCCATTCAGCCACTTCAACACGCTTGGGAAGATCTGTCTGTCTGAGAGCTACCTGTGTTTCGCTAGCCAGGATGGCAGCCAGTGCCACGTCATCATCCCCATGAGAGAGGCAAGACACAGCACACTACCTTGACACTAAACTAATTTAATAACCTTGGTGGCTCAGTGGTTTTGCTCAAGGTTGTTGACCCAAACACCTATCCTTGCAGGTGATTGGTGTGGAGAAACCGGACCGTAGCAGCAGGGCTTTGACTGTGTGTGTGCGGGGTAAGAGGGCTCTGAGGTTCTCTGAAGTTCGGGACTTTGAGCATCTCGGCAATGCAATCCGCAGGAGGTGTGGGATGACTGCCAGTCCTCAACACTCTGCATCAACTGAGGTGACTAACTTCCTGTTTTGGACCTTCTTACTGCTCGGTCTCTGCCCCAAGGGGACAATTCCAGTCCGTCTGCAACCCTCCAAATGTGTCTAAGGGGGCTTTCACATCAAATTGGTTAAACCGTTTTTCCTCACTCTGGTGCGTTTACCCCCTTGGTTCGGTTAATTTGAACTGGTGTGAACACTCTAACTGCACTCGGGAGCGCACCAAACAATGCACCTTCTCTTAAAAAGGGTGATCTCGGTCCATTTCCATTCGTACCGTGGTGTGTTTCACTGCAGGTGTGAAAAGAAAAGAAGCAGAGATGTGCAGTATTATTGGTTGTTTGACAATGAGCATTTGATCAAATGCACGCATTATCAGAACTTGGTTTCTCTGAAACATTTTGTGAGTAGCAGCATATTTATGAGCACATCCTATGCAGATTAGGTTAGATCGGGGCTATACAGGGGATATAGGCTACTGAATACATTCACTGCACGTCGTAGTTAGAGCAACTATTGCACTATTTTCCTCCCAAATGTTGTTGGAAGACCTAAACTAAAGTATTATAACGCTTGGCTGGGACACACAAGTGATGCTCCATGATGATCATAGATGGATTTAACATGAGCATTTTTGCCCAATAAACAAAATACTTGCATGAACATGTTAGTTCGTTTGACATTTGGCAGTGTGTAACCAACTGGACCAAATTAAAAATATCTGCCAGGCTCTAATTGCTGCCATTGAAAACAAACTGTGGGTTCACTGAGCCTTGCAGGGCATCAGAGGGGAGTGCCAAAACCTCATCAATCACTTTGAGGACAACCCAGAGGAGGTGGCTATGATGGTGGGACAGAAGGAGAGCAGCAAGACTGTCAGCAATGAGGCCCTCATGACTGTGTTCCACCCCCAGGATGCTGAAAACCTGGATCCCAAAATGGTGGGATTTTATTTTAAAATATGACCTCTCCTAATATGAAGAAATATACAATTTCTGGTTTCTCTAGGAGTGCTGTTTTTTCCACCCAGTGTGAGAATGTGCTCTCCTTGTACTGTCTAGGTGTCTCAGCCTTGACAGCTAATTTCTTATTCCGCTGTTTAATCTCTGTGCCTGACAGCTAAAGGAGAAGATGAAGGAGCAGTCATGGAACATCCACTTCTCAGAGTATGGCCGTGGCACCAGTATGTTCTGTACCAAGAAGACACGAGACCTGATTGTGCGTGGTGTCCCTGAGGCCTTAAGAGGAGAGCTCTGGATGCTCTTCTCAGGTTCTGTTTGATATGGCTCTTTCACTGTTATTTGGCTCATATGTCTCCTTCACTGATGTGTAAAAGTGTGGTGTCTTTAATGTTTTGCAATATGTGTTTTATTTAAATATGGTGTGGTGTTTTGCCTTGGTACCATAGGTGCAGTCAATGACATGGCCGTTAACCCTGGGTATTACAGTGAGATAGTGGATAAGTCTCTGGGGACCAGCACCCTTGCCACTGATGAGATAGAGAGAGACCTGCACCGCTCCCTACCAGAGCACCCTGCCTTCCAGAGCGACACGGGCATCTCTGCCCTGCGCAGAGTCCTCACTGCATATGCCTACAGGAACCCCAAAATCGGCTATTGCCAGGTGCTAAGCTAGAAACCCCTATAACACTTCCCTGCGTTCTTTCTCTCAAAAAGCTCATAGGCATCTTTACATCTATCCTCCTTTTCTCTTGTGAAGGCCATGAACATCCTGACGTCAGTCCTGTTGCTCTATGCTAAAGAGGAGGAGGCTTTCTGGCTGCTAGTGGCTGTCTGTGAGAGGATGCTGCCTGACTACTTTAACCGCAGGATCATTGGTGCGAGACGCAGCTGAATAACAATATAATTTTCAGTGTTGCATCACGTTAAATATATGCACTGTATGTGTGTTTGATACTGAATACCTGGCTTACACTTTCTCCCATAACTGCTATAAATCCTGTTTACAAATATCTTGTATTTCCTCAGGTGCCCTGGTGGACCAGGCAGTGTTTGAGGAGCTGATCCGAATGCACCTCACCCAGCTGACGGAGCACATGACAGACCTGACCTTCTTCTCCTCTGTGTCCCTGTCCTGGTTCCTCACCCTGTTTATCAGTGTCCTGCCCATAGAGAGTGCTGTCAACGTGGTTGACTGCTTCTTCTACGACGGCATCAAAGCCATCCTGCAGCTGGGCCTGGCTGTGCTCGACTACAACATGGAGGGTTTGATCAGCTCCCATGACGACGCTGAGGCAGTCACCATCCTCAGCAAGTGAGTGTCAACACAGAGAGGGCGAGATCTGAAGGTCAACTGAATTGGTTATTTCAAAGTACTGTATTAGGTTTATGTTGGATTGTGAAGTAACAATCTCCAAAACAGTGAGTTAATTCTACAGGAATGCCCATCTTGTTCATGTTACTTAACTGCTGCTCTGTTTGCCCTGGCAGGTTTTTCGATAATGTGACCAATAAGGACAGTCCTCTACCACAAACAGTGCAGCAAAACTCAGTGGGGAACAACGACAAAGCATCATCCCTCTCCAAGGTGGACATCAGTGATCTCATCAAAGAAGCCTATGAGGTACTGTAACGGTCAGTGTTGCTAGGACTGACCCCATGTCTCAATGTCAGGCTTGTCATTTAGCCTTTTTAATTTGCTTATAGAAATATGGAGACATGAAATCAGAGGAAGTAGAGCGCATGCGGAAAAGAAACAAACTGTATGTAATCCAAACATTAGAGGATACGACTAAACAAAATGTGGTGAGTGGCACATCCTCAAACTTCCATTGCAACCTTTTGGCATTGTTTACAACAATATTATGTAGGATTAATTGATATTTACTTTTTCCTCAGCTACGGGTAGTGTCACAAGAAGTAAAGTTCAGTGCTCCCCAGCTTGATAACCTTTATTCATTGTTCAAGGTATCACAATCACTTCTGCATACTGTACACTACATGCATTAATATTCCTTCTCATAGACACAGAGTTGACATGACTGGCATGAAAAATTGAAATTTGTTGAAAAGCCAGATTTAACTGCTGGAAATTGAGTACTTCAATGTGTTTCCAGAGGCAACATTTCCTCAGCTGCTACTGGACGATGAACAGCCCAGTGCTGCTACACCACGACCCCAGCCTGGCCTATCTGGAGCAGTACCAGCTGGGCTTCCATCAGTTCAGGGTGCTCTTCTCCCTCCTGGAGCCATGGTCCCTCTGCAGCGGCAACGATGCCCTCTTCCTCTGGGCCTTCCGCCTACTGGATGAGAACCAGGATGGCCTTGTCAACTTCAAAGAGTTCTGCTGTGCCCTGGGTAAGGCTAGACCAGTGCTCTGATGCATTGCTACAGGTCTATGATCGCTGTGCCCACCCTCCGTTTTCACCATTATCTGTGTCTGTGCCCACCCTCCGTTTTCACCATTATCTGTGTGAACGGTATGTCACATCTAATCCTGCATCAAACTCATGCAACCCTTCATGCAAATGTTGTTCTTTCTGCAGACATTTTGTACAGTGGCACTTTCACCAACAAACTGAAATTCCTGTTCAAGCTTCATCAGCCACCAGGTAAGTAAGATCACCAGAAACTGCATAAGCACCTTCTGTCTCACTTGTCATTCTACATCCATGATACTTTTGATCTGTATTCCTTCTGCTTGAATACATCATTTAGAATAAACAAATCTAACTCCAAATTCGCCAGGTCACAGTTGTAAATGAGAACTTGTTCTCAACTAGCCTACCAGGTTAAATAAAGATGAACAAAAAAAAAAGGTTTGCAAAGGGTCAGAAACTTTCCGATAAATTTCCAGAATTTTTCCATGGGAAGTTAAGTCCTGGAATTTTTCTTAAATTCATCAAAAAATAACCTTTTTTGTGGGATACACATAAGGCAATTCTAGGTCTCGTGGCATATTTTGGTCAAACTATCCCCAATTCAATGGAATTGCAACCCACTGCAAGCACAGTGCATTCTTCCATCACATGTACAGCTGATTCTCAAGATCTTGCACACTAGTGAGATGCTATTGAGCACACACTACTACACTGTCTGAGTCACAGACTACATGCTTTCTGGTAAGTTTTGATTACAGTACTGGGTGGGGTGAATAGATTTTATATGACCTACATTATTATTTTGTTAACTAGTAAATAGTATCCTACAACAAAGTGTGTTTAAATCATTTCTAACTTGTTAACAATTTCTTCTAGTTAGTTTTTGCCACCATAGGTTTTTAGCTTGCTTGAGCCTGCTAACTGAGGAGTGTTAATTGACCTGTTTCTATACATGTTTCAATTTAAAACATTTATCTTACAAAGGAGTTTAATCTAACTACTTAACTATTTATCTGTACATGGAATTGTATTTGTTGTTTTTTTGCTCATTTTTTTCTAATCTTTACAGGAAACTGCTACAGGCACGATCTGATTTGTGGAGACACTTCACTGCAACCAATGTAGAAGGAAAAGCTGTGTACATTTGCAAATACTGTGCCAAATCATATGGGAAGATTGCAACAAAGATGCAGAATCATCTGGCCAAGCGAGTAAAGTTCCCTCAGCACTCACAACAAGCAACCTCTGACAAAAGTCCCTCTACTTCTATTCGAGGTGAAAATGATGAATCGGACACCTTATCGATAGCAACAGCTCATGGTTCTCCTGGAATCAGAAGTTTGGATGAACGTAGTCAGAGAAACGGATGAACGTAGTCAGACAAATGTACTGTAAGAGATTTCTGAATGTTCTTCGCCCAGCATACACCCCTCCAACCAGATATGCTTTATCTACTCATTTGCTGGATGCAAATGCACTTCAACCGAGTTCAAGTGAAGGTCAAGCAAATCATAGAGAAAGCAGCCTGTATTGCAATCATCTCTGATGGGTGGACGAATGTTCGTGGGCAAGGAATAATTAACTACTTCATCTCCACCCCTCAACCAGTATTCTACAAGAGCAGAGACACAAGCGACAACAGACACACAGGTCTCTACATTGCAGATGAGCTGAAGGCATTCATCAATGACCTTGGACCCCAGAAGGTATTTGCACTGGTGACAGACAATGCTGCGAACATGAAGGCTGCTTGGTCTAAAGTGGAGGAGTCTTACCCTCACATCCATTGGCTGTGCTGCTCATGCATTGAATCTGCTCCTCAAGGACATCATGGCACTGAAAACAATGGATACACTCGACAAGAGAGCCAAGTAAATGGTTAGGTATGTGAAGGGTCATCAAGTTATAGCAGCAAACTACCTCACCAAGCAAAGTGAGAAGAATAAGAGCACCACATTGAAGCTGCCCAGCAACACCCGTTGGGGTGGTGTTGTCATCGTGTTTGACAGTCTCCTGGAGGGGAAGGAGTCTCTCCAATAAATGGCCATATCACAGTCTGCTGATATAGACAGCCCCATCAAGAGGGTCCTCCTGGGTGGTGTATTTTTTTGGAGAGAGTGGTAAGCAGCCTGAAACTCCTGAAACCTATAGCAGTAGCCATTGCACAGATTGATGGAGACAATGCCATCCTGTCTGATGTTCAGACTTTGCTTGCAGAGAAGAAATCCGTACTGCCCTGCCCACTTCACTGTTGCTCCAAGCAGAGGAAACTGTAGTTCTGAAATACATCAAAAGTGTGAAGACTTCTGCCTGAAGCCCATACTCGCGGCAGCGTACATGTTGGACCCCAAGTATGCTGGCAAGAGCATCCTGTCTGGTGCAGAGATCAACCAGGCCTATGAGGCTTTTTGAGCCTGACAATGAGCCATCCTCATCAAGGTTGGAAAGTGACAGTGAAGATAAGGCCTCAGTCTGATGTTCAAGAGGTGGATATTGAGGAGGTCCAGGGAGAAGACATGGGAACCTGAGAGGAAGACAATCAAAGCTTTAGTTTCTAGACTATCATTTTACAGATGTATGTTTAAAAAAAGAAATGGGAGATGTGATGGATTATTGGGGATCATTCAATATTCCCTTTTGATGTTCAGTGAAAGCATCCCATGTGAAGAGTCAACTCATTTAATTAAAGTTAAATTCATAACTCATTTTTTGTTTTTTTTTCCTATTGTAAGGATTTAATAATTTGCAATTATGTCTACCTATGATAAGGTAGAAGGATTATGTTTGTCTCCATATGATATGGTAAATATATCCAATGCAAAAAAAACATCTACATTTTAAATGGTATTAATATGAATTTGCATATATTTCCGTTAATTCCCACGGAAAGTTTCCACCTCTGAATATTCCCCAAAATGTGCAACCGTACTCCCAGTCTAGTTTCGCTGTGGACTGTGTCCTTCTAATTTCAACTGTACTGTATATTTCGTGCTACTCTTCTACTCACCAACTAATCTCTTTGTGAACTGTTTCTTACGTCTGTCCCTACAGTAATGTTACATGCTCTCACAGACAATGTCTTCTTCTAGCTTTCACAGGGAGTCCTTTCCACTCAAAAGGCCAAAGACTTCCTCACTTTATTCCAATGACTGACGACCTATCCCACTTGAGTCGATTGACTGGTCAGCTTGCTTTGCTCTTTTCTTTCTCTGTTATAACCATTTCACTCTTGGCTTCTCTGTGCTTTTCTCTTTAGTAAATGCTCATCTGTCTGTTTGTCTTTAACAATTTCTTAAGTTGGTCTCTTTTTTCATGTACAATTTGTTTCGCTACGATCTAGATATGTGTTCTTGTAGACAAGGTTTATATATGATAGAATTTCAAACTGGTTATGGTTTAGAATAGCAAAATGTACTTTACAGTTACTGTATGACTTCCTTTGACTTATATGAATGTACTTTACACTATGTAGTGTCTGATCTCCCAGAAGATGGCGTGATCAGGAAAAGCCCTGAAAGAGGTAATTTATTTGGCCTGTCTCTTTTTTTCTTTTACCAAGCTCTTCACAATATTGCTAATTTAAACAGATGGTCGTTGTACACATGACCCATTTGTGTCTGAAAACTGCACTTTCCACAGGCAAAGGGAAAGTGGATCTGCAGGCCTACCTGAAACAATGGCAAGATGAGATACTAAAGAAAGAGGAGAGCATCAAGGATTTACCCAGAATTAACCAAGTAAATACACCCATATCTAGGTTAACATTTAGTCAATCAGGTGAATATGCAATGCCAGATATCTTTCCAACAGATCAACTTTGAACAATTTAATCCACATGTTATGTCATTACTTTATGCAAAAAGAAACACAATGACGAAATCTTAATTGTATTCATTCCATTTTTTGGTGTCAGGCTCAGTTCATCCAGTTCTCCAAAACGCTCTACAATCTGTTCCATGGTGACCCAGAAGAGGAGTCTCTGTACCGTGCTGTGGCTCGTGTCACCAGTCTTCTGCTGAGGATGGAAGAAGTAGGGCGCAGGCTCCAGGAGCCCACTAGCCCCACCCAGGCTGCCCCAGAGGGGGCTCTACTCAACAGGGAGGCCTACAGCACCCCGGAGAGAAGCTCAGACACCCCTTGCGCTACCATCACTCTGGAGGCAGGCTCCATCCCACAGGAGGTGGAGTGGTCATTCGCCTTTGAGCAGATCTTGGCATCGCTGCTCAACGAGCCTGTCCTTGTGCGCTTCTTTGAGAGGCCTGTGGACATTCAGGCCCGATTGGACCATGCCAAGGGTGCTCAGTTGAAAGCTAAGACAAACAAGTGAACTGAAGGATACACTGTGGTTCTGAACTTCTCAAAGCCAATAAGTCTCTATGTTCACCATTCTCTACTGTTCTTTCTCCGCCTGGTTAGGTAACAGGAGTAGATTCTAAGCCAACCCTGTTCACTGTAACCAAACGCAAGGAATACACTCGTAGAGAATACATTCACACCTTTTAACGCCTATAGATTCCAGTCGTATCTGGTAGATCCATTGTTTTAGTCCCGTCATCTGCACACCAGCAAACCTGCTCAAGCATCTTGCTTCTATGTGCCAAAGTGTTTTTTCTCATGTAGCCTTAAATCGCTTCGCTAATTTTTTAGAAACACCAGGCTTTCAAATTGGGGTAAGTGTGATCAGTTGACCTGTGTGGAATATGTAGGGAGCAGCAACACTCCAGGGTAATCACTTGAAGTCAACAATGGAAGTCAATCATTGCATGAAACCAGCACATGTAGATGGGATAGATAATTGTATATGATACCTTTACTGTTGCTCATCCATAATTATGCAATGAATGAAACCTAGAATGGAGAGATGAAAGAGACATCATCACCATGTTATTGTATTTCTGGGTTTACTTTGTAATTACGGGAAATGGCTAATTTATTTATGTTAATTTTGTGGAGAGGGGCTTTTGAAAACGATGGGACCGCTACTTGCTAAAGGCCCAAGGATGATTGTTGGAATTCTACATTTCAGTTTTTTTACAACCTATATTATGCTTTTGACTACAGATTCCATTTGTTTTGTTGAAGTATCATGAGTGAGGGAAGAAGAGCATGTTGTCACTGCCATTTCAAATCACTTTCAGGACACAAACTAAAAACAAATTGGATAGTTGCAGTTGAGGCAACCAATGTTGTCAAATGAGGACATTGTACAATATTTTTTCTGACTACTGTATTGAGTCTTCAAGGGAAATTAAGTAATGTATATATCATTTGATATAAAGAGGAATGGACAATAAACATGTATTGTGATTGTTTTCTTTTGATTGATGTTGTATAGTTTAATTGATTTTCAAAGGGATTACTAAATATTTCTCAGAGTAAATGTTATATTCATATGTTTTTTATCATGTCTTGTAAAAGGAAATTCTTGTTGTTTGATTATATTTGTGAGATGAAAGATGAAATGATTTGATAGGTGTAACTGGTAGTGTGGCCTGTTACACATTCCTTTGTATATGGTTTTCCTTTTTTGAAGTCCTTTAAAGCATGAAACTGCATGGGCATGGGATACCTTATGATGATAACTAATCATTCCAAATGCAACACAGTTGGTTCTGTATGACTATTTCTTGGTTTGATGTGGTCTGTAAAATGCTGACTTTCTGTCATTGTTTATTGAAAAAACCTGCTTCAATGTCCTCTGTGTATTATGGATATTCATATTTTACATAAGCAGTTATAAATGTTTATTTTTTCAAAATTAGTCTGTCAGGAAAAGGACAGCTGAGCAACTTTTACATGGTTTGTATTTTCTGTATTTGAGCGTTCTTCCTCAGTGCCATCTGTGTGCAAAATCAAACCTTGCTATTATATTATAGTCTCATAAATAGACCCCTTATCCCACACCAATAATCACTTGGCTTAGTAAATATTTCTAAAATGCTGTTCCTTGTTATAGTAGCTGCTAAGATGACTATATGTATTTGTCACTTTAAAGACTACTTGACAGCACAATATTGTAAAATATCATAGAGAGGTAGCTACTCTGCATTTAAAAAAAAATCGATATAGTAAAGTTATAAAGAGCCCATATTCATTGGAGAACAAGTGTTAGTGTTGGAAATGAGCAGTTTACTCTTTACATCGCATTAGTGGTGACTTGAGTGGGAAGTTAAATTCACCCGTAAACAAGTCTATTAAAATATTTGCAGGGCAATTACCTTTTGAAATGCCACAATTCTCAATTTGTCATGATAGATTGTTGTGGACTACACTCACATTTAGAAATAAAGAGATTGTGTATAGGCTTTATTGGTTATGCTCTAGATGTGTAGTCAGATCTTTATCAACTTGATGCAATACATAGGATAATTGCGTATTACCAGTGAAACTATATTACGTTACCTTTTATTTTACCTTTAAGCTATTTACGCTTTAAGATGACTCTCATAGCACAAATGTATTTGGGCCTACTTATTGTAAATATAATTGCTTGGTTGACAATTAATGCTCTTAATTACAATAATCACAGCTAACGTAAATATAATTTAAGTCTATACTGCCTGTTTTTGTTGGGGGGGGGGGTTCTGGAGGAAAATTCATCCTTTGGAATGTTATGTAGTTTTTGATCTGCCTGTGCCTACCACGAGTGGCACTTTATGTGAATGTCAAACATCTTGAAATGAAATAAAATGTTACAATGTAATAAAATAATCTTAGACTTCAAATGTGTTTCTTTGAATGAAAGAGTTGTTTTACAAATAGACCAAGTGGATGAATGGAACAGCCAGGATGGGTTTGAACCACTTCTTCAGGTCATAGTTTGCTATGCTTACGTAGAGATACACCTACCATGTTTCCCTCTTTATTGCGTCTTGCCTATGACGCTCATCCATAAATCGATATGTACATATTCTTATTCCATCCCTTTAGGATTGTGTGTATTAGGTAGTTGGGGAATTGTTAGATTACTTGTTAGATATTACTGCACTGTCGGAACTAGAAGCACAAGCATTTTGTTACACTCGCATCAACATCTGCTAACCATGTGTATGTGACCAATTTTTAAAAATTTGATTTGATTCTAGATAACCGCATTATCCCCTATTCCCATGTCGAGACTGCTGCTACATTTTTTGACAGGGTGGTTGTCAGCCTCTGCTACCAACACCCATGACTACTTAGCCTCCATAAGTCAGAATACTGGAAGTGCGTGAGAAAAGCTAATAGATCTATAAAATCTTCTAAAATCTCAATGACATGAAGATGACCCTAGGTACAAGACCAAATGACCATAGTCAGATAGGGCCTTTGCTAATTGTGATTGGCTCATTTGTTGTAGCGTAGAGAGCTCACGAGAAAGCTGTAGCTTGTGGATTTCCCTCCGTGGTCACTTTCGACACCTGTTGTTGTTTTAACATTGGTGGAAAAGAGAAAAGATTGGTTGAAAATGACATTAGTAGTAGCTTTCATGCTAATTTAAAAGGCGTTTACAGATGGTTCCAAGGATCCTGATAGTGGATACACGGGAGCGGGAGCAGGAGTTTACATTGCTGAATTTGATGTGCAGATATGTAGAATACTAACAGATGGACTGTCTGTATACTCTTTCTGTATGCTGAACAGTTGGCAATGGTAGTTGCTCTCCAGTGGTTGAGGACGATCAACCTATTAGAATTGTATTATGCTCAGATTCTTTGGCTGTACTGTGTAGTTTATCCTCTGGTAACTTTAATATGAGTGATCTACTATTGGAGGCATTGACTCTATTAAGGAGACCTGAGAGAGTGGTTGTAGTAGTGTGTTTCTGCTGGGTCCCAGCCCATTCAGGTGTGGGAGGGAACAGACTTGTAGACCAAGTTGCCAAATGGGCTTTAAACTAGATATAATTGATATTTGTGCTATATTGGGTAGAGGCTAAGATCATTTTTATAGACGTGTAGAAGAGGTGGGACTCCCGGGCACTACGGTCGGTTTATATGCCCTTGCAAAGAAAGGTCAGTGGAACAAGATTCAAAAGGCGGGACAGGGTGGGGGTTTGTTAGAAGTTAGTAGGGCTCTTTTTTTCATGTTCTTAGGTTGGCATTTATATGCCCTCCAACGAAAGGTCAGTGGAACACGATTCAAAAGGCTGGACGGGGGTTTGTTAGAAGGGCTCTTTTTTTTCATGTTCTTAGTAGTACATGATTAGGTAGGAGGGTTTCGTGTTTTTGTTTGTCTTGATCATTGAAAATACACTCCAGTACAGTAGGTGGCGCTATTCACTTCTAACGTCTGTTTGCAGACCGCCATAGAAGAAGAAGAAGTTGTAGCTTGAAACTAGCCACACACCGCAGTTTGGTGGTGGTTGCATGCAACATTTTAGCTAGCTACAGCAACATTTCATATTTGCAGGTAAATGCACCATACTTTGTAGAAGTCTATCATAATTTATGTTTGAATCATTAATATTATATTTTAATAAAGTTACTGTATTAGAATTAGTTAGCTAGTGATTTAGTTTGACTGCTAGTTTGCATAAGGCAACGTTAGCTTCGTAACGTTAGCTAGCAGATAGCGTATTGGAAGCTAGCTAGCTATTAGCTAACGTTAGCCAGTAACGTTATTAGCGGTCTCTTTGCAGAGTCATAAAACATTATACGCTTGCCATGCAAGTAGCGAGTTATGTCTATTGTATAGATAGTATTGATATTCTATATATAATAATGGGCTAACATGTACCTATCTAGCTTTCCAGTTAGTTAGCTAAATAGCTAGCATTAGCTAGCTAGCATTCTAACTTGCAAAAATGGAGACGCCAGGTGAGGCGCGCCAAAAGGCAGCAACGTTGCCATAGCCAAACGAGCTAGTGGTTATTACTAGTTACCACAGCCACAGAGTCAAAATGGCTATATCGTAAAAATTAATTTAAACAAAAATGAACTTTTGGGGCTTAAATTAGGGTTAGGCATAAGTTTAGCAGTGTGGTTATGATTAGGTTTATAATCAGATTTTACGAGAAATTGTATAAATAGGCGGGGTTTAGCCATAAATGTAATTATTCCATTGTGGCTGTGGTAACTAATGACAACTGCTAGCTAACGAGTACCAAACTTTAGATAAATTGACCTAGCTAGCTAACTAGATATATGCCTTCACTTGTGTGATCTCGTGGTGTAGAATAGCGGATCCACAATAAACTAGCAACTTGTGGCTGTAATTTCTCAAACCTACCACCACATTTGATTTGACATGAGTACAAATCGGTTATCATGTGAGACTGAAGCAAACCATTGTTTTTGTTGTTTCGTTTCTCTTAAATTGTGACGTTAGGTGCAGTATGGAACCCTCAGAGCATCCAGAAACCTCAGCCACTTTTCAAATGGCCAATGAGAATGTACATCTAGACCTGCTATCCACACAGACCGATATGGACCTGTTTTCTGGGCACACTGATATGGGCCTTCTGCCTGCTCAGACTGATGAAGGCCTACTGTCTGCACCGAGTGATATGGACCTGCTGCCTGCTCAGACTGATGTAGACCTACTGTCTGCACAGAATGATATGGACCTGCAGCCTGCACAGACTGATATGGAGGTGGCCTACTCTGGCTCACTGGGAACAGAGGGACACAGTGGGGAGCAGCAGGCCCTTGACGAGTTGACAACCTTTCTCACCCAATCTGAAAGAGAGAGGCTGAAAACTCAGGACAGTCTGAGCATCCTGGGGGACCCAGACTCACTGGAACTGTCCAAAGTCCAGGTGGAGGACTTTTACAGCCGCACAGTCCTTCCAGAACCATCAGACTTTCAGGAACCCTCAGTCTTTCCAATGCCCTCTGTCCTTCCAGAACCTTCCGTCCTTCCAGAATCGTCATACCTTCAAGAACCTTCAGGCTTCTCAGAGTCCTCAGTCTATCCAGAACCCTCATACCTTTCAAAACCCTCAGGCTTTTCAGAGCCCTCAGGCCTGCCAGAACACTCAGACTTCCAAGAGCCCTCCGGTTCAGCCACAGGCCTCAGTCAGGATGAGTGGGGCAGGCAGGGTCACACAGAAGCCTGGTCAGAAATGGGAGCTGAGCCTGGAACAGACAGACTGGAGGTCACCGAGGGAACTCCGACTGTAACTGGGACACAGATGCCAGAGACGGGAGAGGAGCAAATGGACATAGTGCATGAAGATCCCACTGCCTCTGTTCAAGATGAAGTTGATCCAAATATGCCTTCTATAGTCAGCGTAGAGAGCTCACACTCTGAGGATGGTCCAGGCAAAGAGGAAGCCTTATCATTTTATGGATTGGTGCCAAAGGTAGAGGGCACAGCAGAGAAAAAGAGTGAGAAAGAACAGCCTGTGGGGGGCGGTATGTCCCCACTATCATCCTGGGCCCAGCCATTGACACCAGGTGAAGGTGTGTAGTAAGGAACTTTAGGTTTTTAGGCTCATAAGTTTATTAACTTATGTCACACATACATAGATGTCTCAGTGCCACATAAATAGTTTGAGAAGGATAAAGGGAAATGCAAAACTTGATTTAGGCTTAATTACACATCTTTGAGAAACGATTAGCAATCGCATCTTCAAATAGCCATGTCAGTTTACATATAGTCTGCATCTACTATGTCATGAACAGCCTTTAGTTACTGATGATCAATTGTGTTTCAGCTGAGGAACAACCTGAAACTGAGGTCGCCGTCGAAGATCCAAATGGTCAAAAGGCTACGGTAAAAAAAACTTTCCGTGAATTCTAGACATTTTCTGTAAAAGTAAGTTAATTACTGTTAGTTACTCTTCTCATTTATTGTAGGGGAGAAAGAGAGGTCGTTCTAATCGTGGAGAAGTGAGGAAAAATACGCAGAACATGTCTGATGGAGGTAAAACGTCTTTTGTAAATCTGCCTAGCTAATTAATTTAACCTCTGTCTCAACTATCATTATGTAGGACTATTTTTCCAACGATATGATTATCACGCTGATCTAAATGCGTTGTCTTCTGCTGCAGACCAGTTAACGGACAGCGGTTCTGACGATGCAGCTGATGATCCGAGGGACACAGACTTTGACCCTGCACGGTTTGGCCTCCGGCGCTCCACCAGGGTCTCCCAAAGGAGCCAGAGCACTCCGCCCCCCCGCCTCATTTCCCCGAAGTTGTCTGGTCCTGCCTCTACCCCTGCGTACACTCAGAGGTCTGGAGGACCCCCTCCACCCCGGCCGCCACCCCCTCGCCAGCCTACTAGGGTCCTCTGTGCCAACTGCAGTGGGATTCTGCAGAGCGGACAGACTGCCTACCAGCGCAGGGGTCAGCCTCAGCTCTTCTGCAGCTCCACCTGCCTTAACTCCTTTGGCAAGAAAGCCCCCAAGAAAAAGCCTTGTGCTTTCTGTAAAAGGTAAGCCTCTCAATAGATATTCAATGAATGTGTTCTTAGTTTCTGCTATTCCTTCCAGTAAGGACAGTGGATTTTATAACATTCCTCATGCTATTTCATAGTAAAGTAAGTGTTAACGTTGTGCATTGTTTTGATCTCAACAATATTTGTGAAATTTACCTCAAGGTTTGTGTCTTCTATTTTAGGGACATGGGGAATAGAAAGGACACCATGCTTGCACAGGTTGGCCAGTCACAGTCCTTCCAAGAATTCTGCAATAGCACTTGTCTTTCCCTGTATGAGGCCCGGCTGGAGAAGGGCCCGACACAGCCCCCAAAACCAAGTGCCCCTGCCCAAAGATGCAGCGTGTGCAACCACATGCGTGAGGTACCAAAGCTTTCGCCATAACATTTTAGATTATGAGCTCCCAGCCATAGCATATCTCTTAGTTGTCAATCAAATGTATTTGGCGTCAGTCAAATGGGTGGGCAGGCAGGCAAGTTCCCATTCAGTTGTCAAAATGTGGGTTGGGACAAGCATGCATTGGCAGGCAAGCTGCAGAATGGTGAGCAGGTTACTTTTTCCCCATCGTTTATCTGTGCAATTTTGACGGCAAACTACAAGCTGAAAAAGTTTGAGGGTTTATCTACTGTTCCCTCATTAGATTTTAGCTCATCTTGCTCTGGCTAACATTAGTTGTTGATCTGGTTGTTTTTGATGTGCATAGGCACTTGAGGGGGAGAGAGCCTACCTTTTTCATGGTTGTTTGATCAATAGGGCTGTAAAGTTCACAAATGTAAGGACTCCCGTCATGTTTACATATTTGCAGAAATCCATTCAGGTGGCTTTTGGTGAAGGTTTTCTAATAAACGTAAGTCTCACTGTTGCTACTGCCTGTAAACACACAGTCCAGTTCAAAGTGAATGATGGCAGGCCCGTGTGGCAAATGGCTTATTTGCATATAGTCCTACTTTTGCGCTCATTGGCTATGGTGCACCAGTCTGTGTAGAGTTCAGTCCTGGACAATACATATATTTCTCTTAGGTTTTATTTACTGCATTGTCTATTAATTGTCCAAACGCATGGCTGCTTTTTAATAAATAAATAAAATGTATTTAACCTTTATTTAACTTGGCAAGTCTGTTAACCTTTCTAGCGCGCCCCTCAACAACATTCCGCTGAAAAGGCATTGCGCAAAATTCCAAAATATTTTTTAGAAATATGTAACTTTCACCTATTAACTTGTTATGGCTGCAATCCCACTAACGGGATAAGTGTCATCAACAACCGCTGAATAGCATAGTGCTACATTCAATAAATATTACTACAAATATTTATATTCATGAAATCACAAGTGCAATATAGGAAAACACAGCTTAGCCTTTTGTTAATCCACCTGTCGTGTCAGATTTTGAAATTATGCTTTATAGCGAAAGCAATCCAAGCGTTTGTGTAAGTTTATCGATCGCACGACAAAACATTAAGTACACTTAGCATCAGGAAGCTTGGTCACGAAAATCAGAAAAGCAATCAAATTAATCGTTTACCTTTGATCTTTGGATGTTTCCACTGAACGAGACTCCCAGTTATACAACAAATGTTCCTTTAGTTCCATAAAGATTATTTCTATATCCAAAATACCTCCGTTTGTCGCGTTATGTTCAGAAATCCACAGGAAAGAGCGGTCACGACAACGCAGACGAAAATTCCAAATAGTTTCCATAATGTCCACAGAAACATGTCAAACGTTTTTTATAATCAATCCTCAGGTTGTTTTTAAAATATATAATCGATAATATATCAAACGCAAATGTCTTTCACAGTAGGATAGGGAAAAGCAATACCTATCCAAACTCTGGGTGGGTGAGCAAAACTCATATGACCACTTGACGCAATGTTATCGTTCTGACTAATTTTTCATAATAAAAGCCTGAAACTATGTCTGAAGACTGTTGACACCTTGAGGAAGTGATAGGAAAAGGAATCTGGTTCATATCCCTTTAAATCCAGCAAAGGGAGGCTATGGAACATGGAGTTTTCAAAATAGAAGCCACTTCCTGTTTTGATTTTCCTCAGGATTTCGCCTGCAATATCAGTTCTGTTATACTCGCAGACAATATTTTGAAAGTTTTGGAAACTTTAGTGTTTTCTATCCAATACTACTAATAATATGCATATATTAGCAACTGAGACTGAGGAGCTGGCCGTTTACAATGGGCACCTTTTCATCCAAGCTACTCAATACTGCCCCTGCAGCCATAAAAAGTTTTAACAAGTCCAATACAGCAAATGAAAGATAAACATCTTGTTGATCTACCCATCGTGTCCGATTTAAAAAATGCTTTACATCTGAAGCACAGCATATGATTATGTTAGATCACCGCCAAGTTGAAAAACACACAGCCATTTTTCCAGCCAAAGATAGGAGTCACAAAAAGCAGAAATAGTGATGAATTTTATCTAGAACTTTTGATGATCTTTATCAGATGACACTCATAGGACATCATGTTACACAATGTATGTATGTTTTGTTTGATAATGTGCATATTTATATCCAAAACTCTCAGTTTATATTGGAGCCTTATGTGCAGTAATGTTTTGATTCCTAAACATCTGGTGATTTAGCAGAAATTCTCATAATAAACATTGATAAAAGATACTAGTGTTTTTAACAGAATGAAAGATAAACTGCGGTGTCAGATAAAAAATATTTTAAAAATACTTTACGGAAAAAGCATAATCTGAGAACGGAGCTCAGAACCCAAACCAGCCAGAGGAATATGCGCCATTTTGGAATCAACAAAGTTAGAAACAACACCATAAATATTCACTTACCTTTTATGATCTTCATCAGAAGGCACTCACAGGAATCCCAGTTCGACAATAAATTACTGATTTGTTCCATAAAGTTCCATCATTTATGTCCAAATAGCCACTTGTTGTTAGCGTGTTCAGCCTGGTAATCCATCTTCATGAGGCGCAGGCACTTCATCCAGACAAACTCAAAAGGTTCCGTTACAGTCCTTTAGAAACATGTCAAACGATGTATGGAATCAATCGTTATGATGTTTTTAACATAAAACATCAATAATGTTCCAACCGGAGAATTCCTTTGTCTTCAGGAAAGCACTGGAATGAGAGGTAACTCTGTCGGGAGCTCTCGTCATGAGACCAAGGTTCTCTGCCAGACCACTGACTCCAACAGGTCTCACGAGCCCCTCCTTTTATAGTAGAATCCTCATTCAAGTTTCAAAAGACGGTTGACGTCTAGTGGAAGCCCTAGTAGGAAGTGAAACCTCATCCATATCTCAATGTGTATTCGGTAGGCCAAGCTTTGAAAAACTACAAACCTCAGATGTCCCACTTCCTGGTTGAATTTTTCTCAGGTTTTCGCCTGCCATATGAGTTCTGTTATACTCACGGACATCATTCAAACAGTTTTAGAAACTCCAGTGTTTTCTATCCAATACTAATATATGCATATATTAGCATCTGGGACAGAGTAGGAGGCAGTTCACTCTGGGCACTCTATTCATCCAGAAGTGAAAATGCTACCCCCTATCCCAAAAAGGTTAAGAACAAATTCTTATTTACAACTACGGCCAAACCCGGATGATGTTGGGCCAATTGTGCGCCACCCTATGGAACTCCCAATCACGGCAGAATATTATTCAGCCGGGATTCGAATCAGGGACTGTGGTGACGCCTCTTGCACTGAGATGCAGTGCCTTAGACCGCTGCGCCACCCTGGAGCCCATATTGCTATAGAATATTCACAAACGTCATTACCAAACACAATGTTTTAAAATGTGAAAATGACCATATCTGAGTAGTCAAACCATAGTTTATTTGTCTTGTGCGCCGATGTTTACTTACAGGCTCTAACCAACTGTGCAAAAAAGGTATTACGTGAACAATAGGTAAGTAAATAAGTAAAAATAACAGTAGCGAGGCTAGAACAGTAGCGAGGCTACGTACAGGCACCTGTTAGTTGGGCTGATTGAGGTAGTATGTACATGTATATATGGTTAAAGTGACTATGCATATATGATGAACAGAGAGTAACAGTAGCGTGAAAGGGGGTGGCGGGACACAATGCAGAGAGCTCGGTCAGCCAATGTGCGTGCGGGGGCACTGGTTGGTCGGGCCAATTGAGGTAGTATGTATATGAATGGATAATTAGTGACGATGCATATATGATAAACAGAGAGTAGCAGCAGTGTAAAAGAGGGGTTGGTGGGGGGCACACAATGCAAATAGATGGGGTAGCCATTGGATTACCTGTTCAGGAGTCTCATAGCTTGGGGGTAAAACTGTTGAGAAGCCCTTTTGTCCTAGATTAGTAGCTTCGTATTCTTTCTGGGTGTGTGTATGAACAGATTTTAATATGATTTGATGTTGCTAAAACGCTGTCAGTTCCATTTAAATAGACCAACAAGAGTTCCAAACCTCTCTGCCGAAACCAGTTATTTTTCAGTTTTCCCGTCCCACTCAGACCACTCCTAGCCAGTCCTATCATAATTTTTGCATGACTATTTTATTTGCAAACAATCAGTAAGGTACATGGAAATGATTTGATATTGAGATAGAAATGGTGGCATTGGACCTTTAACACAGTATGACTACACTTCCACAATGCTTTGCTTATGGTTTAAAATGCTGTAGGCATTTTTGTTAGTCATACATTATATTGAAGCTATTTTAAAGACTGTAGCGTCTACTCTAGCAACAAGTCAACATTTTATGCTTACCTTGAAAGGCTGGCATAAGCCTTGTTCTGATTTGAGTTTCCCCCACCATCTGTTAGTCATTTGTCAATTTGTACAATAAAATGTATAAAAAATAAGTAAGCACTTTTTAATGCCAAGCACTGCAAAACCACACAATAATGTGATTATGGTATACCTTCTTTAAAGTTGTCTTTCTGTTGGAATTGCTGGTTAGAGATCTGATCAGCATGCTTCAATTCGAGCTCAGTCAATGTAGTGTATGTGAAGTGTTTGTCACGTCATGGGCTTTTCCCAGAAGTAGTGACAAAGAATACTTAAACCCTAGTGACACACATTCCACTGTCACCTCATGTTGATATATCATAATTGAAAAGATTTTGTGTGTAACTGGATCGATGCTGGGATTATGGAGTCTGCATGAGGCAGGAATTCTGTAAAACTTTGAAATCAATATCGACAAGTTTATGCTGCTATTGCGTCTTTGTATGCTATGAGCAGGCAGCAGAATAAATTATAACCAACTACAAGATTTTGGTTCGGCTAATGGGAAATGAAAAAGGGTGGCATTATTTGAAGTTAGGATTGATAGAATTCAGCCCCGAGTTTCTTACCTTCCCTCTTCTGCCTCAGATCAACCATGAGGTAACCATGGGCAACATGATTCACCTGATGTGCAGCGATGCCTGCTTCAACCGTTTCCGCGCCACCAAGGGCCTGAAGACCAGCTGCTGTGACGCGTGTGGCACCTACATCAACACCTTCACCTCCCGGGCTGAGTACCTACTGCATGAGGGCCAACAGAGGAGGTTCTGCAACTCCTCCTGTCTCAGGCTGTATAAGATGGTGGGTGCTGATCTCTTCTTGAATGTACAGTCCTGTACTATTGAGTGATACGAGAGGGATTTTTCTGCTTTGTGTTTAATCAAAGTGTCGTCTTTGATTTCAGAAAAACACTAAGGTGCTCTCGTGCCAGTGGTGTAGGACTCTGTGTAAGAATTTTGACATGCTGTCTAAAGTGGATCAGTATGGCAAGACCAGACACTTCTGTTCTTTGTGCTGTATCGCCTCACATAAAGTTAAAACTTCTGGGGACACAGGTACATTCTACTCTCCTTGTTTACTACTGTATTAATTCACCTTTGCTTAATCTGAATGTATTAACGTGATGTCTGACTGTGAATGGCTTTTCACTATTATTACATCTGCTTCTTTTCCAGTGCCCAGTGAAGCCTGCAGTTCCTGCAAAAGAAGCCCCACTGAACCTTACTACTGTAAAACAAATGAGGCCGTGTACGTCTTCTGTAGCCCTAGCTGTTGGAGCAAATTTCAGGTTGGATAAATCCATACCCTTAATAGAGTTTGGACAACACTGCAACCTACAGATGCATTGTCCAGTAATTAGTCACAACATGGTCTGCCAGATGTTTATACAACACTTTATTTTGTGTTAAATGTAAATTTCAGTACCTCAGTTGTTCAACAAAAAAAATTGGTGATGGATTCTGAAAGTGAAAAAAGGGAACCGTTAATATTTACAGTGTGATGCACAGGCTTGGCCGTAGGTGCCCGTTAAGCAGAAAATGCTAGTTAAAATGCAGACCAAGCAGCTGCAGTGGGGAGTTCAGCCTCACTTCTGGAGCCCGTTAAAATAAAAACTCATCATTAAGCTCTTTAGTGTGGAGAGGGTCAACCTTTGAAAGCTTTTGCCTTTATTCTACCGAAGAACCTATGAATTAGGGCTTGGTCTGTTTCTGCAAAAACCTTGCAATAAAATGTCTGAGAATGGGCTGAGACATTCTTGAGTCCCTCTTTGATACTAGTTCTGTGGGGTTGCTTGTTGTTTTTTTGCCTTGGCTTAATGTTTGCTGCTCATTCTCTTCTTGTTAAATCTCCAATTAAGAAATATACTCTTCTTCACAGAGCAACAGTCCCAATGGAGACCTCTACTTCAACTGTCTCTCTTGTCATAACATGTTCAGTGGGGTACCAGAAATCCTAGACTGGCAGGTAATCAAAATGTGCATTTTACATACATTGTGTCCAAAAAAGTGGTTTAGTGAAAACTGTTATTTTTTTCAAGACTACTTCAAGAAGTACATCCACGGTTCAGTGGTCCTGTATGGCTCAGTTGGTAGATAATGGCGCTTGTTACACTAGGCTCGAATATATTATTATTATTTTGCTTGCTTTCAGGACTCAATATATCAGTTCTGCTGTAAGGAGTGCTGTGAGGACTACAAGCGTCTGAATGGTGTGGTTTCCGTGTGTGAGCACTGCAACCAAGAGAAGCTGCTTCATAAGAAGATAAAGTTCTCTGGGGTGGAGAAAACCTTCTGCAGTGACGGTTAGGGTGATGCATGCATTTCTGTGCTCATTTTTACATGCAATAGATTGTCGATTTACATGGAAACACTTTACTGTGTCTCTAGGCAGAGACTTATGTTTTTTGTTGTCGCTTTTTTTTTTTTTTTTTTTACCAAGGTTGCATTCTACTGTACAAGCAAGACTTTGCTCAACAACTGGGCCTGTGCTGTATAACCTGTACATACTGTTCTCAGACCTGCTCACGGGCGGTCACAGAGGAACAGGATGGCAACACATGGGACTTCTGCAGCGAAGATTGTAAAAGCAAATACCTCCTGTGGTACCTGAAAGTATGTCCGAAATAACAATGCCATATTTACACCATGACCATATGACTGGCCCTGAGAAGTTTTAAATTGCTGCCGGTACACAGGCTCCATTCAGTTCACCCTCTTTTCACTGTGCATTGTCTTGTATGGTAATATAGACACTTTTTGTTTGAGGAATGATAGCTTCAGAATGTATGGGCTAAACTGGCACAATATTGTCATCATGACAGAATGAATCCAGAATGTGCATGATTTGCGATCAAATTGTCTTAGCAGTGTCCTCTGTTACCAGGCTACAATGTATGTGCTGTATGTATGGTTTGTGTGTGTGTTTTGAGCTGTGTGTGTTCTCTTAGGAAGCACAGTGCCATGCCTGCAAGCGTCAGGGGGAGCTCCTGGAGACCATCCACTGGAGGGGAGAGATCAAACACTACTGTGACCAGCCATGCCTCCTACGCTTCTATAGCCAACAGAACCAGCCCAACCTAGACACCAAGCAGGGCCCTGGGAGCCTGCTCAGCAGTGCGTTTGCTTCACATATGCCAACACATGCAAACACAACACCCATACTGTATTTATCATAAACCCAGTCCATACATGGGAATTGTTTTTTTCTAAGTATGCTGTGTTGTAATATAATTGTTTGTTTGATTTTCACTGTTTGACATAATATTACAAAGTTACTGCTATTGTTTTTGTGATTTCCCTCAAATCTGTAAAATGTAAACACATGTTCGTCTCAGTAATTCGCTGTTAAACTTGTATATGTTTACTGGACTTACAGCTCATTCCCCAGAGTCTACACCTCCCCCTGCAGCTATAAAGACAAGTGAAGTAAGTGTGCTTTTTGACTTGCTGCTCCAAAAGTTGGGGGGAAATGCTACCGAAAGGACACAAAAATAAATTTGAGCTTGGCTTTTACCACGCATACAAATGTATTCTCTGCTTGGGAAAAAAACGTGATTAGATTTTGAAATAAAGCAAAGAGCTACTACTTTTCTCAAATTTCTGCTGAGTGAACATCCAAACATTTTTTTATGTCAATGTTTGTTATTTCAGGCCACAGGAAGAGGCCTGAAGAGGACTGTAGCCAAGCCTGCTCCTCCCTTCACTCTACCTCTCTCCCAAAGGAACAAATCCTCCATGTGTAAACCCATGATGGCCACTACTGGTGTTGCATGTAAACCTGAGATGAAGTCCCAGAGTTGCCAGACAGGTAATGGCGAATGTAATCCCATGTCCCTTTCTGTAGACTGGTTGGCTGACAACATAACGAAAATGATGCGCAGCAATCAATGATTCTGAATGGTCAGCTAGCAACAATGACAGGAAGATGCCAAGTGGGGAATCGTAGGTGGTTCGTTTCAGCCCATTGTAGACCTTATGACCAAAAGTATGTGGACACTTCCTTGTCAAACATGTCATTCAAAAATGATGTGAATAAATATGGAGTTGGTCCCCCATTTGCTGCTATAACATCCTCTACTTTTCTGGGAAAGCTTTTCACTAGATGTTGGAACATTGCTGCGGGGACTTGCTTTTATTTAGCAACAAGAGCTTTGGTGAGGCCGGGCAGTGATGTTGAGCGATTAGGCCTGATTTGCCGTCGGCATTTCAATTCAGCCCAAAGGTGTTCGATGGGATTGAGGTCAGGGCTCTGTGCAGGCCAGTCAAGTTCTTCCACACTGATCTCAAGACACCTTTTCTGTATGGACCTCACTTGGTACATGGGGGCATTGTCATGCTGAAACAGGAAATGGGGGCCGGTTGCTGACGATTTTTACGTGCTTCAGCACTCGGCAGTCTCGTTCTGTGAGCTTGTGCGGCCTACCACTTTGCGGCTGAGCCGTTTTTTCTCCCAAGACATTTCCACTTCACAATAACAGCACTTATAGTTGCCCGGGGAAGCTCTAGCAGGGCAGAAATTTGACGAACTGACTTGTTGGAAAGGTATGTTGTTGCCATGTTGAAAGTCACTGAGCTCTTCAGTAAGGCGATTCTACTGCCAATGTTTGTCTATGGAGTTTGCATGGCTGGGTGCTCGATTTTATACACTTGTCAGCAATGGGTGTGCCTGAAATAGCCAAATCCACTCATTTAATGGGGTGTCCACATACTTTTGTGTGTATATATAGTGTATCTTATTGATACCATGTCTTATTTTGACTGTCGTGTCTAATTTAATTCTAGCTAGCTAACCAACAACTGTAACGATGTAGTTGAGACTGCTCATTGTATGTATGTTTTCTATTAAACATTTACAGACTAAATATATTTTACATAGTCAACATTCTAAGCCAACCCTGTCTGTTTTGCCTCTTAGTTGCTCACACAACAACCAACCCATCTATGGGACTCACTAACACTGTATTTAATATTTAAGATCTATTCTTTTAAGAATCAATAGGTGTATATATCATTAATTTAAAAGTCCAAAAATTGATATTGCAGCTAAGGATTCTAGCTTTAAACATAACATCCCTATGCATATGCTAAGAGCTTTATGTTCAATCAGGCCAACAATTATATATTATATTAGCAATTGCAAAAAAAAGCACCTTCATGGTTTGAATAAATGTTGTCTGGTTGTTTCAGATGATTTCTTGCAGTCCCCACCTGTGGTGTTGCCAGTCCCTGTACCTGTGTTTGTTCCTGTACCTTTGAATATGTACTCTCAGTACACTCCCATACCAATGGCCCTGCCTCTGCCGGTGAGTTGGTTTTGTCTAGGTCCTGTTGTGTATTGTGCAAAATTTACTCTAGGCTTATCGTCATTAATTTAGAGTCTAGAGTAACTCTGTTTCCAGCCAAACGTGTTCCTTATGGGTGCCTACACACGGCTGCAATCTGTGGTTCTCTAGAGTGACTGTCCTATTTGTCTGCTTATTGTTTTTCTCTTTATTCTCTGTTAGATCCCTGTCCCCATGTTCCTACCTGTCACACTGGATCATATCGATAAACTTGTGGAATACATAAATGACCTTAAACTCCAGATCCCGTCTGATCCACTGGAGGCTGACATTCTGGCCATGGCAGACATGATAGCAGAGGAAAATAAAGGCACGGGCTCCTCCGGATCTCTCTACTTA
This sequence comes from Oncorhynchus keta, assembly GCF_023373465.1. Taxonomy (NCBI): domain Eukaryota; kingdom Metazoa; phylum Chordata; class Actinopteri; order Salmoniformes; family Salmonidae; genus Oncorhynchus; species Oncorhynchus keta. Next base: position 333,882 of record NW_026288751.1, on the reverse strand, counting down.
GTCAACTTGCCATTGATGTTCTACATATAATTATTGTAACTATATGGTGGTTCTATGTGTTTATTTAGATTTGGACAGTGATCAGAAAGCAGGCCCGTTGCTGAGGGACTGCACCTTATTTGATTCTTCATCCCAAGATGACATCCTCTCCATGGCCGTCAATATGGCTGATGTACTGACTGAGCCAGGTCAAGACCCAGTAGATGAGCTCACCAAAGGCAGGTTCAAGCTTTATAATATGTCATGTCTAATGCAGGGGTCTCCAACAGGTTGATAGCTCGCCAAACAATTCTGAAAGTACATGCATTTTTACATGCACGTTCCACCGCAAACTGTCATAAACAAATCTCCCAAGTATCAGACGCCGCAAGCTCCTTGCTACTATCTAATCGATGCAACATTTGCATTATCCCACCCCTGGTTAGCAACTATTGGCTTAAAAAGACAAACCTAACACAATATCTGCCAATTAATTTCCAGTAATATTTCCCCTGTCTGTGTGGTGCGCGAGCTTGTCTATAACTGTGTAGCCAGTTGATGTGATACCGTCTACTGGGTTGAAAGAAATACTTTCCCCAGGACCTTCTCAATTAAATGTTAACTGCAAAGCAGGCTTACCTGGCAGAAGTATTTCATGAGTTAGTATACCATTTGTTATTTGCCAACTTTGCCATGAAATGAGCAGCAGCGGTACAGAACCATCCTAGACGGCACATTCCTCACTCGCAATTAAAGGCCCAGATGCTCAATTAAAGGGCCATTGCACTCAATCCAAATGTATTACTTTTCTTCCAGACCTAAAAATGTTATTTTGGTTTGATTTAAGCATTGACATGGACTCCGAACATCCAATGTCATTGTTTTCTATGAACAATTGTCATTTTGAGATTAAAAAATATATAAAACCAGAAAAAATAAAACCAAGAACATAATTTGGGAAAATATAAAACAGAATTTGGGGTTGGGGTCACAGATTTGATAGGGCCCCACTTAGTGTTTTATTAAATCCTTAAGTCTATTGACGCACCTGTGCGTCAATCTAAGTAACACAACAACAAAAAAAACATAAAAATCTGTCAGTTTAAGCTAGATATTATTATTATTTTTTACCATGGGATTTATCTTAATCCACTGCAGTCGCACATGTCGGCCTTTCTGCATCTGCGGTGAAAGGTGGCCAAGCTACATCGGTGTTTGTCAAACCATGAGACAAACGTCTGTAATGGCCAAACGGTTTGGCCTAGAAAACTAATATGACCACTCTATGGAAAGATGACTCAGAAACACGATGGTCTTCTCCATTTTGCTTGAAGTCGGTAATGCTGATGTGCCAACTTCTGTCTGTTGTGTCAACCGTTTTGGCTAAAAACTCATATGACCCACTGTGGAAAGGGGAGACTCATGAACACGATGGTGGCTGAAGGCAACCCATACAAATTAAAGGAAGTTTGGAGGTAATTTTGTGCCAACAAAAACAAGGGGTTAGTTATGTGTCCAAAAAACATATTTCCTGAGGTTTCTTATCTCCTAGATATAGGACAAACACTTCAAAACCTTAATCATTATTTATTTTTTTACTCTTTTTTTTTTTTTTTTTTTGCTATTTTTGAATGTGTTATTCGGTGCATTTCTGTGGGCTATAGTAGTAAAGGCCAAATTCTATATTTATCAATGTTTTTTTCATCCCTAAAGGGGTCTCAAAATTCCAAATCAAATAGATAAATGATCCATATCCCATGTTAGCTTAGTAGAAATGCCCCCAATGACTTACAGGACCCGGGGAAGACTTGCAGGGGAGAAGAGAAGAACAATGTGCCTATTTGAATGCTATAAAAAAAAGTAGTAGCTCGCGAGATGTTTCGTTTTTTAAAAGTTGTTCTAATGCGGTAAAAGGTTGGAGACCCCTGGTCTGATTAGTTTGCTTTGCTGCCTGAGATGTGTAAACGTACACTATAATTGCACACACTCTGTCAACAGTCTATGATATATATATTTTGTGTCCATTCTCATTTGTGTTCTTTAGCTTCCCTGGACCTGAACCCCAATGTTGATTTCCTCTTTGACTGTGGGATGCCGCCTCATGCTACTTCAGCAGAGCAGAGCGCCGACGTCACTGTTCAGAAGGTATAAATAAACACCGCCTATAATACAAGCGTATTTTGTCCGTTTTTTTTCTAGACCTTACAATGACTATCATCTTGTATTGAATGAAATAGTATCATAAACGTTCAACTTATTTGAGAGATGCAGTGGAATCGCATAGGATGCTGGACATCAGGAAAAAGCTGGCACCAACATGAGATGTCTTGGTGTCAGACTTACTGGGGAAAAGTGCTCATGTTCTGCATACTTAGACAGCTGCAACAGGGTCCCAAAGGTGAAATGGCTGAATAACAAATATATCCCTGGCGGAAGGCAGGCAGGCATGGTCCCCAACATGCAGCTCATGTAATATAAGGCAACAGTCACAAAACCTACAAGATGGACTGTTTACCAATGAACAGTGTCCTTAAAACAAGAGAGAATTTGACATATATACTGAAATGTTTACTTTTGCGCCTTGGCAGGCTCTTGGACCAGACAAATTCTTAATGATCAATGCACGTGTAGAATTTATGTAATGGGTGCACTCGGAAGAGAATATGAGTAACTAACTAACCAACTACAGTAGCTACCCCTTAACAGGTCATAGTAGTGTGATGTCTAATATAGGCTTTGTGTCACAGGGACCCAAGCGTCAGGCCATGTCAGAGATGACCCTACACGATCCCCTGGACAGTCAGCCTCTCGGCGCTGGTTTGAACAGCTCCCTTGGGGTTAAAGCCTGGAGGTCATGGGCCCAAAGCAAGCACTCGGACACTGACTACAGAAAACGTAGGATATCTCTTGACTGGAACTTTAAATGTACCTGTCTTTGATAGCTCTGCTTTGAGTTTGATAGATCTCTTGTGAGTAAAATGGGCTGTAATGTTTCAATGTAATCCTGATAATAAAGTGCCTGTAATTTTCTCCCTTATAGAGAAACCATTAGACCTTCTCGTGTGTAGTCCTGAGGAACTGAACCATGGCCTGTCGCAGTTTGTCCAAGACATTGTTCATCCTAGAGGGCCGTGCTACAAACCTGACAGTGTATTTTACCTCTGTCTGGGGATTCAACAGGTCTTGTAGTTAATATTTGCAATTTGTGGAAGAGGGGCTTATTCAAATCTTACATGATTACATTTTTTTTATTATACAGTGTTCAACTAAAACATTTGAGCACAGTGGTCTTGTCTTGTATATTTTCCAGTATCTCCTTGAAAACAACCGGATGGTGAATATATTCACAGACCAGTTATATGTCACCTTCGCTGAGGAGCTGAATAAGATTGTCAGCCAATGGCTGCCTTCCATGTCACCTAATGGTGAGTTCATATTTCTATTTTATTTTCACACATTTTGTCTGTGTTGTATTTGGGGTGTAAGTCATGTGTTTGGGTGCAGGTGGTCTCGGTTCTCGTGTCCTGGAGGAGCACCTGTGGGAGTGTAAACAGCTGGGTGTGTACTCTCCCTTTGTCCTGCTCAACACTCTCATGTTCTTCAACACCAAATACTTTGGTCTGACCACTGTGGAGCAGCACCTCCAGCTCTCCTTCTCTACAGTCACGCGCCAGGCCAAGAGGAGGTCTACATCACATGGCATGGTCAAGTCGTCTAGTGTCTGCTACCACCCAAAATCACAACACAAGAGAACAAGTAAAGGTAAGAGTTTGTGTGACTAGCCAGGTTTCTATCTAATTGATATATGTGAATATTATAAAATCTGCATAAAGAAAATTTGCTTTTTCCCACCAGTGGTGTGTTTCCACCAAACAGACTTGTCGCAGATAAGTCAGTGTGTGTGTGATGGCGTAGTGGACACAACATACTTTTCCGCTTAAGTTTTCATCTACCGAATAAAAATCTAAAGTTCAATGTGTTTCCATTGCATTTTCAACTCTACTGATAGTTTTGTCACAAACTGTGCCTACTCTGGTCTTGGCACGTGTGCTGTAGCCAACAGCTCTCAGATACAGTGCAGGTAGGCTAGTCTACATAATGAGATTGCTATGGATAAGAGTGAGAATATTTGTCAAGCGGCAGTAAAGCATTGATTATCATGTCACCAGAATAAGACCCTCAATATTTATTAGAAAGGGGCATTAAGATCACTGTGCACTTTAACCACCCTGTAAAGTTCATCATAATTTATTTAATCTGTAGCCTAATAAACTGCATGCTTTCCCGAGTTGTAGTGAAAGGACCACACACCATATCATTGTGTGACTCTTAAGTTGAATGCGTTTCCACGGCCATTTCTCGCTTAATTAATTATACCGACATTAAAAAGATCCCACCATGTCGAATGGACAAATTATCTGTCAGCATTTATAAAATTGTACCGAAACTACATGTCTCCATCACAGCTGTTGTGAATTCAAATAAAATAAAAATATGGTACAAGTCACAACACAACATTGGCATTAATTTGTCATTTTCATGTCTGAGATTTGGTTTGGTATAAGAAAGCCCAGTGAATGAGAAGTGTTAATATGCTCCTTAGCCCAATGGATGATTGGCTAGTTGTCATTCCCAGTAACCAATGAGAGATTGTGTTGCTTTGGGTCATGGGTCATGACCCCAGCTTGGGGTGGGGGGAAGCAGGTCGCCTATCTTGAGTTGTACCACATTTCAGCTGAATGACAGGGGGCCTGACCAGGGCTAGGGTTTGGAGTCATTTTACATGAATATCTCCAACTAGGTGAAATTAAATCTTTGAGTTCATATTTAGAATGTTTGAAAGTATAGTATAGTATTATGAGGTCCAGTTTAGTGGTAAGAATGTGTTTTCCAAAACATCCTAAAAAATACTGTGCTTGTAGATATCATACGTTATTTCCAACAAAACATGTTTTCAATTTCAGTCATTTATATAATTTGTATGTATGCATTGTAGGATCTTTGCCTTTATCTGCTGAGGAATGATGGTTGATATTTGTCTTAAACCCAGTTTATAAGAGTGGCTTTCTCTTATTATTAAATCCCCTTATCACTACATTTTTTTACAAATGCAATTAGATGGTGATGGGCAATTCTCTTAGGCAGGACCACCACTCCTAAACATGGTCCTGCTGACCTCAAAGAGCTTCCATTGAAGATAAACTGTCTTCCAGCGATCAAATAACATGGTGCTAATGAGTTGTACTGCTTGGAGACCAACTCCTGTGAAATTGTCCTTGTGCCAGTTGTTTATTTAAAACATATAGGTTAGCCTAGACCCACATCTCCATCCTACTCAGTGTTTTTCTGATTACTGGCATGTTCTGACTGAAACATAATCACGTGTTTTAACGTAGGTCTATTTTCAACTTTGCCTGACCATTCTCTGGATATCAGTGTCACTAGCTAGATTCCTCTGGCTTTGTAGGTCAGTTTGAAATGGATCAGTTTGGTACTACTTTGGTGGTTTTATGCTGATGTATAAAATTAAAAAGAGGATTTTAGTGTGACATTGTCACCTGTTGACAGTTGGTGTTCTATGAGTGCTTGTCTTAACTATTCCAAATAACAGTGAGAGAGCTGTTGATGTAGGAGAAGGAAGTTGTTGCCCCCCCCGGTTGGTCCATACTGCTATTCGCAGTGTGTCGGACAGCTATTTATACCGCAACGTGGAGTTCTTTGAAGATCTGCTAAGCTTGGGAGGTGTACCATGGTATGCGTCTTAGAACTGGCCCTGGCCATACACACTACAAACGCCAACCCCTGGCCTGCCACTGTTTGGGAAAACCAGGAAGCTAAAAGGAGCAACTCTTGAGTTGTGCAACATGATATACGAGTAGAGAATCACTGACTGAATGTCTGAAAAGTGTTTTAGATGTAAAATCAACGTTGGATGAAACATGTGGACTTGTGACCTTCATGACAGCCAAAAGTACCTTTTATGTAGGAAAGACCCTGTCCATTGCAAAATAATATGAATTTTAATAACCTTTTTATAGTATGACCGACAGTGACATGAAAAACTAAACTGTTGGCGATCAGCTTAATCAGTTTAGCTTGGCACTAACTGTAGCCAAGTGTTAAAATAAACACCAAGGGAAGTGAAGTGAGCGTGTACTCTGTTCTGTTTACACACAGAGGGCGGCTTGGGAAAGAGGAAACGGGATGAGCCTTCTGAGCTGGAGCAACAAGAGAACCGGTTGAACCCTCTCAGATGCCCAGTCAAATTCTTTGAGTTCTACCTCTCCAAATGGTAAGCAATGTAGACTGGCCAGGTACGCACAACTGAAACGCCAGTTGAAGGACTAACCCTGGGTGTCATAGATTCTGAATATATATATATATATGCCATTTAGCATGGGAATGGGTTTGATACATTGCAATGTATACATTAAACTATAATTTCCTTTTTTAGATTCACATATGGTGTCTGTCTTTGTTCCTACAGCTCAGATGGTGTGCGGAGCAGCTGCAGTGCGTTCTACCTGCAGCCAGAGAGCACATGTATGGCTGAGAGTCCTCGCTGGTATTCTGACATCCCCATGGACAAGGGCAGGCTGGGAATTATGCTCAACAGGATCCTGGCTGTCAAGGATGTCTATGATGAGCACCCGGGACAGGGAGACATGGACTGACAGCCACACAACAAGTTTATATATGGATGCTGATGTGGAAGCCGCTAGCACAAGTTACTTTTTCCATTTTTTTTATTTAGTAATTTAGACGCTTTATCCAGAGCGACTTAGTGAGTGCATACCTTTTCGTACTGGTCCCCCGTGGGAATCGAACCCACAACCCTGGCGTTGTAAGCACCATACTCTACCAACTGAGCCACACAGGACCCACAACCCTGGCATTGTACTAACTACAATGCCTTTAGTTGTTCCATGGTTGTTATATCACCCCTACACAAATAGTTCATTGAGCATTTCCCCCATATAATTACCATTGTAGCTAGATCTGATTAGAAACTATATTAGCACTGCCGTATACCACCCTCAGTTCAAATAATGTATTTGGAACGCTTAGGTACTTTGGGCATCGTCAAAGACAACTAGTTGAAAGGTCTGGTTTGTATTGGAAACCCATATATTTGTTTGTTATGAAGTGTGCAGAACAGCTGTATAAAAGTACTTTACTTTAGTTCATAAAACTATTTAACTGACACTGCATTTAACTCCCTATGCCAGCCTAACTGGATTCTGTTTCATTCAAAAGCTTAATGTTCATACACTGATAACATAAACAGTAATGTTCAACTTAAACACTTTAAATCTGTGTTTACCCTGTGGCCAGTGAGGTGGAAACCATTTATTGCTGCCGGAGATGTTCACATGTACAGTATCAAGAAACTCATAGTCATGGCAGACCTTTTACTTCATAGCTAATGTGTATATATATTGCCCCTCATAATTTCTTATTGTTACAATCATATAACCAACCGTTCATTAAACCACACAAAAGAAGCCTAACTTCATGATAGAAATCTTTTATTTTAAACTTTTTGATCCTGCTTAATTGTCTTTCATTTACAAACTTACGGTTTAATGCATTTTATGTCCTGAATGTCTTGAGAAAAGTTGATTATGTACTATAAAGTTTATTTTCTGTCTTTTTCTAATTGAAGGAATCAAGAATGAATGTCTTGTACAAATTCTTCATAAACGACAGTTCACTATTCATGGTTGTAAAATCAAATGCATGCTTTATCTTAACAGACCAATGTAAACTTTCTAGTGGGTAGTCTGTGCCAAAAGCATTACACAGACGAGCAATTGCTTTGGTATTATTTCCCGTCAGAATAATCGGCATATTATGGGTTCATAAGGAAACAACTTGTTTTGGAACACTGAAATATTATACTCTGCATGGCAAATGTTTGGCTGATGAGAGAGAACCTCCAACAATTACTGTTTGCATACCCAAACTAACTCATTTATGAAGATTGGTACTTCCATTGGCCTCTCTCTTTGCAATCAGACTCACTGGCAACCCTCTCCAGTTAGCATTATGGCACTTGTCCTTTACCTCTGGGAATTGTGCAAGTCAGACTTGGGTCTCGTCGGTTGACCAAGGGATTGTTCTGTACAGTAACATAACTGAAGAAGAACAGGAGCCCACCTCTGTTTCTAGCACAACACATGGCATCTGGCATCCTTTTCAGTTGGAGTTACATTTTGAGGAGTGAAATGTTTCGTGAGAATTAACTACCTTGAACAATTAAACAAAATTATCATATGCCTCTACAGAAGGTTTTTGTTACTGGCCCCTGACAAATGAGGTGAACTATCCTGTTTTTTAAGTCTGTTTTCACCCCTCAAATTCCCACTTTAGAAGGTTTCTTATTCACATAAAATCTGGTATACAGTGGGGCAAAAAAGTATTTAGTCAGCCACCAATTGTGCAAGTTCTCCCACTTAAAAAGATGAGAGGCCTGTAATTTTCGTCATAGGTACACTTCAACTGTGACAGACAAAATGAGAGAAGGAAAAAATCCAGAAAATCACATTGTAGGATTTTTAATGGATTTATTTGCAAATTATGGTGGAAAATAAGTATTTGGTCAATAACAAAAGTTTATCAAAATACTTTGTTATATACCCTTTGTTGGCAATGACAGAGGTCAAACGTTTTCTGTAAGGTATTTTTACCAGCAACTGGTATTTTGGCCCATTCCTCCATGCAGATCTCCACGAGAGCAGTGATGTTTTGGGGCTGTTGCTGGGCAACACAAACTTTCAACTCCCTCCAAAGATTTTCTATGGGGTTGAGATCTGGAGACTGGCTAAGCCACTCCAGGACTTTGAAATGCTTCTTACGAAGCCACTCCTTCGTTGCCCGGGCGGTGTGTTTGGGATCATTGTCATGCTGGAAGACCCAGCCACGTTTTATCTTCAATGCCCTTGCTGATGGAAGGAGGTTTTCACTCAAAATCTCACGATACATGGCCCCATTCATTCTTTCCTTTACACGGATCAGTCGTCCTGGTCCCTTTGCAGAAAAACAGCCCCAAAGCATGATGTTTCCACCCCCATGCTTCACAGTAGGCATGGTGTTCTTTGGATGCAACTCGGCATTCTTTGTCCTCCAAACACGACGAGTTGAGTTTTTACCAAAAAGTTATATTTTGGTTTCATCTGACCATATGACATTCTCCCAATCTTCTTCTGGATCATCCAAATGCTCTCTTGCAAACTTCAGATGGGCCTGGACATGTACTGGCTTAAGCAGGGAGACACGTCTGGCACTGCAGGATTTGAGTCCCTGGCGGCGTAGTGTGTTACTGATGGTAGGCTTTGTTACTTTGGTCCCAGCCCTCTGCAGGTCATTCACTAGGTCCCCCTGTGTGGTTCTGGGATTTTTGCTCACCATTCTTGTGATCATTTTGACCCCACGGGGTGAGATCTTGCGTGGAGCCCCAGCTCGAGGGAGATTATCAGTGGTCTTGTATGTCTTCCATTTCCTAATATTTGCTCCCACAGTTGATTTCTTCAAACCAAGCTGCTTACCTATTGCAGATTCAGTCTTCCCAGCCTGGTGCAGGTCTACAATTTTTTTCTGGTGTCCTTTGACAGCTCTTTGGTCTTGGCCATAGTGGAGTTTGGAGTGTGACTGTTTGAGGTTGTGGACAGGTGTATTTTATACTGACAAGTTCAAACAGGTGGCATTAATACAGGTATCAAGTGGAGGACAGAGGAGCCTCTTAAAGAAGTTACAGGTCTGTGAGAGCCAGAAATCTTGCTTGTTTGTAGGTGACCAAATACTTTTTTTTCACCATAATTTGCAAATAAATTCATGAAAAATCCTACAATGTGATTTTCTGGATTTTTTCTCTCTCATTTTGTCTGCCATAGTTGAAGTGTACCTATGATGAAAATGACAGGCCTCTCATCTTTTTAAGTGGGAGAACTTGCACAATTGGTGGCTGACTAAATGCTTTTTTGCCCCACTGTATATTGTTTTAGATAATACAGATATGGCCCATTCTGATCAAGAATGTCAGAAGAGGAAATAATCTTATCTTCCATATTGTTCCTTCCCTAACCTTGCTCTCCTGATACAATGCTTTCCATCAAAGACACATTGTCGACTCTGGTACAGGGTGAAATGTATATTGTACAAATTCGACTGACACTTTTTGACTATGATGAGGTGTTACGCTTGTGTATACACCCTGGTATTATAATACGGAAATTGTTTCCAAAGCTACAATGAGGACTTGTGCAGAGCAGAATCAACAACCTCTGAAAACTCATTTGCTTTTGAGAAGGAAACGGCTCAATTATTACGTTAACTGTTAACCATTATTTTAATGCTTCTCCAGAAGTCCCACTTTGGACACAAGTCAGTAGGTCCATGGCCCAATACTCCCCCCCCCCCACCTCAAAGGTGGAAACACAAAAGTTTGAACCTTTAGGCCAAGCACCTGTATAAAACCCAGTGGTGGAAATGCGCCATAACTGTCCCTCAGATCTTCAGATCGTCTAGTCTGGTCTTACTATTGCTGTGCTTGCTGGATCGACTGGGTCGCCGTTGTTTCTCTGAGGGCGACTCTGGAGCAGAACTGGAGCCTTTCCTTTCTGTGGTGTCACCCCCTTCTGGTTTACTGTTCATCTCTACGGCCAGGTTGTCTCTGTTCTGCTTGTAAGCCACTTTGCTGTTGTAGGGGTGGTAGGCAGAGTCAGGCTCATTCATGATGTACTGGTCTGCATGGTAGGGCTCAGGGGCTGGGTGGTGCCTAGGGAAGTAGTTATAGTTTGGGACAGAAGGCACCACTGCGTCGCTGGGGGCCTTGGACCCTGTCTCACATGGGGTCTGGACGTGTCTGTACCGACGGCACTTGGTGAACCCCAGGTGATACATCTCCACTATGTTCAGCACCAGAGATATGCATGCCACTGCCAACATGAAGAGGATGAAGATCGTCTTCTCTGTGGGCCTGGAGATGTAGCAGTTCACCACGTTGGGACAGGGTGAGCGGTTACAGGTGTACAGAGGTTTCAGCTCAAACCCATAGAGCAGGTACTGAGCTATGATAAATCCCACCTCGAACAGGGTTTTGAAGATGATGTTGAAGACGTATGTGCGCAGCAGGACCCCCTGCAGGCGGACGCGGCCCAGGTCGTCCCGGACGGGGGGCTTCTTGGGTTTGATGTCAGGCAGCAGCTGCTGCTTGTCATTGTGGATGGCCAGTTGCTCAGCCAAGTCTTTCTCCTTCTGCTTCTGTTTCTCCTCCATGCGCACCAGGTGCAGGATGTGGCCCAGGTAGATGAGAGTGGGCGTGGACACGAAGATGATCTGCAGCACCCAGAAGCGGATATGAGAGATGGGGAAAGTCTTGTCATAGCAGACATTCTGACAACCAGGCTGCTTGGTGTCACAGGTGAAGCCAGACTGCTCATCACCCCACACTTTCTCAGCTGCAGCTCCAAGCACCAGGATCCTGAAGATGAAGAGCACGGTCAGCCAGACCTTGCCCACTACAGTGGAGTGCTCCTGGGCACTCTCCAGAAGCTTGCCCAACAAGTTCCAGTCCGCCATAGTGGCTCACTCATAGGCTCAGTCTTACAGAGAGATTTGAAACAGGAACCTGCAATCAGAATAAAAACAATATAAACGAATGTACTGCATCAGACAAACATCACAATTGGATTGAAAACCGTTGCATAATAACTTGGATAGTTTAAGGAAAATGCCTCAACCATACTATATTATTACACCCAGGGTGGCATAATAAATTAACCTATACTGATGCATTTTCATTTATGATCTATTTGGTTGTAAAAGCTTGCATTTAAAGATAAGAGCCAAGTATTTTTACTGTGGCTTAACAGACCTCTACAGCTCAATAATGTGTTTGTAGTTTGTTTGTTTTTGTTTTTTTAGAGTGTTTCTGTAAATTAACCAGATTAATTTTTATATATTAGGTTCTGCTCCAAGTTTCTGTGGTTCTGTTTATTTTAGTATGAAAACATTTGTTCAATACATTAATCTGGTCCCTGCAGAGGCCAACTAAGTGAGATTGGTGCTTCCTGGCAATAATTTGCCATAATTTCTCTACAGAGAAAGTAACGCCCATGCTTTAACAAGTTAGCAATCTATGGCCTTGTCCTTTCCACACAGTTTATTTTTCATAAACTGGAGTCCTAATCCCGAAAATGTGAGACGTTCTAAAGAACATGAAGAGTATAATGTTGGTCATGTACCTAGAGTGTTGCCATATGCTTGTGAAATGTCTTGTAGAAAAGCTCAGGGTGCAGTATGCATCTTTTTTGATTTTACCTTAATTATTCTGAAAGTAATAATTTCCTCCAAGTTCCTCTGTTTTATTATTAATTTAACGGAGTGGCTGCGGATCCTTCCTTTAATTGACACACCACAGGCAACAGCAGGACATAACACCTGTTTCCCTGAGGAGAAACCGCCCATCAAGTAGACCTATGGTTGCAAATACCAGGGACGAACTTTCAATAAATTCCCTGGTTTTCTAGAAATCCTAGAATCCTTTTCAAACCTGTTTGAAATACAAAAACTATACTGAAACTGTTATGTTTGACTCCAAAACTAAATACAATACAATAAAATAAAAATTCTCAACTTTGGGCATTCAAGCTTTTGGGGGATTTTCAAGCTACTGAATCTGGCTGGTAAATGTGGCAACGAGATGGCCTTCTTTCAAAAAGGCCTAGCTTTGCATAACTTTCGCTAACTATCACTAGCTAACAAGGGGGAAAACAGGTAGGTAGCCAACTTGATTCTTCTTACATGTACTACTCCGGTTAAAAAGCATTGGATTGAATCTGTCTCCTCACCACGCGCTCTCACCACTGGTGTCCCCCAGGGCTCTGTTCTAGGCCCTCTCCTATTCTCGCTATACACCAAGTCACTTGGCTCTGTCATAACCTCACATGGTCTCTCCTATCATTGCTATGCAGACGACACACAATTAATCTTCTCCTTTCCCCCTTCTGATGACCAGGTGGCGAATCGCATCTCTGCATGTCTGGCAGACATATCAGTGTGGATGACGGATCACCACCTCAAGCTGAACCTCGGCAAGACGGAGCTGCTCTTCCTCCCGGGGAAGGACTGCCCGTTCCATGATCTCGCCATCACGGTTGACAACTCCATTGTGTCCTCCTCCCAGAGCGCTAAGAACCTTGGCGTGATCCTGGACAACACCCTGTCGTTCTCAACTAACATCAAGGCGGTGGCCTGTTCCTGTAGGTTCATGCTCTACAACATCCGCAGAGTACGACCCTGCCTCACACAGGAAGCGGCGCAGGTCCTAATCCAGGCACTTGTCATCTCCCGTCTGGATTACTGCAACTCGCTGTTGGCTGGGCTCCCTGCCTGTGCCATTAAACCCCTACAACTCATCCAGAACGCCGCAGCCCGTCTGGTGTTCAACCTTCCCAAGTTCTCTCACGTCACCCCGCTCCTCCGCTCTCTCCACTGGCTTCCAGTTGAAGCTCGCATCCGCTACAAGACCATGGTGCTTGCCTACGGAGCTGTGAGGGGAACGGCACCTCAGTACCTCCAGGCTCTGATCAGGCCCTACACCCAAACAAGGGCACTGCGTTCATCCACCTCTGGCCTGCTCGCCTCCCTACCACTGAGGAAGTACAGTTCCCGCTCAGCCCAGTCAAAACTGTTCGCTGCTCTGGCCCCCAATGGTGGAACAAACTCCCTCACGACGCCAGGACAGCGGAGTCAATCACCACCTTCCGGAGACACCTGAAACCCCACCTCTTTAAGGAATACCTAGGATAGGATAAGTAATCCTTCTCACCCCCCCCCCCTTTTAAGATTTAGATGCACTATTGTAAAGTGACTGTTCTACTGGATGTCATAAGGTGAATGCACCAATTTGTAAGTCGCTCTGGATAAGAGCGTCTGCTAAATGACTTAAATGTAAATGTTAAATGATTGGTGTAAACATGGGCGAGAGAGAGTTTCCTTCTACCTTATCGTTTTGCACCATTCTATTCCTTTTAAAACCAAGTCACTTTGAGATTAACTTTATAATTTAAACCTAACCTAACCAGAGCTCTCGAGAACCCAAGACCATACAGCCATAGGGCTCTCATTTGAACAATAGATCAGAGCAGGGCAAACGTTTACAACTGTCCCGACACTGTCTAACCGTTAATAATCACTGTGTGCAATACGATTTTGGAAACCTCAGAAATTCTAATTTCATATCAACCCCAAATGATTGTACGAAGACAAAAGATGCATTTACTGTGTGCCGTTTTAACACTGATTCCCACAGAGGTGTTTTGCATTGCACGTCCTAAGGTAATGGCGACATAATGTCGGCTCAAAGCGGTATTACACAAAGAAACCTCTGGAAATCTGCGGTAAAACAGCTAACAGTAAATTTATCTTTCGTATTTGTAAAGTTATTTTTGAATGATAATTAAGTTGTGTTCAAGGTTTTCCAAACTGTATCACAAGCAAGAATCAACTGTTTCTAGATAGAGCTTTTCACACTTGACTAAATCTCCTCAGCTAATCAAAAGGGATGTGGAATGACTCCAATGTAGCATGAGTAGGGCTTACCTAACCTACTGTATGACCTGACCCATCACCTTATGTATTAATGGCCCCCAATTGCAAGAAGTGGCATCCCCAAAAACATAAAAAACGATACAACCCAAATGGCTCATAGCCTCCCATGTATGCCTTCGGTCCCTAAACCTAAAACTGAAACGAAATCAAATAAAAACGAAATAGAAATATTTTATACAACTCAAACTAAATAAAAACTAGCAAATCAGGTTTGAAAACTAACAAACTAAACTGAATTCAAAATAAAAATAGAAAAAAACCTGAATATAAAAACACAAAACTATAATAACCTTAGTCTACACAACAGTCTTAACATTTTGCTTACGTTGAATAAGATTCTACTAACTTTGCACAACTCTTAGTAAATTTGGTTGGGAGCCATTGATGGACAGCAATATTTAAACCTTGTCTCTGATTTTCAAGCAGATTTAAGTAGGACTGAAACTGGACCATTGAGGATCACTCAACATCTATTGGAAAGCCATTCTGGTGTGTCTTTGGCATTAACATTTGTGTAATTTCCCATTGAAAAATAAAACCCTATCCCAAGGTTCTGAATTCAGAAGACTGAGGCAGGGTTTCCTCTAACTTTGTATCTGTGCTTTGCTCCTTTCATATTTATTTTTGTTCTGATCAAGTCCCCAGTCCATGCCGGTGACAAGCATACAACATGATGCTGCCACCTACAATATTTGAAAATATTACCTTTTTAGATTTCCTTTTAAAGCATAAAAATGTGAAGAATGTGCAAGGGGTGTGTAGGCTTTCACTAGCGACTATGTACCCATTAAATGCATACTAAGTACTGACTGTACCTATAGTATGCACTGGAGCAGGTAGTGGCCTGGCCACTGTATCCTACTGCCAGGCAGGAGCTCCAAGACAAACACACTGACACACATGGCCTCTACAGGGTGTAGCTATCTTCTCCCTAGATATAGGTTTCCAGGAGTTGAGTTGTCACTTTAGTAAACATACTGATTGATGCCAGTTGGACTTGCCTATGGAAGTGACGGTCAGGTTCAAAATCAAATCAAATCAAATGTATTTATATAGCCCTTCGTACATCAGCTGATATCTCAAAGTGCTGTACAGAAACCCAGCCTAAAACCCCAAACAGCAAGCACTGCAGCTCTGGATAAGAGCGTCTGCTAAATGACTTAAATGTAAATGTAATGTAAATGTAGAAGCACGGTGGCTAGGAAAAACTCCCTAGAAAGGCCAAAACCTAGGAAGAAACCTAGAAAGGAACCAGGCTATGTGGGGTGGCCAGTCCTCTTCTGGCTGTGCCGGGTGGAGATTATAACAGAACATGGCCAAGATGTTCAAATGTTCATAAATGACCAGCATGGTCAAATAATAGTAAGGCAGAACAGTTGAAACTGGAGCAGCAGCATGGCCAGGTGGACTGGGGACAGCAAGGAGTCATCATGTCAGGTAGTCCTGTAATGGGTGTACATGCTCCTGAGTGGCACAGTGGTCTAAGGCACTGCATCTCAGTGCAAGAGGTGTTACTACAGACCCTGGTTAGATTCCAGGCTGTTTCACATCTGGCTGTGATTGGGAGTCCCATAGGGCGGCGCCACAATTGGCCCAGCGTCATCTGGGTTTGGCTGGGGTAGGCAGTCTTTGTAAATAAGAAATTGTTCTGAACTAACTTGCCTAATTAAATTTAGAGGAAATGGTTGAATGTATTATTATTTTGTGAAATGTATGATGTAGAAAGGGAGAGGTTGTTTGACAGGGTCAGAGAGGTTGGAAGGGAATGAGTATGTGGTATTTTGGGTGGGGGTGATGGGGCTAGTGAGGTTATTATTTTATTTTATTAGAAATTCAGGGTTAGTTAAGAGAATATAGTGATATAGATAGGTTGTGACTGGCCTCACACTTCAGTACAGTAGGTGGCGGTGTATGCACCTGTCATTTGGTTGCGATTTGCCAATAACACTTGAAGATGAATTTTATTTTATACTGAGAAGAACTGAATGTATATGTTTTTAAATAACATTCATAGAACATTCTATGAACTTTATTCAAGTTTTCGTGTGGTTTTTATGCAAAGTTTTCTTAATGTTCCTCGGAACAATTTGAGAACATTACTTTAAATACAACCAAGAGGAAACCTGTACAGTAGGAAACATTATGCTGAAGTACTGAAATTCACATAGAAAAACTTTGTTTCTTAACGTTCTCAGAACAAAGTGAGAACATGACTTTAATAGAACCATGAGGAAACATGTAAGAAACTTTATGCTGAAGTACTGTAATTCCCACAGAAGAATATTGATTCTGTGAACTAATTTGAGAACATTCCCAATGTCAAACCAGTTGGAGACATTCCTAGAACATTACCAAAATTGAAAAGAAATCCATCTTTGAACTTTTACGAAACGTTCTGTTAAAGTAATGAAATTACAAAAAAACATTATTTTCTTGGTAAGTTGCTTAAATGTACTGAGAATGTTCAAAAGCCAAGCAACTATCCGGCATCATTCCCAGAAGTTTTGGGAAGGTAGTACGCAATAACAAAAAAATATATACATGTATAAGTTTCATGTTTATGAGGAAACATGTATGGTAGGAAATGTTATGCCTAAGTACTGGTTATGCAAAATAACCATAGAACACCCACACTTTCACCAATTTCTAAGAAACATATGGCTTTCAGAACATTTTGTGCTAGCTGGGTATTGACTGTATTACTGACCATATTAATTATTTCTAATGTATGTTTCTTCAGTTGAAACTTCTATAGACACAGTGCGTCAAGACCCACCTTCCCATAATGCTCATCTCCAGTGAAATTGCAGATCCAGTAGTGGCGTCTCCACTTAGGTCGCTATCACAGTCTACACTGTGGTACTCCTGTCCCCGACAAGGCCATGTCCTTTGATAGTGATGACACTACACTGCTAATGTTAAGCACTCTTGTCTCCAAATGGTTTCAACGAGTTTTCAGCTCTTGTCCTGTAAAAGTAACCAATAGGACCTCTGTAAGCACCCTCTTTCACTGTGTCAGTTAGCTAGGATGAGAACACTCACTCTCTGTTGAGAATTATAAGGCTCACTGCTAAAGTGATGTTTCTTTATGACTGAGTGGCGTCTAAGTAGTCCAATGGGTGGGTGGGTTTAAGTCTTGCGTGGCATGGCTCTAAATATAATTCACTGTGAAGGGAGTGGCTTTGCTATCACACTCAGGGGGTTTGGGGGGGTTGGTGAATTGGAGTTGAAAGGTAGTGTTCCAAGGCCTGTGGTTGTGTGGAGCGGGAGAGCATCAGAAAATGATAAAGGTGGGCCCTCCCTTAATTGTTATGGTTGTCATTGACTGGCACATACTCCAGTGTCATTGTTGACAGGCTGACAGGAATCTCATAGTCTGTGGTGGTTGTAAATTCAACAAGAGGACATCCTTCCAAACAGAAGCAGTTAGCTATATTTACTTTACCTAAAACAGTAAAAAGGTTGTTTGGTTAAACTGACTGTTCATTGTATGGATGAAATCATAACCCCTTAAGCATCAAATTGCATGTAAGATAAATCAACAGAGAAAACAGAAAACATAGAACATATGGTACATTGCAAATCTGCACTTTGAAAGGCACAGTATGAATGCTTACCATATGACTTCCGTGAAAAAGAATTGCTGTATTTATCCAATAACAGCTTGTTAACAGCAAAGTGTCATGTAAAAAATAATTCCAGATAACATCTACATTTAGAGAAGTAATTCAGACGGGGCAGTGAAAACTATTGTGATTAGATGTCTCTTCACAGTCAGACCTCACA
Source organism: Oncorhynchus keta (assembly GCF_023373465.1). Classification (NCBI taxonomy): domain Eukaryota; kingdom Metazoa; phylum Chordata; class Actinopteri; order Salmoniformes; family Salmonidae; genus Oncorhynchus; species Oncorhynchus keta. Next base: position 315,504 of record NW_026288751.1, on the reverse strand, counting down.
TCTGATAGACTCTCTATATATGGTCTCTATTGATGTGCTCCAGAAAAAGAGAAATGCCCTCACACTTGCCCCTGCTAGGTCCAGCTGTCCCCAGGGTGAATATTTCTTAGCCTCAGAGACTGACCCCTCACAAGGCTACGCTATTGATAACCTGGGACCATGCACTCTACCCGGCCAGTCTAAGGTTTTAATTGCTGAAGCTTCGTCAGACATTTCCTCACAGGTGGTCTGACAGCTCACAAGAACTGCAGCATACAGTACCTCTGACTTTAAAAAGCTTCACGAGACTTCATTCTTTGATTGTGTTTCAATCAATAAAATCTATGGATTGGATTTTTCTCTTTCCAATTCTTACTCAATGGCACTGTCAAATTATCATAACCGCAGATAATCTAAACGCCCTTAGTACCTGATGTTTGGTTAGTTTCATATGTTTGTGCTGCTCTCCAGTGGCTTTCTGATGTATCACATAAAGACTTTGTAGCGACGTCACCTTGTAACTCAAGACAACACACATAAAGCATTCAGAATACACTCATAATAGCTGCGTGTACTACTAGCCGTTAATATTTCCATGTGGCTATTGCACATAATATAACTCAAGTGTTTTATTAGGAATGTCTAATTATATTAGCTACAGTAATACAAATATGTGCAAGACATTCAACATAACAAGGCATGGTATACAACAAAACAGGAACTAAAATACTATCAGGGTTGGGTTACTTTCTAAATGTAATCTGTTACAGTTACTAGTTCCCTGTCCAAAATTGTAATCAGTAACGTAACTTTTGGATTACCCAAACTCAGTAATGTAATCGGATTACTTTCAGCTACTTTTAGATTAGTTTCCCCTTAAGAGGCATTAGAAGAACACAAACATGTATGTTTCCAATTGAACAACATCTATTGCAGGATAAATCAATGTTACAAGTTTACATAGCTGGCCATATATGGATGTTACATTTTACTTTATGGGTTGGTTATGTAGACTTCTTCTAACCCATCGCTTTCTACTACATATAATAATACAATTAAATGATATCTTTACATTAAAAACTAAAGTCTATCAGAATTCCAGTCATTCCAATAAATGTTATACCCCTTGATCTTCAAGAATAGGACTTGGATATATGGAAGTATAGTTTAGCCAAATAGTTTAACCTGAGCATAACCCCAAAACTAAGGACTTATTAGCCAGCCCTACTCTGTTGTTTATGATTTTGTTGTCATGGAGGACTGATTGGGCTCATTTATTTAAATGTAAAAATAAATGCTGTGCTCATGAAATTGCATGCTTTGAGCACTACTGAAAAGTGCTATTTATATGTTAAAAATGAATGCCATATGCTGCATTTGCTACAGGTCTATTGTTTATTTTTTTGTTAGTGACACTTTGATATCTTGATAATATGCAGCTGTTCAAAGTGCAAATTCACAGATGAAACAATAACCAAACGGACATCCCGCCTCAGTTTTGGTAAAAAGATGAGGGATGGGCCTGGAGAAATGTAACCATGCTCAGATTAAGACAAGAGCTATGGATGCAAGGACTGACCACCCATGATATAAAATTATTGTTTGTTTAAACTTCTTAAATTCAACCATTATTGGGTTCAAATACACATTTAGATTTGCCAACAGCCATCCACAACAACCACAATCCGTAAAACGCAAATAGCTAAATAAGAGAGCAGCAGTGTGATTCACATCAATGCGCTACGCAGACAACAATAATTTGTGATATCCGTATCGCAGTAGACTACACCACTGCTGTCATCCTTACCTCCAAACGTTTATTCAAGTTAGATAATCTTTGGATGCCGACACAAGTTGCACCATTGGAAGACATAGCTTGGACTGTAGCCTACAAAAGCCTGTTCCTGCTCTTTTACAGCGATCCATCAAACCCATTTGGTTTGTTATCATTAGTCGTATCTGACTTCTGGTCAGACTCGCTCATGTGGAACAAACTTACATTTGCGCCTTTTTTCCATGTTTATTTGAATGTCATTGAGAAAACAGAGAAGTGTCAAATGTTTTTTTCTTGTCAAATCTCTTCTGAATTTAATTGAATTGAATCATCTAGTTTTTCAAAAGTATCTGTAATCTGATTACAATATTTTTTGCTGGTAATGTAACGGATTACAGTTACCGTTTTTGTAATTCCTTATATGTGAAGTAAACACTTTACAGTACCACAAATTCTAAACATCCTTTCTCTCACACACACAATAGGTTTAAATCAGCAATGCAGTATCTAGTAAGAAAAATAATGAGATAGACATGAAAATTTATCATTTGGTTCTTTCATTTTAACTTCAACTAAGCACATTTTCTCATTCACTATTCTATTTTACTCTATACACTTGCATAATCAGTCTCATTCATAGCATTCAAAACACTATGTGGATGTCTTGAAGCACTTGATATTTCACTATGAAAGTGAGGTAGTTATTAGTAGTGCTTTGGAATAGCCTCATAGTTATTAGTAATACTCCACCACAACCACCAAATGTTGGTTAAATTCATCACATGGACAGTTTTCTTGGGTTACTATTTATAATAAACCAGGGGTACCAATGCTTTGTCCTAATGATACCACATTATCAGTGATTAAAATGTCTATCAGGAATTGAAAACTATTTATGAATCATAATACAGAATGGATGATGAGTCGGTTTAGTTGCTTGAATCTTGCAGAGCATATCGAAGCTGACTACATATTGAATTCAGCTAAATTTGAGACGTTACAAGGTAAGGGACTGTTAATAAACCAGGTTACCATACTTTTCTTCAGTCTCCTCTTCTGGATTTTGTTCTATATCCAAACTGAAATTGTCCTTTGAGTCATATCTATTTGAAAAGTATAGAAAAAGTGTGAACACCTCATTAATTAATGTTGTTAAGGCCATTGCTTTGAACATATGTGCCCAATTACAGTTACACAGTGTTGGTCCATTTAGCTTGTTCTAGTAGGAGCAGAGCTTTTGGGTGATCCATGCTCCCATGGTTGAGTCTCCAGCATTGCTTAAGTGCCTACTACAGGCCTTTCCCACTAGGAAGACGACCTCTGCGATGTTGAGCAGGATGCAGATCCCTGACACAGCCAGCATGAACACAGTGAAGACGGTCTTCTCTGTGGGCCTGGACACAAAGCAGTCCACTGTGTTGGGGCAGGGGTACGAGTCACACTTGACCAGCCGGATCATCTTATAGCCAGGGTAGATCATGTAGAAGAGGTACATGAAGGTTACCTCAAAGATGATGCGGAAGAAGAGGCTGATGATGTATGTCCACCAAAGTGCACCTGCAATCTTCATCTTCTGGGTCTTGATTTGCTCCAGGTCCTTGGGGTTGGCCCGGCCAGACAGCTTGTAGAGTTTTTTGTCGATGTGTCGGCGGTGGGCCACATGCATGGCCACCAGCAGGGCTGGGGTGGACACCAGAATTAGCTGCAGGGCCCACAGACGGATATGTGAGATGGGGAAGAAGTGGTCATAACAGACGCTGTTGCAGCCGGGCTGCTGGGTATTACAGGTGAAGCCGGACTTCTCGTCACCCCACACACTCTCTGCTGCAACCACCAGGACCAGGATACGGAAAATGAAAAGAACAGAGAGCCAGACGCGACCGATGCCAGTGGAGTGTCTGTTTACACCGCTGATGACGGCATAAAAGGACGCCCAGTTCATTTTCGATTCCAGGTCTGAAAAACAAGGACGCCATTAAAATGATTTAATTGTAGAAAGCTTTGAGGTCAATAATGTTGATAAATTGTTGCTAATTTTGCATAGAAAAATAGTATGATATTTCCACAAGATTTCTGTATACAAACACTAATTGCACGTTTTTTTACTAAAAACACAGATTTCACATAACCCGCTTCACCAGTCAACACCACTGTCTGACCAGCACTGGTCAGCGACTGAGATATTGGGAAATCTCCATAAAGCCATCAATTCTCAAAAAGCAGAATCCCCCAAGACTAATTCCATATCCGTCAAAGCCAACGGCAACTGAGGTCTCTCCATCTTGTTATAATTCAGATCTATTGAATTCCATTGTTTTAGTCATTCCTGCCATGGCAGTAGAAGAGACTTGGAGAGGTGGAAGTTACCAAGCTCATCAGGAGGTGTAAGAGGCATAGGCAGCACCCAGGGTGGAGGACAATGTTGACCCGCCGGTGTAGCGTGGACATTGATGTGCGGCCAGTAGAGAACCAAACCTCTCTACATGCCCTGACGTTGGCGGGCGGCTTAAGAGCGCAAGCCTTTGGTCTGGCACTACACATCAGGTGACCATTTTCCCAAAGTCACTGGCAAGGGAGTATCTGCCCCAATGTGACCAGTGTGCCATGTTGACACTGGCACCAGCCTGCATGGTATATATAATGGTATATATATGCCCCTCCCCAAGCCAGACTGACCACAGAGTGGGGTCATAGTGGGGACTTTTATGAAATGTTTTATAATATGTAAAGTCACAACAAATACTATGATAAGCCAATGCCAAAAAAGTCTACAGACAACATGGTTCAGGTTTATTTCACTTTAACTCAGTCAAATCAAGATATAAATGAAAAAACATATTTCAGGATTTAAAAAATGTTGATGGCAGATTTGTTTTGATAAAACGAGAAATTAGAGGTGATATGGTAAGAGAAGATTAAAGGAATATGATTCTTGAACATGAGATCGCAAATTGAATGGCTAAATTAAGATTTCCACAATAAATCCTTTAAGTGTAGTTATTATTTATGATTAGCATGTTTTCTTCATTCTTACAGTGTTCACCCCTGATTTTCTAAGATATTTCACAAGCAGCCTATTATGGCTGTCACTGGAAAGCACAGCTATGGTTATCTAAGCCACATACAATAGGCTATCTATGTAGAGGAATGAGTGAAGAAGAATGAAATACAACACAACTGGTGCTTTTAAATGTGAATACATCAATTACACTTTTCTAAGGATACTTTTAGTTTATTAGTATTAATCCTAAATAAACATTTCTAGATCATCAGTACAAATGTTTCTTTGACTAGACAGAAAGATGACCAGGTAGAGATCTCATCCCCTTTAACATGAAACCTAATCACAAACATGTAAATCATGACAAAAAAATGTGTATACTTAATTTAGATTTCATAGCTGTAACAAATGATTAAATTAGTGAAATTACCTTCAGTAGAAGTAGTGCACAAACACGCCCAGAAACAATTGAGTTACCATCAGTATAGATGGATTTCTTCCCATTAGTGAATCTGTGAACCAGAACACCATGTGTTTGCATTGCTAATGATTTCTCTCACACTAGCCACTGCCCTGCACAGTCGGAGTCATATGCTCTTGTGTGAATAATTTACATACAATAGCTGCTTTTATTAGATCCAACAAGCCCCTTTAGAATTCAGATCAAGCGCCTCAGTTTCCGCCTACCCTCAGCAAAGGAAAGAATCTGTGTGGACACAAAGAAGCCTGCCCTATCTATTGTGCACTGTACTGCAAGGGAAGTGAAAGCTGGTTTTGACACAATATGGAGTAAAAAATTACAAAACCCAAACAAAGAAAGTCTAACCACATGCAGAGGGAGTAAGTCTTATAGATAACAGTAGAGAAATGCTTGTTTGTTCATAATTTATTTGGTGCGTGTGTGCATCAGTGTGTGTGGTATTTTCAAAGACATTCTAACCTTTCCTTGTATACCCACCTGCTGTCAAAAATGTAACTGACAATTCTAGTACAATTCTGATGGATACTTTGGAGAGATAATTTTAAATAATCTTAAACAAGCCTCAGACAGATCTCATCTCTAGAGGGTGCTAGGCCCACTGAAGACACATCATGAAGCGAGGACTAGGTGACCCACAATTGAGGTGGTCTACTGGGCATCCTTTTCACAGTTGTCCAATGGGTATTAAATAAATAAACTTTTAGTGAGGATGTGCAATACATTAATTTAATTGGCTGGGAAACAAATACATTTTGAGATCATTTATGCTTTCACCAAACGACATCAAGTTAGATGGGAGCAATAGTAATCGTGTTCAATATATGATTTTGATTAATGCACATTTTGTGTATGTGTGTATATCGATGTGCCAATAACAATTTGCTTGACCATAGCAGCTTTCTGTATCATATTTATTCTGGACCGTATCCATATTTTCAATGCACTAGCAACTTCTTTAAGAAACAAAATGGGGAAAAAGTACAAAACACTCAAATAATTTCTTGTTACAGTGGAGACCATACAGAATTCCTGCTATTGTGGAGAAAATAGACCAAGAGTTTTATCAACTCTGACAAAGGAATCCACCAAGTCTGTCAAAACCAGTGCCTGTTCAAACTGTACATTTGTAAGAGGTGGAAAATAAATAAAGTGAGTCAGCCATACTTTTGAGAAGAGCAAATTGTCTTTCACAAACACAGTTCTTTAACAAAAAGCAAAACAAGATGAAAAGTGGTAGCTACATATCATACCTACATAGCAAACCATTATTCAGTTTCACAATGGACATTGATCCGAGAAAACATCTTTCAATATTGGAGTTTCTTGTGATGCACATCTTCTAGGTATAAGCACATGAGCTAACATAACCAATCAGATGAAGTATGGATGACAAAATTCAATCAATTTGTTGTACCTGTAGAGTGTTACCACCACCTTCTTAGGGCATTTCACAAGTCAACAGTTTAAGTTTCGCTGGATACTCTGTATTACTCTGTTTGGGGGCAGCTGTTAGACAATATCATCAAATTCACTTACTAATCTTCTTAAGCACAGCACGGTGCTGTCTCGACAGAGACTGGGCCTTGTTGTCAATGCTTAGTTGTGTATTTGCATAGAGCCTACAGATCATATTAATGGCTGCCACTAAATAATGTTCCTCTGATATGGCCACAATGAAAACTGTGATATGCGGCATCAGAAGAAAAAGAGACCATAAACAGTTTCTGTCTGGGATTGTATAAACCTCCCTTTTCTTCAAGGCCACCTTTCCATATACACTGGCAACTTGTTCAAATGTATTTAAGAGGGAATAAGAGCAGATGAATACTGCAGACCAGGTTGGCACTGTTGCTGTGTTTGATGGTTGTCAGCCCATGTTTTTACGGTTCCCATAGCCTCTCTGATGTGTATCCTTCCAGTTGTCCCAGTCTCTAGCTTTCTGCAAGGCCTCCTCGTCATCATTTTCAACCCGCTTCTCTTTCTCTTCTTGCTCTCGCTCTTCTGCATCAACGTCCTCTGAATGGGGGGACAAATTGTATTTGGTGAATGAGAAAAGGTGTAAAAAAACATGGATCATGACCGTTTGACTTTTCCCCAAAACAATTTATGTACATACGGTTAACTGTAAATAGAAAATAATTCTGAACATCTCTTTTAACCCTACCAGTGCTGCGAGGGATCCCCTGGTCCGGCAGGGCATTTTTCTTCCTGTGCTGCTCATACCAGTCATCCACAGACATAGTAGGCAGGCTGGGATAGCCAGCCCCAAACACTCTGAAATTAAATACATTATTCAACTATTTACTTAATGTTATATAATAAGCGAGTAGCTATGTAATTTAATTTTGTTAAGGGAGGTTGGACAGAGTACTTATTTTGTGAGTAGGAAAACAAAAAAACATTTTACATAAAAATGTGCAGAATGAGAAATAAATAAGTTTGAGCAGGTGCTTACCTGGCCTGAACAGCATCTTTGGTGAGAATGAAGGGTTTCATGGGAGGCCTTTTAGATTGTGATGGCTCTGCTGAACTCTGCACATGGAAAATATAAAGAGCATCAGAAAATCACCCTTTCAATTAGTCATTGGTGAATAAGATTAGTTACATCTTCAAATCCATGTACCTGTTTTAGAACATCCATCCTGGTCAAAATCTCAATTTCCTGATCAATGCTCTCAATCTCCTCCAGGGATACAACAATCCATTTCCTCAAGTTGAGGAGGTAGAAGTCTCTAACTATCTCGTCATCTGCCTGCCCACTGTCCACTGCTGCCTTGATCTCTGATAGCTTGGCCTCTGTGTTCTTCCTCTGGGTGTATCTGCAGAGTATAGCACAATAAATAAGAGTCATCAGACCAATGTGGGTGCATCTGCATTATAAAATAAACAAGAGAGCTGTTTAAGTTGTTAAATAGCTGAGGGACATAACATATTTTAAGAGGCTCGTGACAGGTACTAGACCTTAAAGCATAGGCCTAAATATGACTTGTGCAGTGCTGAATCAAAACAACGCGTGTTCCGATTGTCAAAATTATTGTAATTGAAAAGCAGATGTTTCTGATACCTTTCTATCTTTGCCGCTCTTACTGTCGCCATTGCAATCAAGTCCGGAGGTTTGGGGGGCCCATTTGCAGATTCTTCTTCCAGTGTGCCAGCAGAGTTTTCATTTGTTTTGGGTAGCTCAAACTTTGATATGTTATACTCCTTACATCTTTTCAAGAAGTCCAAAAAGTAACATTTTGCTATCTGAACTTGCTCTAGTCGTTTTGCCAGGTTCACTTGCTTCATAGTAAGAGCCCCCAGGAGGACAGGCAACATCAGATACTTCAGATCTGTTGTTGCTACCTCCTCCAATTCTTCATTTCGGCTAAAAAAACAAACATGAAGAATGAACATGCAGCATCAATTTCATTTGCATTGCCTTAGCGAACGTTAGCTCGCTAACTAGATTGTTTACGACTTATCCTAGCCAATCAAAAGTATCTAGCTGGCAAAACTGTCAAGCAACTCTAAGGTGGAATCTTTTCGTTATTTAGTTGGCTATACTCTTTGATATACAATCATGCCCAATACATGATAGTAACTAGCTACCTGGGTATCTGGCTAGTCATCAAAGCTTGAGTAGATAGCGATCTATAGTTAGCTAGGTGCTAGCTAACGTTAGCTACCTGAACAAGTCGAGCTGGGCAACCATCCGCGTTGCCTCTTCCAGTTGCGTTATCCCACGCTTGATTTTAACCTGGATATGGGTAGCTGCGATGGGATCGTTTGTGGTGTCCACCTCCTCATATAGTTTCCATCCCCGATCTAATAAATCAGATAGTTTAGGTGGTTCTTCTGCCTGACTTGGTGACAAGCTAGTGCTTCCAGCGGCTGCCATTTTTTCTTTTTTCTATGTAATGACTACTATCGGCTTCCGTATTCATTCTACGCTCACTTCCTTTATGACAAGATTCAAATGGTTTCCACTAGTTAGCACAGCCACGAGGTCAGAATTGTCACAAAAATCATTATTGTGGTTAGGGCAATGCTTAGGTTTCACTCTCGCCAAAATCCGTCCAAAATAAGCCCAATGCGTTTCAATGGGCTTATTTTGGACCTAAACTTGTCGCCTGCCTTCCCGCATTTGGGACGACTCCCAGTGTTAGGGCGGAGACAAGAACATATAATCAATTATATAAACATCTCTGTATAGCGGAAGTATGTTGCAAATACTGCGTCAAAAGAACACCGTTTTTTACTGCAGTAATTTTGCAGTGTAACCACAGTTAACTGCTGTTATTCTGCAATTACTGCGTCAAAAAAACACAGTCGAATGCAATTACTGCAGTTTCAAAACTGCAATCTGCTTTTTTACATTTACATTTGTAAGGGCGGCCACTGAGCCACCTGACACTAAAACCTGCCTATCCTTAAATGTATTATTCTGTATGTAAATTGTGCAACCCAAATTTAGTATGATCATAGATCAGATATTTCACTGGTTGTATAAATGTGAAGCATCCGGTTGGCGTTTCCACTCACTACCAAATATGGCGAGTTCGATTTATCAAGTTCTCATCGACGAAACATTTGATCTTCCTACAGTTTTTTGTTTCCAAAACTAAAACAAACAGAGTGCTCTGCTTTTTGTAGACTTTACCCTTTGCCAAAGTTTTAGAAAATTGCGTTGTTTTGAAGGAGAGCAAGGGCGAATTGAGTTATTGCACATGCGCACTTCAAAGTATGCGTTCCCTATCGAAAAATGCTAATAAATGCTAGAACCGCCAAAAGCATCTCACTCAGTGATGCCAATTTAGCAAAATTGTTGCTAGATTTAGCAACTTTTTTTCAAACAGCACCTAGCAACACATTTAGCTACTTTTAAAAATGTATTTGTAACTTTTTGCAACTTTTGAAAAGTGACTCACGCTAAAATGTACGCATTTTTCCCTCTAAATGACACAAAACGATAGCACGGGTTCGACGAGCCAAACCCAATGAATATAGTTGGTCACGAATGTTTGATCTTGAACAGAACTTACACCATCAATCAACATGTCACAATCACATCATATTTTTGCCGAGATGGCCAGTCAATTTGAGTAACGTTATTGTGGATTCTACGTAAATGACGCAGTTTTACGTTATCACGCAATGACATCACAACGTCATTGAGCAACAACTCAACCTGCCTCTAGCAATTTACCCTGAAAATGAGTTGGCAACACTGATCTCACGAGCTCGTGCTTGGCTCTGCCTACCTCCTTGCTTGTTCTGGCCACCACAATTAATTTGCTCCGTTCGACCAGAGCCTGTAGTTTCCATCTTGGGTTAGTTATACAAATCTTTGGTATTATGCTGCGTTCAAATGCTAGTCAGAACTAGGAAACTCAGAAATGTCCAACTTGCTAACTGATAGAATGTGGCACGTGTATAACTACAACCAGTTAGTACATCAGACATTTCAGAGTTTCCTAGCTAGTTCTGACTAGCACGTGAACGTGGCATGATATGATACCTTACGTTTGCCAAAACTTGGCCACGCCGAGCTACCATTTGCCATTTACTTAGTTGTTTTTGGGCGCGTAATCAACAATAACGCGGAATGACAATACTAGCAAAGAGAATTTAAAACTGATATTAGCACGTCACAGGTAAGACATAAAAGATATACAAAAGTATGTGGACACCCCTTCAAATGAGTGGATTCAGCTATTTCAGCCACACCCGTTGCTACCGGTGTATAAAATCAAGCACACAGCCATGCAATCTCCATAGACAAACCTTGGCAATAGAATGGCCTTACTGAAGAGCTCAGTGACTTTGAAAGTTGCACCGTCAAAGGATGCCACCAGTCAGTTTGTCACATTTCTGCCCTGCTAGAGCTGCCCCAGTCAAGTGCTGTTATTGTGAAGTGGAAACGTCTAGGAGCAACAACAGTGGTAGGCCACACAAGCTCACAGAACGGGACCGAGTGCTGAAGCGCGTAGTGTGCAGGGAGCTCCATAAAATGGGTTTTCATGGCTGAGCAGCCACACACAAGCCTAAGATCACCATGCACAATGCCAAGCGTCCGGTAGAGTAATGCAAAGCTCACCGCCATTGGACTCTGGAGCAGTGGAAACGCGTTCTCTGGAGTGATGAATCACACTTTGCCATCTGGCAGTCAGACGGACTAATTTGTGTTTGGTAGAGGCCAGGACAATGCTACCTGCCCGAATCCATAGTGTCAAATGTAACGTTTGGTGGATGAGAAATCTTTACAGCATACAATGACATTCTAGACGATTTTGTGCTTCAAACTTTCTGCCAACAGATTGGGGAATGCTCTTTCCTGTTTCAGCATGACAATGCCCCTGTGCACAAAGCGAGGTCCATTCAGAAATGGCTTGTTGAAGTCGGTGTGGAAGAACTTGACTGGCCTGCACAGAGCCCTGACCTCAACCCCATCAAATACCGTTGGGATGAATCGGAACGATGACTTCGAGCCAGGCCTAATCGCCCAACATCAGTGCCTAACCTCACTAATGCTCTTGTAGCTGCATGGAACCAAATCCCTGCAGAAATCATTTACATTACATTTACATTTAAGTCATTTAGCAGACGCTCTTATCCAGAGCGACTTACAAATTGGTGCATTCACCTTATGACATCCAGTGGAACAGCCACTTTACAATAGTGCATCTAAATCTTTTAAGGGGGGTGAGAAGGATTACTTATCCTATCCTAGGTATTCCTTAAAGAGGTGGGGTTTCAGGTGTCTCCGGAAGGTGATGATTGACTCCGCTGTCCTGGCGTCGTGAGGGAGTTTGTTCCACCATTGGGGGGCCAGAGCAGCGAACAGTTTTGACTGGGCTGAGCGGGAACTGTACTTCCTCAGTGCAGTTCCCGCTCAGCCCAGTCAAAACTGTTCCAACATCTAATGAAAAGCTTTCCCAGAAGAGTGCAGGCTGTTATAGCAGCAAATGGGGGACCAACTCCATAATAATGCCCATGATTCTGGAATGAGATGTTCGAAGAGCAGGTGTCATCATAACAAGAAATAGATGACAATGGTGGTCCTGTCAACTTGTTGTATTTTTTTCCCTACCACTGACTTATTGGTAGCGTGTCTGCTAAAACAATTGTCTCGTAGTTCAATGGTGGTGACTTCTAATCCCATTCAGGCAGATATCTATTTTTTAAATTATTTATTTACAATATTCATCCCGTGCCCACACACACGTCTAATTTGGAAGTGAAAGCATACCTACCTATCTTGATTACTGTCCAGTTATATGGTCAAGTGCTGCAAAGAAGGATTTAGTAAAGCTGCAGCTGGCCCAAACAGTGGCACATTTTGCTCTTCATCGTAATCAGAGTGCTAACATTAGTACTATGCATCCCAGTCTTTCTTGGCTAAGAGACTGCCTCGCTTCTTGTTTTATAAGAAACATTAACGTGTTGGAAATTCCAAATTGTTTGCATAGTCAACTTACACGCATCAGTGACACACACACTTACTCCAACAGACATTCCACCAGGGGTCTTTTCACAGTCCCCAGGTTGAGAACAAATTAAAGGAAATGTACAATACTATACAGGGACATGATTGCATGGAACTACCTTCCATCTCATTCAGCAAATCTGATTCCAAAAATAAATAAACACCTCATGGCCTCTTCCCCATGTGACCTACTTTTTGTGTGTATGTATTGACATGTATGTGAAACTGATAGATGTGCACACACACACACACACACTACATGTTAATGTTTTTAAATTTGTAAAGTTGTAAAGTAATGTATTTTTCATTATGTGTCGGACCCCGGGAGACTAGCTATTGGCGTCGTCTAAGGGGGAATTCTAGTAAGTCAAATCAAATTAGAGCAATGAGAAAAATGATGGATGTGGTTGAGTGTTTTACTCAACACAGAGTAAAAAAATAACACAATCACACTAAACTCTGGATATTAACACCAACACTGGGGTTCTTGTAAAAAAATCTTTAACTAAGCAAGTCAATTAAGAGCAAATTCTTATTTACAATGACAGTCTACTGGAGATTATCTGCCTTGTTCAGGGGAAGAACGACAGATTTTCACCTTGTCAGCTCAGGGATACAATCCAGCAACCTTTTGGTTACTGGCCCAATGCTTTAAGCACTAGGCTACCTGCCACCCTCACTGAGTGTTACAGTTTTTTCAATCGCTTTGGTGCCATTTCACAAGTATGTGGTGAATTTAGTACAAAACTCGAAACAGGTAACACTTGTAATACAGCAAGTCTTACGTTCAAAACCTTTTATTGGGCATTCATTTTGTTTGGAGACATCTTTCACCAAACAACCTGTTACGAACCCCTTTGGCCCTGCAGTCTAGGGGGGATGGAAACTAGACCCGTAACATATCTCATGCAAATCATAACAGTGAAAAGGAACAGTGAGAACTAAAATAAATCCACCGTCAAACACTTCAGGTTTATTTTAAACACAGGGTAATGGGGTGTGGGAAAAAAAGGTCTGAGCTGGACCGAAGGAAATAAATAAATATCCCAAAACCCCTAAGCTAGTCTAGCCTGCTTCACGAACAGCTAGCTAACTAGCCAATAAAATACAGTGGGTGGTCCACCCAGTTCTAACTAGGGTACTTAGACAAAGTCTTCCTACGGGTAATGTATGCCCATGGGCAACTTGGCTTTGTACCCCCTTTTCCCACCAATACACAAACAGTCATACACCACAACACATACTCACAGGATAAAGGACAAAGTGAGATGTAGGCACCAAAAACAAAAGAGAGATGTATCAATCCAGAGAGAGAGATGTATCAATCCAGAGAGAGAGAGATGTATCAATCCAGAGAGAGAGAGAGCTGTATCAATCCAGAGAGAGAGAGAGCTGTATCAATCCAGAGAGAGAGAGAGCTGTATCAATCCAGAGAGAGAGAGAGATGTATCAATCCAGAGAGAGAGAGAGATGTATCAATCCAGAGAGAGAGAGAGATGTATCAATCCAGAGAGAGAGAGATGTATCAATCCAGAGAGAGAGAGATGTATCAATCCAGAGAGAGAGAGATGTATCAATCCAGAGAGAGAGAGATGTATCAATCCAGAGAGAGAGAGAGATGTATCTCGAGAGAGAGAATGTTTGTGAAAACAACTGACTGGGTTTTTAAACCAAGGAAAATGGGATGTGATTGGGTAAGGGAAAAAGGAGCAGGTGTGTCTTCTGATTGGCGACTGATGACTGCCACCTGTGACTAGGGCAGAAGGAGAGAAAAAAAAATAAACACAGGATACCTGTATCTGTAAGACTCCCACCCTTAAAAGAGCAACCCTATAAGGATTGCGACCAAAGTATTTACAACGAATCCCAACAAGATTAACAAGCAAAGTCAACCTTACGAAACATACAAAAATAATTTTTAAATACGAGACAAAGCATCTGCCAATACGTTTTCAGAACCCTTTTTGTGGCGGATCTCCAAATTATAATTTTGCACAATTATGCGTTGTGCACAGGAGAGACAGCAGCATTTATGAGTTGGGCAATCTAACGCACTGCTGCACAACTCTAATCCATCTCCATCAACATCATTAATATGACAGCCCACTATCATAGCAGCAGAAGCAGAGGAGACAGTAGTACCTGCCGCTGTTTTTGAACTATCTAACTGGGTGATGGGTCGGGTCTGATATGCTTTCAACATGTTAATGTGGCAAAAACTAGATTGGCGTTTTCTATCAGGAGTTTGAAGCACAATCAGTTTCACTTAATTTCTTTTCAATTAAATAAGGACCAGAGAAAGGAGCTGACAATGAAGATCCTGGAACAGGCAAAACACCAGCACTTGGTCACCCGGCTGTAGTGGATTAGAAACAGCCTGTTTATCATAGTATCTTTTCATACTCCTCTGCGAGGAAGACAGAGCTTCCTTTGCGAGAGCACAGGCTTGGTGTAGGCGCTCACGAAAGCGACTAACGTAGTCCAACACATTCTCATCTCCCACACACACACAACTCTTGGGACAAAAACTGTTCTTTAAGGACTTTCATTGGTCCTCTCACTGTGTGACCAAACACTAATTCAGCCGGACTGAACCCTAGGGACCCCTGTACAGTTTTACGAGCAGCAAACAAAACTAGAGGAACTCCCTCATCCAAATCTTTCTCAGATTCCAAACAATATTTACGTAGCATAGACTTCAGTGTCTGATGCCAACGTTCAAGCGCACCCTGAGACTCTGGGTGATATGCGCTTGCCACACGGTGCGTAATTGACAAGGACTTTAACACCTGCTTGAAGAGCTTTGATAGGAAATTGGTACCCTAATCAGTGTGTACCACCTTAGGTAACCCGAATGTCGTGAAGAATTTAATTAAGGCTTTACCCACTACCGGAGCTGTAGTCCTTCGCAGAGGAATGGCCTCGGGGTATCTTGTCACATAACCATTAACAGAAACTGGTTACCCGATTTTGTCTTCGGTAATGGTCCAACACAAGCTCATTGGAGAGAGAGTGGTCACTTTTATCCAATATGGGTACCACCTTTCCTCCGGCAATATCGTTACCCATTATAAAGGTCACACCTTTTACTGGCAACATAGGACATACCCCCACTCTGAATATTCCACTGATTAACTCAGAGTGTACATTCACAAAGTTCAATGACACTGGGACAAAACCCATTTTAATACCCTGTACTAACACACTGGAACCACAGTAGGTATTGTCGGAGAAGGGTAACACATCAGACAATATAAACGACTGCGCCGCACCAGTATCTCTAAGGATTTTAACCGGACTCTGTAACGCTTAGTGGATCAAAACGGGGCCATGTGGCTGGAGCTTTAGCCCCTCCCTCGTTCTACATGGGTAGTAGGCTCAGGCAGCTGTAACACAAGCACTTGCTCTTCCAACAAAACATTTAACACCAATTGTTTAACCTTTGCTTTAACTAAACTCTGCGGAATAGATACAGAATAATGTTCGGCCAAGGTCAGTAAATCAACTCTACGACATTTGTCAAAACCCTCCCACGTAGGGTTATCCAAAAAGGATTTCAAATCAAAAGTAGCCATTTTGAACTACCACTAAAACACAAGAGCCAACAAATAGCAAACACGAATGCTACATCAGCTATTCCCAGCTGTGACGCTCAACACTGAACTAGACCACCACAATAATTTGCACGAGCGGCATGGGTATCTGTAAAGCCAGATCCCAGATGAGCCTCCAGTTCTGTTACGAACCCCTTTGGCCCTGCAGTCTAGGGCGGATGGAAACGAGACCCATAACATATCTCATGCAAATCATAACAGTGAAAAGGAACAGTGAGAACTAAAATAAATCCACAGACAACTTAAACCTACCGTCAAACACTTCAGGTTTATTTTAAACACACGGTAATGGGGTGTGGGAAAAAGGGGCTGAGCTGGACCCAAGGATAGAAATAATACATATCCATATGCTTCACGAACAGCTAGCTAACTAGCCAATAAAATACAGTGGGTGGTACGCCCAGTTCTAACTTGGGGTCTTCCTACGGGTAATGTATGCCCATGGGCGACTTGGCTTTGTACCCCCTTTTCCCGCCAACAAACAAACAGTCATACACCACAACATAGTCACAGGATAACAGACAAAGTGAAATGTAGGGAGAGAGAGAGAGAGAGAGAGAGAGAGAGAGAGAGAGAGAGAGAGAGAGAGAGAGAGAGAGAGAGAGTATTTACTGTAAGACATCTTTCACAATCATTAATACAAAATATAGATGTATTGTTGTTTAGATATAATTACAACATAGGTGTACTTTAAACAAATTAATTTAATGAAACATAATGTTTCGCAGGCACTAGTTTGCATCAAGCCTGTCTTGAGCATTTGGCCATAGTTTCTCAATAACATTGCAGTAAATGTCCTCATTGTTACATTTGAGGATATTTTTGTTGCATTGCGAATCCAAGCCTGACGTCGCATGCTTCATTCATGTCCTAAGAGAGGGTTGCAAGCTCATGGGGATGGAAATAATACACCTTCCACCTGTATTGTAATCATGTATTGTATTTAAAAGTATTGTACTGTACTTATTTATTGTAGTGTAGGGCTCCGGGCAGCCAAGCGGAAATGGAGGAAAACTCGCCTCCCTGCGGACCTGGCATCCTTTCACTCCCTCCTCTCTACATTTTCCTCCTCTGTCTCTGCTGCTAAAGCCACTTTCTACCACTCTAAATTCCAAGCATCTGCCTCTAACCCTAGGAAGCTCTTTGCCACCTTCTCCTCCCTCCTGAATCCTCCTCCCCCTCCCCTCCCTCCTCCCTCTCTGCAGATGACTTCGTCAACCATTTTGAAAAGAAGGTCGACGACATCCGATCCTCGTTTGCTAAGTCAAACGACACCGCTGGTTCTGCTCACACTGCCCTACCCTGTGCTCTGACCTCTTTCTCCCCTCTCTCTCCAGATGAAATCTCGCGTCTTGTGACGGCCGGCCGCCCAACAACCTGCCCGCTTGACCCTATCCCCTCCTCTCTTCTCCAGACCATTTCCGGAGACCTTCTCCCTTACCTCACCTCGCTCATCAACTCATCCCTGACCGCTGGCTACGTCCCTTCCGTCTTCAAGAGAGCGAGAGTTGCACCCCTTCTGAAAAAACCTACACTCGATCCCTCCGATGTCATCAACTACAGACCATACTGACCCTTCTTTCTTTTCTCTCCAAAACTCTTGAACGTGCCGTCCTTGGCCAGCTCTCCCGCTATCTCTCTCAGAATGACCTTCTTGATCCAAATCAGTCAGGTTTCAAGACTAGTCATTCAACTGAGACTGCTCTTCTCTGTATCACGGAGGCGCTCCGCACTGCTAAAGCTAACTCTCTCTCCTCTGCTCTCATCCTTCTAGACCTATCGGCTGCCTTCGATACTGTGAACCATCAGATCCTCCTCTCCACCCTCTCCGAGTTGGGCATCTCCGGCGCGGCCCACGCTTGGATTGCGTCCTACCTGACAGGTCGCTCCTACCAGGTGGCGTGGCGAGAATCTGTCTCCTCACCACGCGCTCTCACCACTGGTGTCCCCCAGGGCTCTGTTCTAGGCCCTCTCCTATTCTCGCTATACACCAAGTCACTTGGCTCTGTCATAACCTCACATGGTCTCTCCTATCATTGCTATGCAGATGACACACAATTAATCTTCTCCTTTCCCCCTTCTGATGACCAGGTGGCGAATCGCATCTCTGCATGTCTGGCAGACATATCAGTGTGGATGACGGATCACCACCTCAAGCTGAACCTCGGCAAGACGGAGCTGCTCTTCCTCCCGGGGAAGGACTGCCCGTTCCATGATCTCGCCATCACGGTTGACAACTCCATTGTGTCCTCCTCCCAGAGCGCTAAGAACCTTGGCGTGATCCTGGACAACACCCTGTCGTTCTCAACTAACATCAAGGCGGTGGCCCGTTCCTGTAGGTTCATGCTCTACAACATCCGCAGAGTACGACCCTGCCTCACACAGGAAGCGGCGCAGGTCCTAATCCAGGCACTTGTCATCTCCCGTCTGGATTACTGCAACTCGCTGTTGGCTGGGCTCCCTGCCTGTGCCATTAAACCCCTACAACTCATCCAGAACGCCGCAGCCCGTCTGGTGTTCAACCTTCCCAAGTTCTCTCACGTCACCCCGCTCCTCCGCTCTCTCCACTGGCTTCCAGTTGAAGCTCGCATCCGCTACAAGACCATGGTGCTTGCCTACGGAGCTGTGAGGGGAACGGCACCTCAGTACCTCCAGGCTCTGATCAGGCCCTACACCCAAACAAGGGCACTGCGTTCATCCACCTCTGGCCTGCTCGCCTCCCTACCACTGAGGAAGTACAGTTCCCGCTCAGCCCAGTCAAAACTGTTCGCTGCTCTGGCCCCCAATGGTGGAACAAACTCCCCACGACGCCAGGACAGCGGAGTCAATCACCACCTTCCGGAGACACCTGAAACCCCACCTCTTTAAGGAATACCTAGGATAGGATAAAGTAATCCTTCTCACCCCCCCCCCCCCTTAAAAGATTTAGATGCACTATTGTAAAGTGGCTGTTCCACTGGATGTCATAAGGTGAATGCACCAATTTGTAAGTCGCTCTGGTTAAGAGCGTCTGCTAAATGACTTAAATGTAAATGTAAATGTAAAATGTAGTGGTTCTGGGTGGCACAGTTAGTAAGTATATGGCACTAGTGACACTGGAGTTGTGGGTTCAATTCCTACTGTGGTAACATATGAAAATGTATCGACTTACTTTGGATAAAAGTGTCTGCTACATAAATGGTATATGCTACTGTGCTGACAAATTACATTTTAGTAAAGTAGTGTGAAACCCCCCATCAAAAAGACAGCAGCAAATTAATTTTGGATACATGTTTACTGTATATTAGGGATGCATTTGTTACATACAGTACATCTCTGATCTTGTCAATATCAGATTTTTCTAAACTTACTTTGGCGTAAAATCATAATAGTACATTTAAGCAATAAGGCCCTAGGGACTCTTCTTACGCACGGCACAACGAGGGGTTCCTAGATATAGCCCTTAGCCGTGGTATATTGGCAATATACCACAAACACCCGAGGTGCCTTATTGATATTATAAACGGGTTACCAACGTAATTAGAGTAGTAAAAATACATGTTTTGTCATACCAGTGACATGGTCTGATAAACCACGGCTTCCAGTCATTCACCATTCAGGGCTCAAACCACTCAGCTGATGATGTCTGATATACCAAGGCTATCAGCCAATCAGCATTCAGGGCTCGAATCACTCGGTTTATAATACAGTATATATCATACTTCATATGTTTATACTTTACAAACATACATTTTCATTACAGTTTCTTTCAATCACTATGGTGCAATTTTCACAACAAGTACGTGTTACATTTTCAAAACTCTAAGCACAAAAATCAAAATAGATAATCAAAATGGCTCCTGTTTCAAAACTCTTAGCACATTTTCAATTGACTGAGTACAACAAACAAATTCACAAAGTTAGTTGTTCACTGCACCAAATCACTCTTTCAATTTGGATACATATTCAATCTAAGTATCTGCTTTTCAAAATGCAATATTCACTTTACTTTTGATATGGTCTTCTTATCATTTGTAAAAAATACAATTAACTATCATTTATTTAAACTGCTCCAAACGGATAACTACTGAACCAAAACTATGTAGTGCCTCGTTAACTTATAGGTTTGATAATTTCCGAACAACGTAAAATTCAATATTTGAACTCATAAATATATACATTTAACATCCATTTATGTTGGAAGGTAAAACCAAATCATATATGGATGTGGCTGTAAATACTACATCATCATTTTCCATCAGCCAGTGTGCTTCAATAGGACAAAGTGGAAAGAGACTCTATGTGCTATATTTTGGAATTGTAGTGTAGTGTACAATGCACTGCTGAAATACCTGGGTTGTATTTAAGCAATAAGGCCCGGGTGGTGTGGTATATGGCCGATATGCCACAAACCCCTGAGGTGCCTTATGCTATTATCAACTGACTATACTGACTTAATTAGAGCAGTAAAAATACACGTTTTGTCATACACGTGATATACGGTCTGATACAGCCAATCAGCATTCAGGACTCGAACCACCCACTTTATAAATAACAATATATTCCACTTATTATCTGAATTTCAAGTGAGACAGGCGATACTTTAGAAAAGGTGATCTTGTACAATGTTGGATTGGCAGAAATGGAAAACAACACTGTGCCACATTTTTACAGTTGCCAACTGTTTTACAATACACCTATTTCTGATGATTTCTCCTACATATGTACTGTAAAAGGATAATGAAACTGTAAGACTGACATAGAGTGCATTCGGATCAATTGAATTTACCACAGGTGGACTTCAATCAAGTTGTAGAAACATCTCAAGGATGATCAATGGATCAATTTTGAGTTTCATAGCCAAGGGTCTAATATTTATAATATTTATTTAAATAAGGTATTTCTGTCTTTAAAAACCTGTTTTCACTTTGTCATTATGGGGTATTGCATGTAGTTTGGTGATCATTTAAATCAACATTTTATTGAAACCATTTTCGAATAAGGCTGTAACGTAACAAAAAGTGTCAAAAGGGGAGGGGTCTGAATACTTTCCAAACGCACTGTATTTCTCAACATGCTCACAACCTGCCATTAGATACAAATGAAAGAAAATTGTGCATGTGAAGTTATAGTCAAATACCGTATGGAAAATAATATTTAGCATATACTATTCTTTCAATTCACCACTTAAAACAGTTGACATCTGTATCTTGTATTTTTTGCTATTGAATTAAATGGTAGTTTTAGCCCTAGAGGTGATCTAAGTCACATAATAAAATAATCCCCATTAAAATCCGTCAGTTTACAGTTGTTAAATCACTTTGGTACTATTTTCACAAGTAGGTGGTACAATTTCACAACTCAAAACAGATAATCAAAATGCTGTTTTTTCAAAATTGACTAAGTACAACACACAAAATCACACAGTAACTTTTTCACAAAACCTAATCAGTGTTTCATCTAGAAATACCTTTCATATAAAGTAATTGCCTTCCACAATGACAAGGTAAAAATCTGTTGTTCTGCCCCTGAACAAGGCAGTTAACCCACTGTTTCTAGGCTGTCATTGAAATTTGTTCTTAACTGACTTGACTAGTTACAAATGAAACCACATTTGGTCACCATATACTGTAAAAGGGTGTCTGTGAACTCTTGCAATTAATTTCAACATGGAGAAAGAAATCAAAGAGCTTGGAGACAAGGGGCCTGTCAGAGAGGGAGGCAGATGGCAAGGAACTGTTGTGTCTGATGAGGTACTGGCAATTGTTGTTGACCATGTGGTTAACAAAGGCCTTACCATGGCAGAGTAGTTCGCTCCAATCTGAAAATATCAACTGAAAAAAATAACTTACCAAAATATATTTTAGAGGTTGATGCTGCTGTGAACCATACAGTGGTGATAAATCTTGGTGGGCCAAACACATTTTTTTTTAGATGCATGCCAGCAAAGACTACACAACATAACACAACACAACACTAAAAAATACATTAATTACACTATAGCGGTGACAAACGGTGCTGTAAGAATATTTCAAAGATAAATACACAACACAGGGGACGTGAGGTCAAGAGTACTAAAAGTCAATAGAGTACTAACGGTCAATAGGGAATTATCAATGGAAATAATTGGTTTTCAGTTCAACATCTGTTAGGAATGTCAGTCCTGAACTCATAGCTACGTGTGGCATGTTCTCATTGGTCCAACCTGAAATAGGATACTTGTTATTTAGCCATTGGCCCAATTATTCTAATTGGTCAACCACAGGCTAGGGCTGGGTTATAAACTACATCCTGTCCCTTTGTTCACTGGAGAGAATCACTGAAGACAGGGGAGCATGAACATCTACCATCTACCTACCTGCATGATTTGTCCTCTTTGAATAAACCAATTTCCTTCCCCTGATTTGCTTTGGGGTCTGTGCTATTGAAGAGTAACATCAACTGCTGACAGTGCCCACAAAGTGTTAGGGCCTACATAGAGCTGTCCCAACAGCAGATATTTATTTTCAGCACCATGGAGGGAATCCTTACCACCGCTACACCTGGCTATCAGGAGAGCCTTGTCTGGCAGCGAAACTGTTCATTCAGCCTCATTTACTGCCTTTAAAAAACATAGCTGGTATGGATGACTTGCTTAAACAAAGGTGGTTTTTCACTGACAATTGAGATGTACAAACTATGGCATAAGGGAACGATGAGTGGATAAGAGACAATCCATAATTTCGGTCGTAGTCAATATAACTATCTGTTCAGCACTTCTTAATTGTACAGTGACATCATTCAGAACATGGGCCGTTCCCTCAGTATTCTCCCTGTACACCAACTCAGAACAGTAGAATAAATAAAGGGGGCATATAAGCAGACAATGAAAACTCTTACAATATTCAATGATGAGATTTCTCTAAAACAGGCTATAGGCTACATGTGCACCACCAAGTCAGAACAGTAGGCTAAGTTATGAGGGGGAAAGGGACCAAATTATTTGGATGATCACATGGGCTACTAACAGCTTACTACACAACATACACTTAGTATTACTTTCTTAGCTACAGTATACATATCTCCCTGGCATTTTTTGACTCCTTGTTGTGCTGTGCTCACTTGAACAGGAAGGTGGTGTGGCGATCTTTCGTGGGCAAATTTCGTCATCAAACTTTGTCCTCACAGCCTGGCATTCTCTGAATATATGGTGCTTTCAAGACAACTGGTAACTCGGAAAAGAACAAGGTCAAATCATGACGTCAGTGATCTTCAGGTTGGAGCTCTAGAATGAGCCCCGAGTTCACGACTTGGAATTCCAAGTTGGATGACCGTTCAAAACGTATTTTCCCAGTCTGAGCTAGTTTTTTTTCTAGAGTTCCCAGTTGTCTTGAACTCACAGAAGTCTGAGATTACCCAGTTCCAAGTATCCAGTTGTTTTGAATGTGGCAGAAGTCATGCTGGATAGACAGCATGGCCAATAAATTCAACCTTTCTTGGCCCATGTGAATGTTCATCCTTTTAAGCTTGGAAAAGAGACCCTTAAACCCAAACTTGGACCACACACCCTCTCCACCAAATAGCAGGCAGGGGAAGCAAAATAGTGATTGCATTGCAACGCTTGCAGTTAGCCACTGATTCCTTCCAAACCACTCATTGTTTAATTTCCAACCATTTATCTATAATTTCTCTTCATATGATAGGGATTGAAATTAATTTGCAGGTAGTTTGTTGATGTGATTCATGATGATGTTCGCTTGTTTGGCTTGCTAGCTAAGATTTTAAAAGTTTGAAGTTGACATGATCAGTCCAATTTAAGCTACGGTAGATATAACATGATTTGACGTCATTTTATCTGTGGACAGTGACCTTGAGCCTTCTTGGATGGGCACTTCTAATGTAAATCTATGGCAGCACCCAAGGAGGCTTGAACCTTCTAGCTATCCATGTAGATTATGTGGTGAGGTAGTGTCCCCATGAGTGACAGAATAATAAGCCTATCACGGCGCAACTAGAGAGGATTACCAACCCCTATGCTCTGTATTTTCCTCTGGGTGCCCCTCTACCACAAAGCACTGAGCTAAGCTGAAACATCTGCATTTTGGAGCTGCCTTACTCAAGAAAACTTTTGCTCTGAATGACGGGTTGCCACTGCAAGGATACTGTATCTTTGTTGATGAAGCGGCTTCTATCTGTCCGAAACTCGGCGCCGTCCAAGTGCCTGGACAACGTGCAGCTATCTCTGAAGATAGTGTGGTAGGATGTAGGCCATTCCTTGGATCCTACAACGCTGCACACCTCATTGTGTTTCTTAATGAAATTGAGAGTTGGCCTGTTGAGGATTTTTTTCCAGCATGCAGGTGGAAGGTGTACAATCGCCATCCCCATGAGCGAGCCACCTTCCTTCTGGCCATGGATGAGGCATGCTACAACATCAATGCAGACCAATGTCAAGCTTGGATTCGCCAGGCGGAAAGGTTTTTCCCGCGGTGCATGAACAATGAGGACATTCACTGTGGTGTGGATGAGAATTTATGGGTGAATGCTCAAGACAGGCTGGATGCAAACTTGTGCTAAATGTTATGTTTTATTTTCATTCATTTAATTTCTTGCATTTGATTACAGACAGTACACCTTTGTTTTTTTTGCATGAATAATTTTAGAGGATGTCTTCATTGATCACACCTTTGACTACACATTGGATAGATATTAAAGATATCATACATTTTCTGTCAGTTTTGTTGGGTAATGTAAGTGTATTGCCTAATGTGAAAACTGTGTAATCTATTGTAATTGACTGCACTGTAGCATATTGTAGCATATTACTTTCAGCACTTCGAAGGGCGATTTGAAACACGTATCTTGCATTGTTTTCTATTGGATTAATTTAAAGGAGGATTATTTAAGATACTGTTTGAAGAGGTAGGGTTTTAGATGTTTTCGGGAGATTGGCAGGGGCTCTGCTGTCATAGCTTCAGAGAGAATCTGGTTCCACCATTTGGGTGCCAGGACAGAAAAGAGCTTGGACAGGGATGAGTGGGAGCTGCCTTCCCGTAGGGGTGGGAGGGCCATGAGACTTGAGGTGGCAGAATGGAGTGCTCGGGTTGGGGTGTAGGGTTTGAGCATAGCCTGAAGGTAGGGAAGGGCAGTTCATCTTGCTATTCCGTAGGTAAGCACCATGGTCTTGTAGAGGATGCGAGCTTTGACTTGAGGCCAGTTGAGTTTGCGGAGGAGCGGGGTGACATGAGAAAACTTGGGAAGGTTGAAAACCAGACGGGCTGCTGTATTCTGGATAAGTTGCAGGGGTTTGATGGCACAAGCGGGGAGCCCAGCCAACAGCGAGTTGCAGTGGTCCGTCTTGTCGAGGTTTAGCTTGACACATCCAAGTTGAGATATCTGCCAGGCACGCAAAAATACTTGTTGCCATCTGGAAAGGAGAAAAGTAGGTAATTTGTGCCTACCCAAAAAAGGGGTTAAATAAATATGTGTATAAAAAACAAATAATTTTTCCTGAGCTTTCTTATATCTCCTAGATATAGGACAAACACTGCAAAACCTTGTTTCTTATGATATTTTTTTACTGTCTTTTATGCCATTTATGCATGTGTTATTCAATTAGTTTTTCTGGGCCAAACTCAATATTTTACCAATAGCTTAGACTTTTTTAAATGAAAATGACTAAATGGTGAGCCTATTATTATCTGATGTATTGTTAACTAAATGAAACGTTCACATGGTATTTCACGGAAAACATTGATTTTGCATGAATGACTCAGTGGTGAAAAATGTGTGAAACGCCAATGAATGCATAATCAAAAGTTCTGAACATAAGATAGGGGGCATTCCAAGTGTTATCAGTTTAGAGTTTTGTACTTATAGTTTTGAAAATATACCACTTACAGTACATCAGAAAAATGCGCAAAAGTAATTGAAAAAAACTGTATGTAGTTCTCAAAATGTGTAGTAGACAAACCAGTTGGAAATCTCTAGGTTTACCAAACAGTTAAGTTATTATCAATTAACAGCAGTCGGATGAATTAATAGTAAAATGCATGTTATGAGTTTTGTACTAAGTGTTGTGAAAATGTACCGCATACTTGAAAATTGCATCTAGCAATTGAAAATAATAGAAAAAAACGTCACACTTTATTTGGATAGTCCCAAATAGCTGATTTACAGATGGCCATACTATCAACAAACTATATGTTGATAAGCAACTGCAAGGTTACGGTTAGTGGTAGGGTTAGGTTTAGAAGAAAGGTTAGGGTAAGGGTTAAGATTGGGATTAGTGTTAAGTTTAGGGTTATGATAAGATTTAAGGTTAGGGTTAGTGCTAAGGTTAATGGAAATGTGGTTGACAGATATTTGACATCTAAAAACCACAATCTACTTGGGACTATCCAAATTAAGTGTTACCAAAATTACAAATAAAAGCTTATTCAAATTCATGATGGATGTAGAACACATCTTGCATTCCAAAGAATCATCAAAGAACCCTTTCTTACAAAAATAGTTATTCAAATAAAAAGAGTGTAGGGCTAGACTAGAGTGTAGGGTTAGGAGATAAACTGAATCTAAATCTCAAATTGTGTTAGTGGTAACTATATCTACCGCACTCTTCAAACAAAGATTTTAAAAAAGGTATGGTCTCTGTATATCAATTTCTGTCCTCTGGGAGGAAATAAGGGATTCAGAGGGCACCATTTCCTTAAACATTAGACTATAAACAAAGCTCTAAGAGGGCAATTAATCTACTGGTTCCATGGCCTATGTTTTGCTTTTGGAAAGTGGTCCCCTGGAAGTTCCATGGAGATGAAATACATTTTTTAAAATAGTGAAGTCCATCGCAGAAAATGTGCAACATGTCCT
Organism: Oncorhynchus keta; assembly: GCF_023373465.1. Lineage (NCBI taxonomy): Eukaryota > Metazoa > Chordata > Actinopteri > Salmoniformes > Salmonidae > Oncorhynchus > Oncorhynchus keta. Next base: position 288,360 of record NW_026288751.1, on the reverse strand, counting down.
TCTCACTGCATCCCCCACACATAGAGTAAGCAGAGCTAATTAGGCTGTATGTCTGCCCTATAGCTCCCCTACTGCAGTCTATAGAATTCTATAGAATTTTAACCAAAAATTGCATGCTGTTTTGCTTTTGACATCTACAAATGTAACACTCAAAAAGAACAATGTTTTTCAGCAATTAGCTACACAACAAGGCAGGCTGAAACATGAGCGTATTTCGGAGGCAGCAAGAACTGAACCACCTGTTTTTTTGTAATTAGTTTCCATGGCTGCATGGGAGGGTTTTAAAACATGTGAAAGACTAACAGCCCTAATGTAAATAGTCGTACATACTTTTTGGAGCTATGTGTTGCCACCATCAATCATATCCAAAATTCTCCAACACAGACAGAAACCGTTATATTTAGTGACCACTGACCAATTCCATATAATTTTGTTTTACAGTTTTTATGCAGTTTTCTTGTTTATAATATTAATCAATCTTTACCACCAATAATGATGAGGATATAATGGTATGTGCCCATATGTATGTGGATCATGACCTTTTAAAGAGGCAATCAGCAGTTTAGAAATGCATCCATAGGTCCTATAGAGATCTATGGATGCAAAGACTGATCAAAATTATAGTTTTAATAACAATGTTTTGAGACAATATAGTGTTTGTTTACATTTACTTTGTTTACAAACTTTGGAGTAAAAGTTTATATTTTGGGTTCTGATGTGGTACGACAGTTAAACTAAGCTCATGAGGCATTTACAAGTTATATTCTTAAGCAATTCATAAGTTTAAAAAATGGATGTTAGCAACTGCAAATCACCCCTTTAAAATGATCAACAGTTGAATCCCTTTTGGACTGAACACAGTTGGGAGGGCTTGTGTGCATTCCAAGCATATTCACACCAGGTTCTGAATCAACATGGGGGACGTTTACAGTTGGATGTCAACTCTTTAGTTATCTCAAACACTGGAACTCCATGCTTCAGGCACATTTAGAAAACGTGTCTGTGGAATTGACTGAAACGTCATTAAGTTGCCTTAAATATTTCAGAAATTGAAGTACCACGATTGAACTTTTAGCTAACTGTGGATGGTATAAACAGTGTGAGCCTTAAGTTCAGTGGAATTAATGAAAGTGTGGATTTGTTATTGGGTCAAGTTACTACAGCCTCTGCTGCATAAATAGTACAGTTACTATTGCTTTGCCCAAAGAAAAATGAGGTCTACAAGTTTGGCAGCACCTGCCACAGGCAGTCTCATATGATACACAGATGCTTAAAACTTAACAGGACACATTGTGTGCAGTTTTTAAAATAAAATAAATATACAATTATCTATAGTTGAAGTCGGAGATGAACATACACCTTAGCCAAATACATTTAAACTTAGTTCTTCACAATTCCTGATATTTAATCCTAGTAAAAATTCCCTGTCTTAGGTCACTTAGGATGCCCACTTAATTTTAAGAATGTGAAATATCAGAATAATAGTAGAGATAATTATTTATTTCAGTTTTTATTTCTTTCATTACATTCCCAGTGGGTCAGAAGTTTACATACACTCAACTAGTATTTGGTAGCATTGCCTTTAAATAGTTTAACTTGGGTAAAACATTTTGGGTAGCCTTCCACAAGCTTCCCACAATAAGTTGGGTGAATTTTGGCCCATTCCTCCTGACAGTGCTGGTGTAACTGAATCAGGTTTGCAGGCCTCCTTGCTCGCACACCTTTTTCAGTTCTGCCCACATATTTTCTATGGGTTTGAGGTCAGGGCTTTGTGATGGCCACTCCATTACCTTGACTTTGTTGTCCTTGAGCCATTTTGCCACAGCTTTGGAAGTATTATTGGGGTCATTGTCCAGTTGGAAGACCCATTTGCGACCAAGCTTTAACTTCCTAACTGATGTCTTTAGATGTGCTTCAATATATCCACGTAATTTTCCTCTCTCATGATGCCATCTATTTTGTGAAGTGCACCAGTCCCTCCTGCAGCAAAGCACCCCCACAACATGATGCTGCCAACCTGTGCTTCACGGTTGGGATGGTGTTCTTCGGTTTGCAAGCATCCCCCTTTTTCATCCAAACAGAAACGACGGTCATTATGGCCAAACAGTTCTATTTTTGTTTCATCAACCAGAGGACATTTCACCAGAAAGTACGATCTTTGTCCCCATGTGCAGTTGCAAACCGTAGTCTGGCTTTTTTATGGCGGTTTTGGAGCAGTGGCTTCTACCTTGCTGAGCGGCCTTTCAGTTTACGTCGATATAGGACTCGTTTTACTGTGGATATAAATACTTTGTACCTGTTTCCTCCAGCATCTTCACAAGGTCCTTTGCTGTTGTTCAGGAATTGATTTGCACTTTTCGCACCAAAGTACGTTCATCTCTCTCATACCGCTCCTTCCTGAGCGGTATGACGACTGCTTGGTCCCATGGTGTTTATACCTGTGTATTATTGTTTGTACAGATGAACGTGGTACATTCAGGCGTTTGGAAATTGCTTTCTTTTGATTTTCCCATGATGTCAAGCAAAGAGGCACTGAGTTTGAAGGTAGGCCTTGAAATAAATCCACATGTACACTTCCAATTGACTCACGTTATGCCTATCAGGCTATCAGAAACTTCTAAAGCCATGATGTCATTTTCTGGAATTTTCCAAGCTGTTTAAAGCTGTGGCACAGTCAATTTAGTGTATGTAAATTTCTTACCCACTGGAATTGTGATACAGTGAATTATAAGTGAAATAATCTCTCTGTAAAGAATTTGTTGGAAAAATGACTTGCGTCATGCACAAAGTAGATGTCCTAACCAACTTGCCAAAACTCTAGTTTGTTAACAAGAAATTTGTGGAGTGGTTGAAAATTGTTTTTTAATGACTCCAACCTAAGTGTATGTAAACTGTTCAACTGTACCTCAACATGCCCAATATAATCATAAACAACTAAAAATACAGCTCAAACTGTTGATAATATGTGTGTTGCATGCCTATGATCAGAATATCCGTAAACTGAGCAGTATGGCATTAACCCTGTGTGACTAAAATGGACATAAGATCAATCAGCTATTCTGCCTCTTATTTGCAATTTCGTTAACGTGTAAGATGTAAAATTGTTAAAAGCTTTTCATTATCAGTTGGAAATCTTAAAGCTGACTGGCCAATTCGCATTTGGGGAAGCTTCTTGGAAGTCTGTTGTGATTCAGTTACTTTGTCATCTATTCAACTTGTCCTATTGCGGAACATTTTACTAATCAAACTCAAATAGCCTACAGCTCCCAATCAATCACATTTGCTCTTCAAGTAACACAATCTTCTTCACAGTAGTGCCCTCCAGTCTCTTTAAAACAGCTAACGTAGTCCAGATCATCTGCTTATCTTTGGTAGTGTCTGTGAGTTGCTCCTCTTGTTTTTTATTGCACTTAGCCTGTAGGCTATGTAGTAGCACAGAAGCACACAGGAGTCAGGTCAGGTGACTGCTGGGTCTGCACGACTCGACAAGATGATGGTGGTGAAAATAGTGCTTCATGTTCACTCACATGTCTCCGGGAAAGTTCATTTGCATATATATCTCTCCACTGTCCTTTCGCACCTCTTGCAGGTGACATAGCAGCACCAGTGGTACTTGCATTGGCATCTCTCCACAATTCTCTCAGTGTAGGCATTGTAGCCACGACCACAGCACATGAGATTGCAACTCCCACTGTCATTGGATGTCTTATTGCATTGTCTGGAGACAAAAAATGTTTTCCAATCAATAAACAACAATATAAAACTCTTATGAATTAGGATCAAAATTAGACCTTCAAGGTGTCAAAGGTAGAGTAAAAATCACAATTTCCACTGAAACATTGAGAGAAACACAAACATACCTGTCCTGTGTGCCGAGTGAGCCATGCTTCTCATTGTGTGTGCAGTAATCTGGAGAGCTGACCAGGTAGACCAACTCACTCTCTCTCACTGGTCGAACGTTCAACTCTCTGGGGACCAACTGCTTCCTTGTCCCAACATGACGATGGATCACTTTCGTGGCAGACAGGTACTTGGATTTGAGGTCCATGGCAATGTGGTTAATATCATGGAGGCCCTTCCAACATGTTTTGACAGAGCAGGACCCGGACACCCCATGGCATTTGCATTTTGTCTCTTGAGCATCAATAAGTGCCTGAAAGTATAGCATAAATTATATTAGGATATAAACATGTGTTGCCACGTTTTGCAGATGTTAATAATATAATATGTTGTTTATGATGTAAAAAAAACAGTCAAAATGCCAATGCCACTATTAAAAACAATGACACAATAACTTGTGCGTAATTACCCATGCATCAATATGTATATTTCATGTCAATGTGAGATTAGATCATTACCTGTCTTCCAACTGCATTATTGTGCAAGTGCATGAGTCTGAACGCCTGAGAGCCAGATCTGCTGTTTCTCATCGGTGCATCAGAAAAGGCAGATCCCATTTGGAGACCGTAGCGCAGGTTATCACCGCATCCTCCCCATATGAAGTCGGGCCCGGCCTGTTCAGCAGGGGCTGGGGCGCACGAGCAACTGGGGAGCTCTCCAGACGAGCAGGCTCTGGCAATGGAATGACTCACTAAAGCAGCCGCTAGCGAAAACACAAATGCGGACTCCCTGGTGCCTGCAATAGAGCACAGCCAACAGATAAATCAATGCAAATCACAACCAATCACAGAAGTTTACAGGCCACATGATATACTCTAATTTCTAAGATACTTTTTAAAGTGCCTTTAGCCTACCTTTTGCCAAATCTGGTGTAAAACGAGGGGCTTTTTCAACAGATGAACAGTTCCATCGCATGTCATTGAATGTGTTCTGACAGGTATTTTTGGTCAACTTGGCGGCTTGGACAATACTGTGCATCAGCTCGAGGTTTCTCCGGCAAAGTTGCGATTGATCAGGTGCCAACCAATCTAGTAGCTTGCAATGATGAGTTTGATTCCAGCCTACAGAGCTCCCCTTTACAGTAAGTCCGCTGCAAAGGTAAAAACAACAACATTGAATTAGGTAATCAGCTATTTCATATGGCATAGGCCTATTAAAATAACAAAAATATGTCAGTAAACAAAGTAGCATAGGCATCTGAATAGGCCCATAGCTACATACAAATAAAATAGTAAGGAATACTTACAGCCAAAATATAGCAGCACAACAGTTCGCGTTCACAATAAATGTCACTAGAAATAAATCCATGCCGAATTTCATTGTAAAAATGAAATAGTGAATCCTCTGCCTAAAATAAAAGTATAGCTCCAAACGATTCCTCGAGTATCCAGTGATTGTTTTCAGTTTGCCTCTGCGGTCTGGGTTGGGGTCAGGCGGTTTGGCCCTCCTATAGCCTATGCTGCAAGCCACTGGTGGTGTGATCTCGACTCCAGGGAGTCTTATGTTGCCGCCACGATAGCCACGCCTCATTCAATTGGCGATTTGTGAATGACAAAGGCTGAAGAACATACGCACACCGAGGTACTTTTTGCAGGTGCTGGAGTTGTAAATGAATTTATGGAAAATAAATCCCAGGTGATTTATTTTGTGAATGAACCATGGAATGAACACAGGCACACGGATCCAACTCGAATTATGGAGATGGGACTGTAACATAGGCCTATTAGAAGTCTGATGCATCCTATGCGTTTCAAAAGATTTCCATTAATGTGCCATTAATCATGATTGATTAAAAGAGAGCCATCCAAAGTGTTAGACATGTAGGCTAAAGCGGGATACATTCATGAATTGATATTCAACACTTAAATGAACTAGCCCTGAAGTCATTTGAAGAGTTCCTTTGAAAAATAATCTGCAACATTGTAATCTAATCTAAATCAATGTGTGACAATCCGACACTGATAACATCTCCAATCTTTGCCAGTACAATAACTTCCACAATTTTACAATATTTAAACTCGGCTCTCTGTGTTCAAGGGATATCTAGAGGCCTATTTTGTGCAGTCCAATACGTATGAGAACGTTTGATAATTTGACATCTCTAAATAGCGGGAATCCCTGACCGATGTCAATATTACGTGCGCGTATAAGTGTCATTACAACGTTTTACATTGGACTTTAAACAAACGTTCAAGATTGACTTCTTCACAAATGAAGGTTAGGTCTGCTCGTAAAGTGTGTGATTCTCGCTTAGATTGCGAGAGGACTTGGATTCAAATCCCGGACGAGCCCAGTTTTTGAATGTCCCATGTATCCACCAAAATGTCCATCAATAAATTAAAGTAGTAGATTAGAGAGGCAGGCATAATGGTATCGAAAACAGTTATGTTTGATCTACAGTAGTAGAGTGGACAAGCGAAAAGATTTATCCAACCATGGGTTGGGAAGAATATTGACTGAACCTACCGATTGACAAACTAAACAATAAACTCACGTTAGCTCAACTAATCCAATTAACAAGGCCCATTATCAAGGTAGGCTACTGAATTCTAACCACCAAAACAGAACATCTTACACTTAAAAGTTTGATGCTATCAGTTTTTCAAGTGTGTGTGTTTGTGTGTGATATACACACTACTCCCCTGATAGGATCACACTATAGCCTCTGGACTTATAGTAAAGTCTACCCAACAAATCCTTATCAACAAAGAAAACAGGGAACCAGAAACAGGGATTTCAGTGGCATGGTCAAATAAGGCAGTATAAATGGTTAATTATCTGCATGTGGTATGAGCAAAGGATTAGTGGTTGAAAGAGGGTTTCTTAGTGAGAGGATTATTTAAACTTGTGTTTATCTAACCCCTATTATATTCCCTCCCTGAGAGATGCTGGATTTTCTCTTAGAAGTAGTCTTATGGTAAGACTTTGCCAGAACACCTTATTAGTGTCTTGATTACTATCAATGGGAACACGGTAGGGGATAATGTTAAAAGTGTTTTTGAAAGGGGACTTGCCACTGCTAATTTCACTATTATTGCTTTTCCATTTTAATGAATCTATTCAACACATGTGGTCCCACAAATAATCAGCAAAGGATGGCGATTCAGTGTTGTGCATGTATTGTAATATGTTCATGTTTAGCCTTGGTATACACCATCTCTTCCCCTGAGTAGCCTTTCTTAGAACCTTCTGGCAGATCCACAATTCCTGTTACAGCTAAAACAAGATAAATGCCCTGTATTTCCGTGGTGAGATGACTGATTTTCTTACACCAGCAAGGCCACCTGAACAGCAGCAGATTTCTGACACTGTGTCCTGGGGGTTTTCTGGCGGCAGGTAGCCTAGTGATTAAGAGTATTGGCCCAGTAACCGGAAGGTTGTTGGATAAAATCCTCTGAGCAGACCAGGTGAAACATCTGTCAATGTGCCCTATAAGTCCCTCTGGATAAGAATGTCTAAATGACTAACGTGAATGTCATCACGCTTATATTGTAGCGTCAGTATGTCCTCTGTTTTTGTTGTATAAGTTCAATGCTTTTCTTTATGCTTTTTGAAGTTGCCTAGAGGTTACAATTATTCTAATATTTGGCTGATTGCTTCTTCCCTTGTTGCATCTCATATTACACTTGGTTGGTTAACTTCAAGTCCTGTGTCTCATTATGAAAACAAAATATTCACTGTCAAAACTTATATTATTGCTTGACAAAAATGAAATGCATTTTCTCTCCAGTGGGGCCTGTGAGCTACTTTTAGTTTAATATTGTCTTGCTCTCACCTAGCCTATGTAATTCTGAAATGAAGTGGAGTTTATTTGCCACAGCCACTCCCCACCCCCCCAGAACATTCTCTCTGCTGTGAAAACCATTCTACCCCAAAGCAAATCCTTCCTTTTGTTGGATATCCAGCTTTAGATTGGGTGTTAGGCTTGAGAAGTGAGAAATCATTCATGTTTATGAAAGGTGCATTTTTGGGTGTGAGCTGGCATGCAAAGGTTGGCCCTTCCTGTTTCTCCTTTTCTTCCCCTGATAATGATTATTCATGGGTTCTACAGTTAAACATTTCACCAAAGGAATGGAAGTATACACACACAAAATGACAAATAGTGTGTATTGGGTGTTGGAGAGGCAGACGTTTGAAGTCTTTGCTGAAAGGGTATTGCGTCTTGTGAGTGATGAAATAGGATTGCATAGGTCTTATAGGCTATGCATCTTTACAACTGATAACAGAAAACATGCATTGATTTGAATTTCATTACATTTCTTTCAAAATTACCTGAATTGACCCAAAAAATGTAAATTCTTCTTATATGTTGGTTCTCCCTATATCATATGACAGCTCCAAAGTTAATAGTGAGTATTAATCATTATTGCATTTTTACCAAATATTCTCTCATAGCCTAGAGATGGTACTCAAATAAATGCTCCTACGCCACAAATGTATTGATTAAACTTCAGTTATGAGTCCTCTCTGTTGCTAAAATGTTCTGAATGTGATTTCCTACCAAAAGGGGGCACTGCACATCAACACAACGTGGATCCATAGCTGTCGCTAGACCTTTTATCTCCAAACATTAGGCCAACATTAAAATGCTGTACTTCTACGCATTGTTCTTCCTTTACTGCTTAATTCACCATGTGAACAGCTCCTTCACTGTCCTTGATCTGCAGACAAGTAAATGGAGGCCCCAGCCCAGTCTAGCTCTGTGGAAAGACAAGATAGGTTTGATTTTCTTGTACTGGTGGAGCAGGATGATGCCATGGAATCCACATCTACTGTCTCAATCAGATACTGATTGGATCATCTTGACAGGTGTCAAAAACCACATGTTAATGCAAGGTGTAACCAGGCCTTTACATACAGCTTGTTGCTAGCTGGGCCCTTTTTAGGGTTTAGCATTTTAGCTAACCTTATCCCCTTTCCTATCCCTAATCTAATTATCCTAACCTGCCATGTTAAATATCCTAACTTCAGGTCGAAGCTGTATTCTACCTAGTCAGAACCCCTTTTTAGGTATACGTGTACCCAGAGGACTTGTAATGATGGACATTGATATTATACTATGTAATGGTAGGCCAATAATGTCTTATTTTCATAACTACATTTATGAAGGTGAATACCTGTATGGTGGGTAAAGCTGGTTGATTGTGGTTACGCTTACACTGTCACTCTTAGTATGTCCATGGCCCCCATGGGTGGAAAGCAAATAGCATTTTAGCCTGAATCAAACCTGCAAACAGAAGCTTGCAGCAAGCTACACACAGTATATTTGCTTTATTTTCAAAAGAGGCAATATATACCTCAGTATGTCAGTACTGTAGAAGACTATGGTTTTAATGGAACTTTTGGCTGCCATATGCATTGTTTAAAAAAAAATCATATAACAAGTGTGAATTTAATACAATTTAATATTATAAATCAATTCAATTTACAAAAACAGAATCATATTTTCTATACATATTTACAATCACAACAGAGTATACAAATGTACATTATATTCAATAAAGCAGGGAAACAAATATACCCTATTTACCTACAAACAATCCAAATAATGCATATTCCAACACAAACCACAATGTACATTTCAACTAAACAACGTTTGAATTAAGGGACATATAGCTACCAGAGTTCGGGCCAATTCTATCTTGATCCAATTTGACAAAGGCATTGAATTTAATCGCAAAGCATGAATTGGAGAATGAACCATTCATTCTAAGTACTGAATTGAACCAAAGGACTACAACTACGTAATACTACAACACCATGGCTCACTGTCCTTTTTGGGCATGTTTGTAAACTGCAAGTTGTAATGTTTTATAACAACTCTTATTGCGGAAATTAGGCTGCTGGATAATGTGGAATTACCATAATAACTGCAAAGTAATATGTTTGAACTTCCTTTGGTAAATGGATTTATATATGAAGAGTTTCGGTTCCAAAACGCTATATCCACCAATTTTTAACATTTGTACTTTTTCATCAGAAGTGATTGCTTATGGATACCTTCAGGTGTGTGTAAAATATACCTGTTCTCAGGTTTTTTATGAATAGATTTTAGATGAAAATGTTTTTTTGTGTGTGCAAAATGCTATATATACATTGTTTAGCCAAAATGGAATGTTCATATCTTGTACATTTGACTGTGATATGTGGTTGTCTCACCTAGCTATCTTAAGATGAATGCACTATCTGTGAATTGCTCAGGATAATTGCATCCGCTAATGACTAAAATTTCAAATATTCATATTTTACATACAGATCTCATATAAAGCTTGCCAGCGCGTAGTCCAAAAAAATGGAAATGAGTTACATCTGGTTCAGTCAGCCATTCCTACGGGGAAAATTAATGGGGAAAGAATAATGTTTTGGAATGAACACTGAAAATAAGGTCTGTAGTAAACACAGGCTTAGGAGATCTTTTACATTTTGTTCTGTGAGATAATGTCAGTCACATGGCCTTTATGAATTATGAAGCCTTTATGTGCTTTTTTAAATGACAAAAATGCTTAAAAATTCACGAAAAGTGACATTAGCTGATGAAGATGATCCCATAGAACAAAACATATAAGATATACTAAGCCTGTGTGTACTACAGACCTTATTTTCAGTGTTTATCCAAAAACCCTACAAAAACTCAATTAATTTCTCCATAGGCGTTGTCCAATGAATCATCGCGGAGGTAGTGCCTACAATCTAAAATCTAAAATCTATTTTGATTTGCTCAACACTTTTTTGTTTATTACGTGATTCCATGTGTTATTTCATAGTTTTGATGTCTTCACTATTATTCTACAATGTAGAAAATAGTAAAAATAAAGAAAAACCCTTGAATGAGTAGGTGTGTCCAAACTTCTGACTAGTACTGTACTTCTCTGAGAGTGAGGTGGATATATAGCGTTTTGCAACAAAACATGATTATTTGTCTCTCTGAAATGAAACCATCAAGTGATAGATTTTAAACAAATACATGTCTGTCATCGAACAACCCCATGCCATGGTTAGATGGTGAAAACACAACAATCTCTTTCATAAGTTATCTAAACAATAAAAACTAATTTACCAACATTTGTGAAAATGTATATATAGTGTTTTGGAATGAAACTCTTCATCTATTGTTCCTTCCGTAACTGTTTTGAAACCTTTTCAAAACAACTGGACCAGATTCTGCTTTTGTCACCAATTTTCCAGAAGGTTGACTGCATGGTGATCGACCAAACTGTGTAATAATAACAGTACATGCACAGTGCAGAACAGTTTCATAAACATCCAGAAACTGCATGTTGACAGATACTCCGTGCACTTAAATTATTCCTTAAAGACTAATGTGTTCACTCACATATAAACATGAACATGAGAAGGAGTTATATGCTGAAAAATATTTTGACTGTGTGTGATATTTACAAAAGCTTCAAGCTGCCTATGTATATGGAAAGACAGAATTCTTCTGAGAAAAAGTGAAACACAAATGGCCTTCCAGACACAGGACATGACTGGTTCAGCTCAAAGGGAATGACAAGTGAATTGGTTATTTCAAACAAACCCAAGCAGAACTAAATAAAGAAAGGAAATATAACCCCATCCAGAAAAGTATTGTGATCATGACCGGTCAACATAGTAAAATGATGAATAGCATTTCAGGTCATGCTATTAGTAATTTTGAAAAATAAAACATTTAATCTACAGTATTATTCCAAGTGATTCCATATTTGACAAACAACTTCATTCAAATAAAAGAGAAACATTCATACTGACCTTATTATTCAAGAGAGAGAGGGGAGAGAGAGAGAGGGGGAGAGAGAGAGAGGGGAGAGAGGGGGAGAGAGGGAGAGAGAGAGGGGGAGGGGGGAGGGGGAGAGAGAGGGGAGAGAGGGAGAGAGAGAGGGGGAGAGAGAGGGGGGGGGGGGGGAGATAGGGGAGAGAGAGAGGGGGAGAGAGGGAGAGAGAGAGGGGGAGAGAGGGAGAGAGAGAGAGGGGGTAGAGAGGGGAGAGAGGGAGAGAGAGAGGGGGAGAGACAAGGAGGGAGAGAGAGAGTGAGTGGGAGAGAGGGAGGGAGGAAAAGATGGAGAGAGGGAGGGAAAGAGGGAGAGAGAGGGGGAGAGTGAGATAGATGGAGAGAGTGAGGGAGAGGGTGAGAGAGAGAGAGAAAGAGAGAGAGGAGGGAGAGAGAGAGAGGAGGGATAGAGAGGGAGAGAGAGAGAGAGAGAGAAGGAGGGAGAGAGAGAGGGAGAGAGAGAGAGGGAGAGAGAGAGAGGAGAGGGAGAGAGAGAGAGAGAGAGAGATAGAGGGAGACAGAGAGTGAGAGGGATTTGCCTACAGATCAATAATTTGCTTTAACCAGTGCACATTCTAACAGAGAAATGTTTTTGTTTCAGCTATAAATGTTAATTTCATCAGACAACTGCCACACATTGTATACCTATATTGTTTTCAAAAACGTTTACAGTATGTACCTATGTTGTCTAACTAACAGACAGTTCTTTCAGTGGAGACATGACTGACTCCTGTCAACCTTGGTTTCTCAAGCATGTCATGACCAGAGAAACCAAGTTATTATCTATAAATGCACAATTCTAAAAGTAAAGTCTAATGTATTTATTTCTTCAAACAACTCCTCCCTTTCTTAATGCTAAGACACATTGGGTGCATATTTGTCCATCATCACCTCCGAAGGTCATAGTCATCATCGCTCTGTGGAAGGAATCTTCCATTAAGAGATAACAGGCAGCGGTTAATATCATTACACCAGGTCATCCCACTATTATAAGGGAGGGTGGTGCTTAACAGCTCAGTAGTAGCCTGAAGGGGCGGGCCTGGCCCAGGCTGAGGGCAGATTCTTTAGTACAGTACATGATGTCATCTCTGGAGTAGGTGGGCATCCTCATCTCCTATTGGTTGATATGTGATAGGTGGTGGTGATGGTTGCAGAGGAAGAGTAGAGTGGGAGGAGCCTCCCCCAGGCCATAAGTGGATATGCTGGTAGAGGGGTGGGTCGTGGCTTGACACACAGGTTGGTAGGCCTGCCACTTCAGGAGTGGCTGGCCGGGGGGGCATCCCCGAGGCGGATGCTCCCCAAGAAGGTGGTGTGGTTGGTCATGCTGATGGAGGTGTCCTCGTACACCATCTTGATGGAGATCTTCTGCCGGGCACGCAACAGACACACCCCAGCCGTGTAGCAGGTGTTGAACTTGCGCTGTCCCGTCTCAATGCTCCGCGTACAGCGCAGGAACGGTGTCTTGTCCACCATCACCTCATAACTAGCAATGTCAGTGAAGTTGAGGTAGTAAACCTGGTAGGCAAAGTTATGTGTGGACAAACATGCCATAAATATTATTTAAATTCTGAGGAAATAACACAAATATTAGAATACAGATAATTAACTACTAGACTACTTATTTAACTGAATTTATTTCCAATCATGAGATATAGCAGGCAAACTGGGCAAAAATTACCACAACATATGATTCACTTTGTACAATGTGGCTCAGTTTGAAGGGCATGCAATACATTCACTTCACTCATCCAGACATTTCCCTCTGCAGCCAAAAGCACAGTTAAAATCAACCATGTGTGTTCTGAGAAATGTAGCCTATAGTAACCCAGATCATTGCTATTTAATACAAGTAATTTCATGGGGAAATCTAATTTGGATTTCTGTCAATAATAAAGCTTAGACTCAATGCTCAAGGATTCATTCTAGATTATGCCTAGTATAGTCAGCCTTTCCATAGCCAATTTAGACGTGTTGACCTTACTAACCTTTGAGATATCATAATTCACTGGGACTGCAGAAAGAAAGGATGAGTGACATGCAGGCGAAGAGTTAGGCCCAAGACCGTACTCACTTCTACCTGACTATAGATGAAGTAGGTGCCATCTACCAACACCTCCAGCTCCCCAGATCTCGAGTGCATCTTGAACACCTTGTGATGCATGGATATCATTTTCCAGTTTCTCAGTACGCCTTCTGAAAGATCTCAGCGTGAGAAAAGGGCAGTCACTCAACATCCGTCATTGCCATACAATTATAGACAGGCAAAAAATAAACTGCAGTAAACACAATGTGTATGTGTATGTCTCCTGCAGTGAATTAATGTCTTAACTTATTCCGATCTGGTCTTAGAGAAACTAATAACAAATAATAGACTTCTTGAAAAGTATTTCTGACTGTAAATGTGCGTTTAATGCGTTTAATTCAGTGATGAGAGGATCTAAAATTTAACTCTTACCTTCCTTGACCTGTATTGTTGTTTCCTGGCCTTGGAGATGTACCACAGCCGGCTGTAACACAACAAGAAAGAATACATTTGTGGAAAAGTGGACATACATAAAAAAAACATTAAAAAATGAAAAGAGTAACACACCTGGTTATCTCTGACTCTGCCCCCTGTAGATTAGAAAACAATTACTGTGTCAGTTTTTTGAATGAAAGATTGAACAACACAAATAAATCAGGATTAGGGTCAAATGGAATGAAAGTGAGGAGGTACCTGAGGGTCCTTGAAGACCAGGAGGTCCCTGTGGCCCTGGGGGTCCAGCAGGGCCTGGAGGTCCGGGTGGTCCTGAGGGGCCCATGGCGTTGTTCCCAGGGATGCCTGGAATGCCAGGAATACCAGGTGGCCCCTGTGGCCCTGGAGGGCCTAGGGGGCCAGGTGCACCCGGAGGGCCCTTCTTACCTAAAAAGTAAAATCTGAATTAGTGGGTACTATGACATGAAAGAAAATACAAATAACCTCATCAGCACTGCACCATCACCTGTAGCAATGGAAGCATTCACTTAAAGGAAAAATCCACCCAAAACCACTCATTCCTTTAATTTATAACACTAATAAACTCAGCAAAAAAAGAAATGTCCTCTCACTGTCAACTGCGTTTATTTTCATCAAACTTAACATGTGTAAATATTTGTATGAACATAACAAGATTCAATAACTGAGACATAAACTGAACAAGTTCCACAGACGTGACTAACAGAAATGGAATAATGTGTCCCTGAATAAAGGGGGGTCAAAATTCAAAGTAACAGTCAGTATCTGGTGTGTTTGGACCATGATAGTTTGTTGGTGATGTAGACACCAAGGAAATTGAAGCTCTCAACCTGCTCCACTACAACCCCGTCGATGAGAATGGGGGTGGGCTCGGTCCTCCTTTTTCTGTAGTCCACAATCATCTCCTTTGTCTTGATCACGGCACCACACTGCCAGGTCTCTGACCTCCTCCCTATATGCTGTCTCATTGTTGTTGGTGATCAGTCCTACCACTGTTGTGTCGTCGGCAAACTTAATTATGATTAAGTCGTAATTACCAAGTCGTGCATGACCATGCAGTGATGGGTGAACAAGAAGTACAGGAAGGGTCTGAGCACGCACCCCTGAAGGGCCCCCATGTTGAGGATCAGCGTGGCAGATGTGTTGTTACCTACACTTACCACCTTGGGGCTGCCCGTCAGGAAGTCCAGGATCCAGTTGTAAAGGGAGGTGTTTAGTCCCAGGGTCCTTAGTGATGAGCTTTAGTGTTGAACGCTGAGCTGTAATCAACGAATAACGTTCTTCCATAGGTGTTCCTTTTGTCCATGTGGGAAAGGGCAGTGTGGAGTGCAATAGAGATTGCATCATCTGTGGATCTGTTGGGGTGGTATGAAAATTGGAGTGTGTCTAGGGTTTTTGGGATAATGGTGTTGATGTGAGCCATGGCCAGCCACTTCATGGCTACAGATGTGAGTACTACGGGTCGGTAGTCATTTAGGCAGTTTAGCTTGGTGTTCTTGGGCACAGGGACTATTGTGGTCTGCTTGAAACATGTTGGTATTACAGACTCGGTCAGGGAGAGGTTGAAAATGACAGTGAAGACACTTGCCAGTTGGTCAGCGCATGCTGGGAGTACAGGTCCTGGTAATCCTTCTGACCCTGCAGCCTTGTCAATGTTGGCCTGTTTAAACATCTTACTCACATCAGCTACGGAGAGTGTGATCACACAATCGTCCGGAACAGCTGATGTTTGCATGCATGCTTCAGTGTTGCTTGCCTCAAAGCGAGAATAGAAGTAATTTAGCTCGTCTCGTGTCCTCGATGCACTTATTGATGAAGCCAGTGACTTAATGAAATCGGAAGAATCCCGGAACATATTCCAGTCTGTGCTAGCAAAACAATCCTATAGCTTAGCATCTGCGTCATCTGACCACTTCCTTATTGAGCGAGTCACTGGTACTTCCTGCTTTAGTCATAGCTTGTAAGCAGGAATCAGGAGGATAGATTTATGGTCAGATTTGCGAAATGGAGGGTGAGGGACAGCTTTGTACGTGTCTCTGTGTGTGGTATAAAGGTGGTGTAAAGTTTTTTTCCCCTCTGGTTGCACATTTGACATGCTGGTAGAAATGAGGTAAAACGGATTTAAGTTTGCCTGCATTAAAGTCCCCGCCCACTAGGAGCACCGCCTCTGGATGAGCATTTTCTTGTTTGCTTATGGCCTTATACAGCTCGTTGAGTGTGGTCTTAGTGCCAGAGTCAGTTTGTGGTGGTAAATAGAAGGCTACGAAAAATATAGATGAATAGTGTGGTCTACAGCTTATTATGAGATACTCTACCTCAGGCGAGCAAAACCTCAAGACTTCCTTAATATCAGATTTCGTACACCAGCTGTTATTTACAAATAGACATAGACCACCACCCCTTGTCTTACCGGAGGCAGCTGTTCTATCTTGCAGATGGACCGAATACCCAGCCAGCTGTATGTTATCCATGTCGTCGTTCAGCCACAACTCAGTGAAACATAAGATATTACAGTTTTTAATGTCCCTTTGGTAGGATTGTCTTGATCAGAGCTCATCCATTTTGTTGTCCAATGATTGCACATTGGCTAATAGGACTGATGGTAGAGGGGGATTACTCACTCGCCGTTCAGATCCTTACAAGGCACCTCAACCCACGTCCCCGATATCTCTGTCTCTTCTTCATGCGAATGACGGGGATTTGGGCCTTGTTGGGTGTCTGAAGTATATCTTTCACGTCAGACTAGTTAAAGAAAGAAAATCTTTGTCCAGTACGAGGTGAGCAATCGCTGTCCTGATATCCAGAAGCTCTTTTTGGTCATAAGAGACGGTGTCGGAAACATTATGTACAAAATAAGTTACATCTCTTCCGAGATGTGAGATAATTAACTTGCTCTCTGTAATATCGTATAGTTTTGGATTCGTGACATTACGTACTTTAGAGGACAATAGTCACGTTTCTCGACATATACACGGACTTTGAGAAGAGATTGCATGACGATTAGCTTAGCAATCGCGTGACGCAGCATCAAAACGTGAACGACAGTCTGCTGGGTGGGGCGTTATATGTTTCTTCATTCTTTGGATTCCTATCTCCTTTCTCTAATATCTCTGGCAATGGCACCATGCAATGTACCCTGGACTGGAGAGGCAGACAAATAGGAAAAATGTGCTAGATCCTCCGTTAAGTTACACATTTCTTGAGGTAAGAATATTGCAAAAATATGATCAATGGCTCATTCGAGAGAAGACATCTTCCCGAGTTATGACATTGGCCAGTATTGAAATCTGACATTTATGATAAACATTTTCGCGATCTAAAAGTCGGATTCCTATTAACCTGTCTGGGAACGGGGTTCCGCTAGCGGAACAACCCTCGCCAACAGCCAATGAAATTGCAGGGCGCCAAATTCAATCAACAGAAATCTCATAAATAAAATTTCTCAAACATACAAGTATTAGGCACAATTTTAAAGATACAATTTTTGTTAATCCAGCCACAGTGTCTGATTTGAAAACGGCTTTACAGTGAAATCTCCACAAACGATTATGTTAGGTCACCACCAAGTCACAGAAAAAACACAGCGATTTTTCCAGCCAAAGAGAGTTAGCAGAAATATAGATAAAATTATTCACTAACCTTTGATGATCTTCATCAGATGACACTCATAGGACTTCATGTTACACAATGCATGTATGTTTTGTTCGATAAAGTTAATATTTATATCCAAAAATCTAATTTTACATTGGCGTGTTATGTTCAGTAGTTCCAAAACATGTAGCGATTTTGCAGAGAGCCACATCAATTCATAGAAATACTCATAATAACCATTGATAATAGATGCAACTATTATACATGGAACTTTAGATAAACTTCTCCTTAATGCAACCGCTGTGTCAGATTTAAAAAAAAGCATAATCTGAGTACGGCGCTCAAGCCAAACAGATATCCACCATGTTGGAGTCAACATTAGTCAGAAATAGCATTATAAATATTCACTTACCATTGATGATCTTCATCAGAATGCACTCACAGGAATCCCAGTTCCACAATGAATGTTTGATTTGTTCGATAAAGTTCATAATTTATGTCCAAACACCTCCTTTTGTTTGCACGTTTAGTAAACAAATTGAAACTCACGAGGAGCGGGCAATTCCAGAGGACATGTTGGACGAAAATTCCAAAAAGTTATATTACTGGTCGTAAAGAAACATGTCAAACGATGTATAGAATCAATCTTTATGATGTTTTTTTTATCATAAATGTTCAATAATGTCCCAACCGGAGAATTCCATTGTCTGTAGAAAAGCAATGGAACGAGAGGTAACTTTCTCATGACCGCGCGTCACGAGCCCGTGGCTCTCTGCCAGACCTCTGACTCATTCCCCTCTCATTCAGCCCCCCTTCATAGTAGAAGCATCAAACAACGTTCTAAAGACTGATAACATCTAGTGGAAGCCTTTGGAAGTGCAAGATTACCAATATCCCACTGTATCTTCAATAGGGGATGAGTTGAAAAACTACAACCTCAGATTTCCCACTTCCTGTTTGGATTTTTTCTCAGGTTTCTGCCTGCCATATGAGTTCTGTTATACTCACATACATCATTCAAACAGTTTTAGAAATGTCAGTGCTTTCTATCCAATACTACTAATAATATGCATATACTAGCATCTGGGACTGAGTAGGAGGCAGTTTACTCTGGGCACGCTTTTCATCCAAAAGTGAAAATGTTGCCCCCTAGCCCAAACAGGTTTTAACTTCCAGTGTATTGAGAGCGACTATATCACAGTGCTACATCATACTGCCTGCTTGAAAGCCAATAACTCAGATACATATGAAAACATGAAATGACACAGTGAATGGATAGAACATCACTCAGAGATACACAAAAAGCAATACAACATTCAAAATGGATGAACCTTTCCTCTAAGGATAGATGTAGGAATGTTGCTGTTACTGTACCTTTTTTCCTTTCTTTTCGTTTGTTTCCATGTGATTCTGATGTGATTCCATTCATGTGAAAGAGAGAGAACATACAGATAAAGAGAGTCAAACAAGAATAGGGGGATGCAGATGCAGGACATTACAGCTTAAAACACTCCACCCCTGGCACGAGATGTATGCCACTTCTGATCAGTTCTCAAAGCTATGTATTTACGGTTTTCCATCTCATCTTTCCCCTAGTCTGGATTGCAGAATTACAGATAACCGATGAGTCATATAATAGTGCAGAAGCATGTGGAGTAAATGATTGGAGTTAGTTTGAGGATGTTTGTGGCTAACACAAGCTGAACCCAAATGCTATGAAAAGAATCAGCATGCTATTGACCTGAATTCAATAAACTCAACAAATATGATTTTAAAATAGTCAGTTCATGAAATTAGAGGGCTTAGTTTTGAGAGGACACACAGTATGTCTAACCCTTGTAGATGTATCAAGATAATGTCTCGAGACATAAACAGATTTTCTCATTTTGGACATTTTGTGAATGCACAAAAGTTTGTAATTCCCACTTTAAAATGTTTCTCTTTAATAAGTGATATAAAATCTGGAACACATTAAGAGTGAAACATCTGAAATGCCAAACCCTTTGTGAAAAGTCTAGAGCAGGAGGTGGTCTGGGAGTAATTATCATTTAAAGACTCAGGAATTTTACTGATTTGAGGAAAATGTCTCTGAAGGTCGTTTTCATTGTTTATACTGCTGTATGTTGTAGTAGCTTTGGCTATGTCAAACAACACAAAAAGAGAGTTTGAGTTGACCATTGCTTGAGAAGCTTCTCTCCCAAATGTTGACATGGAATGAAAAGAAGCTAAGAGCATTGTGTGTTGCATGAGTCATAAGAACAACTTTAAAGAAAGCAAAACTGGGAAAATATCACATTCCAAAAGTTACATAAATATTTATTTCAGAGATGTTAAAAAATCCCAATCACTGTGTCCATGAAAGCCATGAGGGCCCTGAGCTGAAACACTTGTTATCAGTGAGAGATGGTGTGGCGCTGTGCCCACTGCTGTGCTCTGTGCTCTATTTGGACCCATTTCTTTGTATAAAGTGTGTTAGGGTTTCCTGAAAACAACTTCCTTAACCACAGCTTTCTGCCAGGTACTGCAAGCATGGGACTTGCTGAGCACAATGTAATTAATGTCAGGACTCCAAAAACAACAAGACTTGGATATTACTGGACCCGAGTCAGAGTCTGGGATGGACATTGAAAGTAAAATTCCCTGTAACGAGTGCACAGCACATGTCATTTATTTGATTTGAATTGCATGAATGGACCCATCCAAAGCGCTACAATTATACAATTGGAAAATAATATCCTAACATCCTTGTTCCACTCAATAAACAACATCTGTACAGCAAACAAAGTGAAAATACGTAAGAAGACTGTCAATCACACTGTAAGACCTGTGATATGCACTTTGTATGTCTGTTTAAATTGGCTTCGAAGTTGTTTTCTCAATAAATGTCATCATTTTGCTGTTTTAATTCCCATTGTTTCTTAATGTTTTCTGGTTGTCTTCTCACGCAACGTATATATTTTTCTCAAAACATAAGAGATCAAAAGTAAGAAGAACAATTTGCTTAAGACGCTAGATTAAATGTTGTATTTATTCCAGATGACTTTCATTTCAAATGAGCTAAATAGTTTCTTTGATGTGCAAAGTAAACATGTATTGCATGGCTAACTATGGATCTGAATGGTGAACAACTTTACATTGAAGATGGAAAGATGAGTCTGAGAGCACATGAAACAGACTCCAAAACATTGGATCTTCCTTCGTTTTGTCAATGTGCATACAGGACCAACTGTGCTAAAATGTGAAAGACTTTACATGCAGGAACTATATTGTATCAACAAGATAGAAGTGCTCCTCATATTAAAGGAAACTGTCCACCTACAACAACACCCACTCACTAATCAATCTGTCTAAAAACCTAGCAGAGAATCTTGGAATCTGTCATAGCCAGAAAACAGCCAAAGGGAGCATTACTCATTAAACAACTTACTAATCGGTTGGATAAGTGATAACAACACTTTTCACTTTGTTTTCATTGGCAGACGTCTAGGAACAGACTGTTTTACCGGAAAGAAGAATTGAAAGCTAGACGTAAGATCCTAGATGTAAGACTTGCAAGCTAGATGTAAGATTTGCGGCGCAAATTTGATCACTCTTTTGTTGCGGAAGGCTTCTTAAGTTTGTAATTTCCACTTTAAAATGTCATACTTGATTTGACCTAACGCAAAATGTATCAACCCCTAATAAAAATGTAAATTCATTATAATACACATAATATTTCACATTTCCTGTTGCTGCAGGATTTTTTTTTCTGCTGTAGCAATCTGGCTCAAATTAAGATCTCACATCTGTAATAGATCAAAATGCCTTCAGCAAACTCTCTGCATACAGATAGTTTGGAAAACAAACCCCATGTCGCTTAATCATCAATCAGATATAAGATTCAAAAGATTAGAAAAGAATAAGACTTATTTGTACTTTGTATTTTTATATAATTACCAAAGCATCCATGTCCATATGTGAAAAATAACAAAATTATTGATCTTTTTACTGAGGAGTTCTGTGTATTTACACATTGTAATGTGTGTATAATATATGAGTTAACACTCCTTTGCTCTGTTTGGATGAAACATGCAGTGGTTGGAGAGTGAGACAGAATCATTGAAGTCTCCATTTCGGACTTAACCGAATAAACACTTGTCTAAGATAGTTATGATGACATTGCGCCTTGAACAAATCCAGTTTGACAAGAGATTTGTACAGATATAACAAACATTTAAACACACTCTCCCCTCCATCCCAAGTGTGTCTGCTTACTCTCATGGCCGTACTGTATCCGTCAACATGGACAGCTTTGTTACCAGTAGATAGATAGTTACGGTAATGCTTAAGCCCTTCTACTCTGCAGCCATAAGTATGTTTTATGTTCAGGTTGTCAGTCACAAAATGTTGGCACCAAAGGCCAGCATGTCCACAGCCTTGGACACATCCTGCCTGCCTTGACAATAGACAAGAGGTACATGTTGATGGGGAAACCGTGGTCATTTCTCCATCATACATTTTCCCCAGCAACAAGCATATTCTTGTTGAGTGAAAATAAGAACATAATGACAAAAAAAAAATATATATATATTATTTTCACATACACCAGATAGATTTTTACAGGGTCAGCCATAGTAGCACTACACCCCTTAAGCAAATTAGGGTTAAATGCCTTGCTCAAGGGTACATCAACAGAGTTTTCACCTTGTCGGCTCCTGTATTCAAACCAGTGACCTTTCGGTTACTGGCCCAATGCTCTAACCACTCATTCCAACTCGCAAGGTCAAGTCCTCCTCCCATCACCCTGGTAAAAAGTGACAGGTCCTGGCCCAGATGAGCTCCATTACAAACACACACACACACACACACACACACACACACACACACACACACACACACACACACACACACACACACACACACACACACACACACACACACACACACACACACACACACACACACACACACACACACACACACACACACACACACACACTGCTCATTACTCAGCTGTTTTTACAAGAGGTGTCCCCAATTAGGCACATGACTCAGCACAGCCTCCAAAGGTGCACCAGGAATTTAATGGTTGGGGATATGGTTAATAAATACTGGTACATTTTTTATGGAGAGGCAGGGGAACAGAACAACAACAAGAGAGAACAAGGCTGTCACCAGTGTGACACAGCTCTAACAGCCGTACACTCATGATAATTGATTTCTGAAAAGAATCCCCCATATTCCATCTATAAACAGATTGTAACAAAAAAGTGGTGCAATGCTTTAATGAATGGAACAAATTAGCATCAAAGAGGACCAACATTGAAAACACATTTTCACAACACGTACTACAAAAACACATCTGCTATGAAATGGCTTGCAAAGGCAAACTGCATATTTATGAAGGCAAAGTGCATCTGACATGAAAGAGAAATTATTATTTTGGCAAATGCTTCAGTACCAGCTCCTTTGGCTTGATAGTGCAGAGGGCTCTTTTAAGTCCTCTCCCAGGGCCAGCTGATATACTTCCATCATTAACACATCCAGTCATGGCTCAACAGCTGAGGACTCTGTTGTATCCCACACTTTAGTGTTAACTGTTAACAGTCAAAGGATTACAGATGGTCCCTCGGTCGGTCTACCATTTGGAATCAATACAAAACATTTGCACTGGGGTAACCTCTGTTATTTTGGATACATGTGACAAACACTGTTCTACATAGCGCTGTGCGCAGTCTGGCATATGTCAGACATCAAGTCATACTGCCGAAAGCATACTTAGCCATGATGTTTGTTAGCATGTGTTAAACAAACAAATTGCAATACATTCAATTATAGATACATACCAGTCTCTCTGTCATTCAATCACTTTGTCATTAGTGAATTGAAATCTAGCAGTGAGGGAACAGAATCCAGATATTATGGCGATCAAACGGAGAACATAGAGG
This sequence comes from Oncorhynchus keta, assembly GCF_023373465.1. NCBI lineage: Eukaryota > Metazoa > Chordata > Actinopteri > Salmoniformes > Salmonidae > Oncorhynchus > Oncorhynchus keta. Next base: position 264,680 of record NW_026288751.1, on the reverse strand, counting down.
GAGTCAATGTGTGAAAACACTTAGTGTGTCAAACACTTTGGGTTGGGAGTGTTCATTCCTGCTCAAAGCCACTTCTGCAAAATGGCCTGATTTAAAACAAGGATACTTAATATCTTGTAATGGCTAGAACTTTGAGAAAATATTTCTGCTTTGTTTCTTCAGTACTAACTGAAAGTACATACATGTACTACCACATGGCAACATGCCTATTCCCCCCCAAAAATCGAATAAAAAAGGCACAACGCAAACCTAAGATATCTGACTGTCAAGAAGCCCTCACCAGTTGTCCAAATGGAATAGGATCTGCTTTGTGTAACCTCATACTGCATCGGTCCTGCACAGTGCAGCTCTAACCCCTGAGCGCAGACTGTGATTCATGGCAGGGGATTATAATACATGGTCTTTTTTTCTTTTAATCAAAATAAAAGGACAGACCTGCCAAGAAGCAGGTGGGGGAAATTGTTAACATGCATTCCTGAGGCCTGAGAATGTCGCTATTTGCTTTAAAGCTCAGCCTTAATTGAATAAGCTTGTAATGTCGAGCTAAACTCACATATCCATTTGCTAATTCAACCATACTCAGCTTGTTCGATAACATCATTTGTCTTTTTAGCTAATTTGGAAAGACCTTTAGACCGGGGCTGCTTGGTCTTTAAAAGTAATGGACAAGAAATGTTTAAATCAAATTGAATTATAAAAACAAACAGCTGTTATTCTAGAAAATGAGTAAGCCAATGGTCACATCTGAAAATTTGCTCTCCTCTCTCCTGCTCCACTTGAAGGGGAAAAACATAATTATATAATCCAGTGAGCTGGTGCTCCCAGTCCTGCCAAAGGCCTTGTCATGTTATGCTGTCTGAGAAGTGGAGTGGCCCAGGGGAACCTAACACAAGCAGAGAGAGGATGGGTGGGGGTAATAAGAAGATGAGCCAATTGGCCAATCTGTCGTCTCTCTGGCTAATTTGATTTAAAAAGAGTGAAGTTAGCCAGCAGCTTCATTGTTGCAATTTGAACAAGTCTCACAGTAGGAGGCCGGATCAGTTGCGACCCATTACCAAGCAGTATTTATTTTTTTATTTTTTTTATTTCACCTTTATTTAACCAAGTAGGCTAGTTGAGAACAAGTTCTCATTTGCAACTGCGACCGGGCCAAGATAAAGCATAGCAGTGTGAACAGACAACACAGAGTTACACATGGAGTAAACAATTAACAAGTCAATAACACAAATGACACTGCCTTAGTTCCTTGAATACTTTTAAAGATATGTCTTTGTAATTGACCTTTGTGGATTTGTGAGGTACGATATGTACTCCGCACATGATATATTGTATGTGCAGCAGTCTTATGGCTTGGGAGTAGAAGCTGTTAAGGAGCCTTTTGGACCTAGACTTAGTGCGCCGGTACTGCTTTGACGTGCGGTAACAGAGACAACAGTCTATGACTTATGGGCCTATATCTGACACCGCCTAGTATACTCCAGGCTGCATCACATCCGGCCATGATTGGAAGTCTCATAGGGCTGCGCACAATAGGCCCAGCGTCGCCCGGGGTAGGCCGTCATTGTAAATAAGAATTTGTTCTTAACTGGCTTGCCTAGTTAAATGAAGTTTCAATAAAATAAATAAAATATAGGTCTTGGATGGCAGGACGCTTGACCCCAGTGATGTACTGGGCTGCATGCACTACCCCCTGTAGCGCATTATAGTCGGATGCCGAGCAATTGCCATACCAGGCGGTGATGCAACAGGTCAGGATGCTATGAAGATTATGAGGATCTGGGCATCCATGCCAAATCTTTTCAGTCTCCCGAGGGGGAAAAGGCGTGCCCTCTTCACAACTTTGTTGGTGTTTTTGGACCATGATAGTTTGTTGGTGATGTGGACACCAAGGAACTTAGAACTCCCAACCCGCTCCACTACAGCCCAGTCGGTGTGAATTGGGGCGTGTTCGGCCTTCATTTTCATGTAGTCCACGATCATCTCCTTTGTCTTGCTCAGGTTGAGGGAGAGGTTGTTGTCAGTCTCTGACCTCCCTATAGGCTGTCTCATCATTGTCGGTGATCAGGCCTACCACCGTTGTGTCGTCAGCAAACTTAATGATGGTGTTGGAGTTGTGCTTGATTACACAGTTGTGGGTGAAAAGGGAGAAAGGAGGGGACTAAGCACGCACCCCTGAAGGGCCCCCGTGTTGAGGATCAGTGTGGCAGATGTGTTGTTGCCTACCCTTACCACCTGGGGGCAGCCCGTCAGGAAGACCAGAATCCAGTTGCAGAGGGAGGTGTTTAGTCCCAGGGTCCTTAGCTTAATGTTGAGCTTTGTGGGCACTATGGTGTTGAATGCTGAGCTGTGGTCAATGAACAGCATTCTCACATAGGTGCTCCTTTTGTCCAGGTGGGAAAGGCCAGTGTGGAGTGCAATTGAGATTGCATCATCTGTGGATCTGTTGGGGCAGTATGCGAATTGGAGTGGGTCTAGGGTTTCCACGAAGATGGTGTTGATTTGAGCCATGACCAGCCTTTCAAAGCACTTCATGGCTACCAATGTGAGGGCTATGGGGTGGTAGTCATTTAGACAGGTTACATTCACTTTCTTGGGCACAGGGACTGTGGTGGTCTGCTTGAAACATGTAGGTCTTACAGACTCGGTCAGGGAGAGTTTGAAAATGTCAGACACTTGCCAGTTGGTCCACCCATGCTCTGAGTACAAGTCCTGGTAATCCGTCTGGCCCCGCAGCCTTGTGAATGTTGACCTCTTTAAAGGTCTTGCTCACATCAGCTACGGAGAGTGTGATCACACAGTCTTCCAGAACAGCTGGTGCTCTTGTGCATGATTCAGTGTTGCTTGCCTCAAAGCGAGCATAAAGGCATTTAACCCGTCTGGTAGGCCTGCGTCACTGGGCAGCTCGCAGCTGGGTTTGCAAGCCCTGCCACATCCGATGAGCGTCAAAGCCGGTGTAGTAGGATTCAATCTTAGTTCTTAACAGACGCTTTGCCTGTTTGATGGTTTGTCTGAGGGCATAGCGGGATTTCTTATAAGCGGCCGGAGTAGTGTCTAGCCTTTAGCGCGATGCGGATGTTGCCTGTAATCCATGGCTTCTGTTTGGGATATGTACATACGGTCACTGTGGGGACGAAGTCGTCGACGCACTTATTGATGAAGCCGGTGACTGAGGTGGTATGCTCCTCAATGCCATTGGATGAATCCCGGAACATATTCTCATCTGAGCTAGCAAAACAGTCCTGTAGCGTTTCATCCACGTCATCTGAACACTTCCGTATTGAGAGAGTCACTGATACTTCCTGCTTAAGTTTTTACTTGTAAGGAGGAATCAGGAGGATAGAATTATGGTCAATAAAAAAAAATAGAGGGCGAGAGAGAGCTTTGGACGTGTCTTTATGTGTCGATTAAAGGTGGTCTAGATTTTTTCTCCTTTGGTTGCACATGTGACATGCTGGTTGAAATGAGGTAAAACAGATTTAAGTTTGCCTGCATTGAAGTCCCCGGCCACTATGAGTGCCACTTCTGGATGAACATTTTGTTGTTTGCTTATGGCCTTATACAGCTCGTTGAGTGCGGTCAGTGTGCCAGAGTCAGTTTGTTGTGGTAAATAGAAGGCTACGAAAAATATAGATGAAAAATCTTTTGGAAGATAGTGTGGTCTACAGCTTATCATGAGGTACTCTACCTCAGGTGAGCAATACCTCGAGACTACCTTAATAGGGCCCCTGAGTGGTCCAGCAGTCTAAGTCACTGCGTCTCTATGCTAGAGGCGTCACTACAGATCCTGGTTCGATTCCAGGCTGTATCACAACCGGCCGTGAATGGGAGTCCCATAGGGCGGCGCACAATTGGCCCAGCTTCGTCTAGGTTTGGGTTTGGCCAAGGTAAGCTGTCATTGTAAATAAGAATTTGTTCTTAACTGAATTGCCTAGTTAAATAAAGCGCACCAGCTGTTATTGACAAACAGACACACACCCCCACCCCTCGTTTTACCAGACGTAGCTGTTCTGTCCTGCCGATGCACGGAAAACCAAGCAAATGTATATTATCCATGTCGGCGTTCAGCCACGACTCGGTGAAACATAAGATACTACAGTTTTTAATGTCTCGTTGGTAGGATAGTCTTGAACTGAGCTCATCCAGTGATTGCACGTTGGCTAATAGAATGGATACTAGAGGCGGGTTACACACTCACTGACAAATTCTCACAAGGCACCCTGATCTCCGCCCCCTGTATTTCATTATTTTCTTCATGCTAATGAAAAGGATTTGGGTCTTGTCTGAGAGCAACATTGTATCCTTTGTGTCCATCTCCTTAAATAAAAAATATTTGTCCAGTTCGAGGTGAGTAATCTCTGTTCTGATATCCAGAAGCTCTTTTCGGTCATAAGAGACGGTAGCATCAACATTATGTACAAAATAAATGAGAAACAACGTGAAAAAACACACAAAATAGCACAATTGGTTAAAGAGCCCTTAAAATGGCAGCCATCCCCTCCGGTACCATTCTTCCATATAACAGTAGAACTATGACTGCACCAAAACAGACAAAGAATTCTTTGACATAATAAGCCTCAGATCCATGAAACTCTGTACCTGTCCGTGTTGAAAGATATCCCTTATAAAACGGACAAATCCATTTTGCAGTGAGACAGAGAAGAGGCATATCCGGTGTATGAAGCATATGTAGGGCTAACAAACTCTGAAGACTCACATATGTATGTATACATATGTCATTCTGATAGTCCCCATGCTGAGTGTTCCAGTTTACACTATGGCACACAGAGCATACAAGGACAAGGCTTTCATGACTCACTCTTACGATCCATTTCCAATGCAACCACAAACTCTACACTCCAGAAAGAATGAATAAATACCTTGGAATAAAAATTCTGTTCAACTGGATTAGATTCGAGTGTGAAGCAAAGACAGATGGGTTTTGCGGTGTGAACACATCTCTGTGAATAAATTCAGTGACACATGTAGGTGATAAGAAGGAGGAACTTCATGACAGGTGAACATAAAGCTCATCCTTTCAACAGCAGCAGTCGTCTGTGTCAGGGCATGTCTCACAGCGATCCCACTTCTACCGGTTACAACACTGACCCCGTACTCTTTGACAGATGAAAAATCACAATCATTTTGTGCTTGTGAAGATTAACGCCACCCTCAATACATTGTTAAATCTCCCCAGGGAGGAAGTACAGAAGGAGTAGGTTCCCTCCCTTCCTCCTGCATTGTCTCCTAAACCCAAGGTGGTAGAGATCAAAACAGATAAGGTGTCACAGAAGGTTTGTTCACCGCAGAAGCGTATCGTCTGGTTCTAAGGCAGGCGGAAGTGCCCTAAGCCTGAGCAGTGTGATCATACACGAACCGTCTAGTGTATTTTCAGTCCAGTGAAAATATACATTTGCAGTTGCTGTTGCCCTCCATATTGCCTATTCTTGTCACATTCTTTTGGGGGCTCTTTTGGAGAGGCCTTTCCTTCCATATAGTACCTGTACCCTTTCCAATACTTTTTCTTTGGATGTTTGTAGGGGAGTCACTCTTCAATGCTGATCTTGGGAATGCGTGTAGTTCAAAACCAGGCAGGCATTTCTGAGGCAGCCAAAGACCTGGTAATTTCTGGGCTCTGCCAACACCTCTCTTGCAATACTCTGTGCTCTGGCACACTTCATATGGCATGCAGCACCTTTGTGCTTGTGTGGATCTTTATCACCAGTGGAAACCTTTCCTGGCACCAATCTAACATACTACTTTCTAACTCCTAATATCCTATTCCCTAATTGTTCTTGGTGACTGACACCTCATCAGTGACCATCAGGGGAGATCCTCAGCATTAAAGGAAAGAGTCACCCATTTTTATGTTATATATACACTGAACAAAAATATAATCGCAACATGCAAGAATGTCAAAGATATATGATTCCACAGGTGAAGAAGCCGGATGTGGAGGGCCTAGGCTGGTGTGGTTACACGTGTTCTGTAGTTGTGAGGCCAGTTGGACGTACTGCCAAATTCTCTAAAACAACATTGGAGGCAGCATATGGTAAGAAATTAACATTAAATTAACATTAACATTAAATGTCTGGTGGACATTCCTGCAGTCAGCATGCCAATTGTATGTTCCCTCAAAACTTGAGACATCCGTGGCATTGTGTTGTGTGACAAAACTGCACATTTTATAGTGGTGCACCTGTGTAAGGATCATGCTGTTTAATCAGCTTCTTGATATGCCACATCTGTCAGGTGGATGGATTATCTTGGCAAAGGAGAAATATTCACTATCCGTAATGTAAACAAATTTGTGCACACAATTTGAGAGAAATAAGCTTTTGGTGCCTATGGAACATTTGGGGGATTTTTTATTTCAGCTCATGAAACATGGGACCTTTACATGTTGCATTTATATTTTTGTTCAGTGTAGTTTTTGTGCATCTCTTATATTTACATTTACATTTAAGTCATTTAGCAGACGCTCTTAATATGCACCTCAGAGATAAGAAAAAAATACAGTAACATTCAAAATGGGTGAATCTTTCCTTTAAGCCAAAAGAGCAGCTCTCCAGCTGGGATCACAGCACTACTTCTTCCCTACAGTACCTCTCCAATGAAAACACTGGACCTGCACCATATTTACATGTAAATATATCCTCAGGGCAGAAAGCAGCAGCGCCCAAAACACATGTCAATCATCTGCTCAGCCTCCCCTGACTGGAGGTAATCCGAGGAAAGGAACAATGCCTCACCAGATCCTGATTCTGGCAGGATCATACCAACCTTATTGTGTGAAGCTGAAATATGTAGACTCACTTCAACTGATATCTAAGCAGCAGCAGTAGCCCACAATGGAAAGAGAGAGCGAGGGAGAGAGAGAGACTTAAACCCTCTAATGACAGAGCGCCCAAACAAATTACTGCATTGTAAATGTTCCAATGCAATGCATGTCAGGCTTTGAACTGAATACCACATCTGAAATCCAGTGCTCGCTCCTTTCAAACCAAGAAATCAGGAGAACAGCCGCAAAAATGTAATTACTTATATTCTGGTTTTATACCAACAACATAGAAGTGGGGAACAGCGTATCCCTCCCAAAGTGCATAGATCCAGCCTCTGTAAATGCAACTAAACGTCCCGCCCAGTGAAGGAAAGGCGCCCTGTGTAATTTTTTAAACAGGACAAACAGTGACATGTACTCTGAATGACCTAAAATGATAAACCCAATTGTGATGATCGTCCAAATAATCTCTTTCACAACCTAAAGACATGCCTTATATAAGTAACCAGACATTTGAAACACTTTAAGGGTTTATGAGAATGCACATTAATTTATTGAATGTAATATGTGTTTAGCCATTTTCCTTCTGTACTGCCGATGTTAGCCTGTAATGAGAGAGAAATGCCAACATTCATTTGGTTTTGGATGCGCCAGCCATTTGTTTGTAGTGCTGTGTTACTCAGTCTTAGTATGCTTCAAGTGCACATGTTTTGGTGATGTAATCGCTAGGTTAAAGGTAAAAAATTGTTTGCAAACATACCGGTAATCCTCGTCGAATGAAGAGGTGAATCCTTTGTTCCTGCTGCATCAGGAGGTGTGTCAAACACAGCTGTGTTCAGGAGCGCTACTTATCCTGTGTTACTGAGATCTGTAATGTGGTTGAATTCGAAGGGAGGACAAATGTTACCCTGCTTTATGCAGGGTCCTACACCATTGACTGAAGTGTGAAAATATTTAGTAATATATTGATTATTGGCAGAATATGTTTATTGTTAATTCATGCCTGTATTTGAACATGCTTTCGACATGCATCCGGGGCCAAGGCTTTCAACTCTGTCAATCACATTATCCTTATCGGCAGACTCAACAGCCTTGGTTTCTCAAATGACTGCCTTGCCTGGTTCACCGACTACTTCGCAAACAGAGTTCAGTGTGTCAAATCGGAGAGCCTGTTCTCCGGATCTCTGGCAGTCTCTATGGGGGTACCACAGGGTTCAATTCTCGGGCCAACTATTTTCTCTGCATATATCAACGATGTTGCTCTTGCTGCGAGTGATTCCCTGATCCACCTCTACGCAGACGACACCATTCTGTATACATCTGGCTCTTCTTTGGACACTGTGCTAACTAACCTCCAAACAAGCTTCAACGCCATACTACACTCCTTCCGTGGCCTCCAACTGCTCTTAAACGCTAGTAAAACTATGCTTTTCAACCTTTTCGCTGCCCGCACCCGCCCGCCCGACTAGCATCACTACTCTGGACGGTTCTGACTTAGAATATGTGGACAACTACAAATACCTAGGTGTTTGGCTAGACTGTAAACTCTCCTTCCAGACTCCTTCCACATCTCCAATCAAAAATTAAATCTAGAATCGGCTTCCTATTTCGCAACAAAGCCTCCTTCACTCACGCCGTCAAACATACCCTCGTAAAACTGACTATCCTACCGATCCTCAACTTCGGCGATGTCATTTACAAAATAGCTTCCAATACTCTACTCAACAATCTGGATTCAGTCTATCACAGTGCCATCCGTTTTGTCACCAAAGCCCCTTATACCACCCACCACTGCGACCAGTATGCTCAAGTCGGCTGGCCCTCGCTACATATTCGTCGCCAGACCCACTGGCTCCAGTTCATCTATAAGTCTATGCTAGGTAAAGCTCACTGGTCACGATAACAACACCCACCCGTAGCATGCGTTCCAGCAGGTATATCTCACTGGTCGTCCCCAAAGCCAACACCTCTTTGGCTGCCTTTCCTTCCAGTTCTCTGGTGCCAATGACTGGAATAAATTGCAAAAATCACTGAAGCTGGAGACTTATATTTCCCTCACTAACTTTAAACATCAGCTATCTGAGAAGCTAACCGATCGCTGCAGCTGTACATAGCCCATCTGTCAATAGCCCACCCAATCTACCTACCTCATCCCCATATTGTTTTTATTTACTTTTCTGCTCTTTTGCACACCAGTATTTCTACTTGCACATCATCATCTGCTCATCTATCACTCCAGTGTTAATTTGCTAAACTGTAATTACCTAGCTACTATGCCCTATTTATTGCCTTACCTCCTCAAGCCATTTGCATACACTGTATAAAGACTTTCTTTTTTTCTATTGTGTTATTGACTGTACGCTTGTTTATTCCATGTGTACCTCTGTGTTGTTGTTTGTGTCGCACTGCTTTGCTTTATCTTGGCCAGGTCGCAGTTGTAAATGGGAACTTGTTCTCAACTAGCTTACCTGGTTAAATAAAGGTGAAATAAAAAAATAAAAATGCAAATTGATGATTGGTCAATAATGGTTTGGTCCATATTGAAACTGATACTTGATGATTGGTTAATAATGGTACGGTCCATAGTGAAGGTTCCAGGTAAGCTATTTTAGCCTTGTAATTTCTGTCTAGGCCAGGCAAGGGACTGGTTGTGGACGGGTATTATTAAGGTCGGAATTGTTTGAGTGCAACTGTTTTGGGAGTTATCCCCAGTTTATGTTCCTGTTGCAACTTCCATCTTTGCTACTTTCTTTTGTAAATAATTGTAAAGTTTTTGGTGGCTTATTTTCCTGTTTGCTAGTAAAAGTCTCACCCGGGAAAGAAAAGTAAAGAACTGCTGTTGCCTCCTCACTGTAAAATCCTGCATTGTCTCTCACTCATCTTTGTATAGTAGGTCTACTATTGAAATACATAAATTAAGCTGTCAACTGTGTCAGAAATTCATAGGTTTCAGATTTTTTCCAAATGTTTTCAGGTTTTCGCTCTCACCATTTAAAAAAAATAGAAAAGCAAAATAATTGGATATTCTAAGTCCAAATTAGGAAATGTAGATTCTTGAGTGTAGTTACCCTTTAATTCAAGTGCACAGGCACGAGCACTGTTGTTGGTTAGTGGTGTTTCTGTATTGCACATGAGATGGAGTTTGCAAAACCAATGTCCACTGGACTGATGCAAATAATCAGGATATCTTTCTGCCAGGTAGGCATAGGCTACTTTATAGCTAGTTAACATTTAATTGAGAAGGATTTTGGGAAAGCCTTTCCATCTAGGCTACCAGAAGACGATAGGCCGATCATTAGCATCACTATATTTTTCCTGTTCCTTAATTGTTTGAAACCTGGATGTTTTACTTCATATTATGAGGCATGTCTTACCTTTGTTCAAAATAGCCACACCAAAAACTGAACATTGAAATAAATATTTATAAACAGTTCCTCATATGCAGTCTCCTGTTCTCTTGGCTTTCAAATCAACTTTCTTTCAATGTCTAGGAGGTCAAAGGCATTATGCTAGTCATATGTGGCTTGTTCTATCATAATCAGTCACATTGACCCCTAAACACATTTGAAGTTATATACACTGTTAGAAAGAGGAGATTTTAAGCTTCAAAACAATGTATAATTTGAGTATTACCTGTTCCAATAGAGCGCAGCATAGCTAGTTACAACGGAGGTCTCCCTGATGAACTATTTAAAGAAAACCACCCTCAAAGTTTGTAGAAGACTTATATTGTTATTTAACATCACTTGAAACTGGCTGGCTACTAATTTAACAGTTTGACAAGAAAATATGCTAGCTAGCTGGTTAATTTGATTAAAATGAGTTTGTGGGTATGCTAGCCAGCTAAACAGCTAGTTAGCTAGCTTGTCAGTAGACTAGACTGTTAGCTAGCCATTGACTCGTTTTGATAGATGGTTGTTCTTATCATGTGACATTTAAACGTGTACTTAATCTATGATTTAGGACATTTAAATTAATTAGGTTGGCTAGAAAACATGTTCTAGTGAATTCTCTTTTAGGCCTACCACTGTGTGCACATTCCTTGCTGCGCTTAAAATGTGAAGAAATAATAGTTTATCAACATTTTAAGCTAAACATTATGATATATTTCATCAGCCTTATTAATTGATACGGCTTATAACTCCACTACACTCCTTTGATACGCATCAGTGGGGATTAAGAAGTGAATATACACAATGTACACTGAAAAGAAACAGGATTACAGTGTATTCCTGCGTATAGTTTCCACTATACCACTGCCCACCATGAACCATACAGCATACTGGGTTCAGGCCTGCTCTATCCCTGCTGTCCTGAGTCTTTTACCTGGAGGTAAAACTTGATGTATACCCATCCGTCCAGTCATTTAACAAATTAGAACATGAAAGTTTAAGGCATTCTTTGAATGTAATGAAATTGTTGTTCCAAGAAAGAATCCATACCTGAATCAAGTCGTTTATTCTGCTGGCTCCTTTTGGTGCGATGGACAGCATTGTCTCTGTCTTCTTTGAGGTGAGAGCTTTTGTCACTGTTCCCCAGAGGCAACCTATTCTGTTGGTCAGTGAAGGATACAAGGAAAAATGTTATAAAATTGAAATAGAACTGTTGTTTGCATCGGAGTCTTTATCATTTCAACTAGCAAGTCATGAGAACTTGCATAAAATATACGAAATGTGTTCATATTATCTCATAACATTCATTCACAGGCAATGTGTGCAAAAGAAGTAAAAGTTTTTGTTCTTTCAAATTATATTTAAAATCAGGACGGATTAGATTTGTCTGTTTTTTTGGTGTTTGTTGACACAGGATTTAATTACTTGGCTTTGTTCACTTTGAGTATTTATGAGACCTGCACTTATGGAACATAAATTAGACCAAACTGCAAAGCGATAAGCAGAGTTCCTCTCCACAGATACTAAGAAGAGGGGATAGGAAGAATGGGAGAGGGAGAAAGTGTGCAAGAGATGAACATTTCAGATGCATGCCCAACTCCAGGGGAAACCATGTGAAAACATGATTCCATTGACGGAAGGCATTAGGCTTGGGTACAAGATGCAGAAAACCAAACCCAGGCAGTCTCTGTCTGTTGGATAGTAGACAATCCTATGTTGAGCTCATAACGCTGCCCTTGGCAGAGCAGGCCGCTCGTTGCCGAGGATCCTACTTGAGATGTGGTATTGATTACTCATTGAAAATAGCACATTTTATGACAATAGAAAGCAGCAGCCATCAATTCCAAAAGTTCACCAATAACCTTAGGGCAGGAAAATAAATTTAAACATGGATTGTCTGCATTCCACAAGATTGTGTTAGCCTGCTTATATAAAGCCTGGGTGAACAGTTATAGGGAGTTTTGCCCCAATACATTACAGGACACTAATAGCTCATTTTCACTAGTTCCGTATTCCATAAACGTGTCTTCAAACTACTGTTTCAAAAGCCCTACATAAATGAGTGACGCTGATTAAGGCAATAACGTACCTGTAAAATTATCAGACAATGTGCAAGAGAGACTAGGGCTTGCCAAACATGAACAATGAGCATTACCCATCCGTCACATGACTCCCAGCCAAAAGTTTCATTTTATGGCCCCTCTGCATTCCTTTGGGGTGATAGTCCACTTCCACCAACTATCATTAAAATCTTCAGAGGTGAGTCTCATATGCCGGTATAGGCGTGTCAGCGTTTATAGAGTAGTCTCAGATCTATATGGATATTGCACTGATATCAGGGTACTTATTATCTACATGACATACTTTACTCTAAAACATTGGAGTTCAGGACAGGAATGTTACACGAGAACTGTAACCAATGGACTACATTCCTTGTACCTCAAATACAATGTAACAACAATGGATTTATTCAGCAGTACTGAGGATGTACAGTCATACTGTAGCTGAGTGATATCAACAACAGGCATGCTTCTGTGGATGCTTTGCTTGCTGCATGCCGGCTTAAAAATGCTAGAGTTTGTGCTTAACTCTGCACCTGGCCAACATTAAAACCGGGCAGGACAATAAAGGGTGAAAGCAGTGCTGGGAGTTTATTTTGTTTATCAGCGGGGCCTTTGATATCCCAGCCAGCCCGTAAAGGGAGAGGACAGCCAAAACTTTAGTTACCCTGACAGGCACTCATTATAGTCTGTAGAGCCTGAGACAAGACCTCTGAACCGCAGCTTTGTGTCAACTTGACTCTCACCAAGTACTTTTCCATTGAGGTATTATAACAACCAAATAGATGTAGTTTATACAGTATGCTGTTGATCACCTTCATGATACAAATGCTATCTACATTAGTAAATGTGTACCTTACAATCTAACAAGAGGCTTCCGTCCAATTATTACAGAGGAGATCCTCAGTCCCAAAAAAATGACATGTATGGGATGACAAACACTATGATGTAATCTCATTTGATTCACCCCAACAGAAGTTCACTACATCCTGACAATTACTGAGCATGTCAATCAAATATATACTGAATGAAACAAGATATCTGCAAACACAGCCTATAGCGATAAATAACACAATGTTGTTGGACAAAATAATAACAATTATTTTATTTTATTTTTCAATTATTGAACAACCAAACAATACAACAGAGCAAGAGTAAGTACTACAAAAAAAAGCTTATTCAGCCCTCCCCACCCCTCCCCCAAAATATATATATTTGTAAAACAATTACAAATTACAATTTAAAAAAATAAAATAATAATAATACTAATAATGACTAAATAAGGCAAAAGACAAGAGAGACCAACACATACACAAAGCAATATAAACAGTACATTACGGAGAGACAATATTAACATCTACAAGCACATATCACCAACCCCAATGGAAGTATTTCCATATAGTCCAGGAAGGATTGCCATACAAAGTAGTAGTTGAATTTATTTCTTAAAGCATAGGTCATCTTCTTAATAGGAATACACTTATTCATTTCAGAGAGCCATCTTGGAATTTGGAGAGGGGAATTTGATTTACATGTCAATGCAACACATTTTCTTGCGATTTCTGTAAATTTGATATTGAAGTTATTCCTCAAACTCACATTTAAAGTTACCCAGAAAAGTTAAAGTTATCCAGAAGGCATATTTCAGGGTCAAGTGGGAAAGGGACCTCCATAATTATATAGTACACTGCCAAGTAGAATGCAAAAAAATACCTTCTGTTGTTCCACATCTGAAACACATTTCTGATATTTCAGGGTTATATCTATGTAGCCTCTGAGGTGTCAGATAGAGTTGGTGGAGGAAAGTGTAATGTATAAGTCTGTATCCAGAGTTGATTGTCACTGACACACTATCTTGGCATAGGTCCGACCATAGGCCCTCATCAATTGTAGTATTCAAATCAGATTCCCATTGCTCTCTTGACTTATGTACATCTGGTTTTGGTCATTGTTGCATTAGCAATGAGTACACTCTGGATATAAATCTATATGAGTCACGGTTATTATGGAGTAGTTGTTCAATACTTGATAGATGTAGAGAAGTAATGTCTCCAAGACTGCTTCTAAGAAAGTTTCTTAACTGTAAATAACAAAATAAACTATTATTAGATAACTGGTATATATACTTTCAGCTCAAATGACATAAGCACCCCATCTACAGTGGGGGGAAAAAGTATTTAGTCAGCCACCAATTGTGCAAGTTCTCCCACTTAAAAAGATGAGAGAGGCCTGTAGTAATTTTCATCATAGGTACACTTCAACTATGACAGACAAAATGAGAAAAAAAATCCAGAAAATCACATTGTAGGATTTTTAATGAATTTATTTGCAAATTATGGTGGAAAATAAGTATTTGGTCAATAACAAAAGTTTATCTCAATACTTTGTTATATACCCTTTGTTGGCAATGACAGAGGTCAAACGTGCTCTGTAAGTCTTCACAAGGTTTTCACACACTGTTGCTGGTATTTTGGCCCATTCCTCCATGCAGATCTCCTCTAAAGCAGTGATGTTTTGGGGCTGTTGCTAGGCAACACGGACTTTCAACTCCCTCCAAAGATTTTCTATGGGGTTGAGATCTGGAGACTGGCTAGGCCACTCCAGGACCTTGAAATGCTTCTTACGAAGCCACTCCTCTGTCATTGCCAACAAAGGGTATATAACAAAGTATTGAGATAAACTTTTTTTATTGACCAAATACTTATTTTCCACAATAATTTGCAAATAAATTCTTTAAAAATCCTACAATGTGATTTTCTGGATTTTTTTTCTCATTTTGTTTGTCATAGTTGAAGTGTACCTATGATGAAAATTACCAGGCTGTGGTACGGCAACTGCACCACCCTCAACCGCAAGGCTCTCCAGAGGGTGGTGCGGTCTTCACAACGCATACCCGGGGGCAAACTACCTGCCCTCCATGACACCTACAGCACCCGATGTCACAGGAACTACAAAAAGATCATCAACGACAACAACCCCCCAAGCCACTGCCTGTTCACACCGCTATCATCCACAAGGCAAGGTCAGTACAGATGCATCAAAGCTGGGACCGAGAGATTGACAAACAACTTCTATTTCAAGGCCATCAGACTGCTAAACTGCAATCACTAACTCAGAGAGGCTGCTGCCCACATTGAGACACGATCACTGGACACTTTAATAAATGGATCACGAGTCACTTTAAACAATGCCACTTTAATAAGGTTTACATATCTTACATTACTCATATCACATGTATATACTGTATTTTATACCATCTACTGCACCTTGCCTATGCCGCTCGGCCATCGCTCATCCATATATTTATATGTACATATTCTCATTCACCCCTTTAGATTTGTGTGTATTAGGTAGTTGTTGGGAATTGTTAGATTATTTGTTAGATATTACTGCACTGTTGGAACTACAAGCACAAGCATTTCCCTACACTCGCTTTAACATCTGCTAACCATGTGTTTGTGACCAATAACATTTGATTTGATTTGAATTTGCACTGCCCAGTAATACATGTTGTTAGACAAGATTATTAATGAAAAGTAATTTGAGGTCTTAAAAACGATCACACAAGCATTGTATACATTGAAATTAGAGTAAAACTTCAACCTAAATAAATGGACGTAACCTGACTAATAGGTTGTTACATCAATCTAATTTCAACATAATCATCAGAACTATGTACTGTATACATTGAAATTGTGTTGAAAATTCCACATATTATAATAATTATTTTGATCATCCTATACTCATTGGTGTTAATTAGGTACACCCATGTACCGGGTCAGACCCCACTTTGCCTCCAGAACAGCCTGAGTTCTTTGGGGCATGGATTCTACAAGGTGTGGTGTTCAAACATTGCTAAATTGGTGTCAAGGGACCTAACGTGTGCCCGGAAAACATTCCCCACACAATTACACAACCTCCACCAGCCTGTACTGTTGACACCAGGCAGGATGGGGCCATGGACTCATGCTGCTTACGCCAAATCCTGACTCTGCCATCAGCATGACGCAACAGGAACTGGGATTCATTGGACCAAGCAATGTTTTTCGACTCCTCAATTGTCCAGTGTTGGTTGGTGATCGCATGCCCACGGGAGCCGCTTCTTCTTGTTTTTAGCTGATAGGAGTGGAACCCGGTGTGGTCGTCTGCTGCAATAGCAGAAGGACCGATGAGTTGTGCATTCTGAGATGCCATTCTGCACACAACTGTTGTACTGTACCATTATTTGCCTGTTTGTGGTCCACCCAGGGTGCGAATTACAGGGGAGTCAGGTGGGGCACAGCTCCCCTGAATGAGACATTAGCTCCCCAGTAGCAGTGCGCGGGTAAAATCAATGGGGAAAATTCAACCACACATTTTTTCCTCTCACAAAACCAGATAGCAACCTCTGTCCAGTGAAGTTCACAAAGCATATTGCATGTACAGTAACAGACAGTTTCATGACCTATAGCAT
Organism: Oncorhynchus keta; assembly: GCF_023373465.1. Lineage (NCBI taxonomy): Eukaryota > Metazoa > Chordata > Actinopteri > Salmoniformes > Salmonidae > Oncorhynchus > Oncorhynchus keta. Next base: position 247,997 of record NW_026288751.1, on the reverse strand, counting down.
GGTCAAGCAAGTTAATGTTTCCAATATTTTCGGACGACAAAACAACTATTGATTTAGACCAACAGAGAGTTACCGTGAGTCACAAAGAAAACAGGAGCTGCCTCTACTATTCCAGCACCATTTCAACTTTGACATGTCAACATCATCAAATCACCTCTGCTTAGTCTAATACACTGACAACTAAAAGATACTAAAAACTATTTAGTCCAATCAATGTAAGCTAAATATGTTGTGGCTGTCCATGGTTCTGATTTCTGTGTGTGTGAGTGCAAGTTTGTGCAAGTAGAAAACATATGCTGACTCACCCTACTTGTATAGAAATGACAATACTATCCTTCTCTATTTCATGTTGACGAAACTGTCCACCACTCTGTCATACAGTAAACACTTTTATTTTTTGTTGTCCTAGGCTACTTGGCTAAAAGCCTAACTTCCATTCATGGGAAACGTTAGCTAGTTAACATTAGCCTTATACATCTAGCTACATATTGAACTTCCATCCTTTAATGCCAGGGGCACAACAATGTATGAATTAATGCTTGGATCAGAATCGCCGTTGGCCAATACGGAGAATTAAGTAAAACCACAAGTCCAAATACCTATCTCCATCCATGGCTAATTTAGTAAAGGGACAATTTTTGCCAGCTGGCTAGCTAGCCCGCAGAGGACAACAACAAAACCAGATGCAACAATTCAAGTTTTTCTGTCAATGACGTATGCTTACAATGGGATTTGATAGGAGTGAAGCCAAATCCAAGCTGGGTTCCCTTTATACTTTTTTTTGGTGCGCCAGGACCATTCACAGTTGAGCTCGCTCAATTTAGCTTAATGCTGATTGGCTAATTTTGTACACTTTTTTATCAAGGGAGGCCAAATGCTCGCTGGTTTCCCTTGCCTTCAATGCTACTGGCGGCAACAATGTCATACTCGTTTGGACCAGACAGCATCAGATAGATGGCCTACACGTAAAGAGACAGAGGGGCGCTGTTTCACTTGCTCTAATTCTTTCTCGTGTGAGATACATTCAGCCACTTGCAAATTTAAGGAAAATTATGAAACACAGAGAGACGAAAGATAAATAATTGTATGTTTTTTTGTTGGTCAATTGTTTTGAGAAGCCTTATTTTCCTTAGCATCCATGAATACACACCACTGTAGCACCCCTAAATGCAACAAAAGTCCAACATTGGGTGGGGGTGGAGTGAGTGTCTAAATAATGCTAATTTAACCATTCTCCTATTTGTTTAAAATGTATTGGAAAATATGTTTTACTGTGGTAAATATTAAAATAAAAGCTTTCATATGAAATTAACACACCCACCTCTCTGTCATAGCTTAAAACATTAATTTCTATGTTTCAGTGCTGTCCACTCAAGGCAGGTCACTCGTGATACAAGTCCGTTTTCAACGTCCATCCATGTCTAAGGACGTCAGAAGACGGCATCAAAACCGGCCAGGAGGGACAACAATGAGCACTGTTACCTTCAAGTAGGTTTTGGTTTTCTAGGGCGTTGTGGGCGTGGATGATGGATGGGTGTAAGCATCTGCCTCTGATTCCAGAGGCAAAGGTTGCATGTTCAAATCCAGCAATAGAAATATGTTTTTGTAATGGTTAGGTTTAATGCCTAACCTTAAGAATTCTGAGTTAATGCCTAAACTTCACCTTAAACACTTAGAAATTTGACGTTTGGAACTACTTTGATCATTTAAAAAATCATGAAGAACAAGGAACACACCAGGCAGGTCCGAGATACTGTTGTGAAGAAGTTTATAGCCGGATTTGGATACAAAAAGATTTCCCAAGCTTTAAACATCCCAAGGAGCACTGTGCAAGCGATAATATTGAAATGGAAGGAGTATCAGACCACTGCAAATCTACCAAGACCTGGCCATCCCTCTAAACTTTCAGCTCATACAAGGAGAAGACTGATCAGAGATGCAGCCAAGAGGCCCATGATCACTCTGGATGAACTGCAGAGATCTACAGCTGAGGTGGGAGACTCTGTCCATAGGACAACAATCAGTCGTATATTGCACAAATCTGGCCTTCATGGAAGAGTGGCAAGAAGAAAGCCATTTCTTAAAGATATCCATAAAAAGTGTTGTTTAAAGTTTGCCACAAGCCACCTGGGAGACACACCAAACATGTGGAAGAAGGTGCTCTGGTCAGATGAAACCAAAATTGAACTTTTTGGCAACAATTCAAAACGTTATGTTTGGCGTAAAAGCAACACAGCTCATCACCCTGAACACACCATCCCCACTGTCAAACATGGTGGTGGCAGCATCATGGTTTGGGCCTGCTTTTCATCAGCAGGGACAGGGAAGATGGTTAAAATTGATGGGAAGATGGATGGAGCCAAATACTGGACCACTCTGGAAGAGACTGGGACGGAGATTTGTCTTCCAACAAGACAATGATCCAAAACATAAAGCAAAATCTACAATGGAATGGTTCAAAAATAAACATATCCAGGTGTTAGAATGGCCAAGTCAAAGTCCAGACCTGAATCCAATCGAGAATCTATGGAAAGAACTGAAAACTGCTGTTCACAAATGCTCTCCATCCAACCTCACTGAGCTTGAGCTGTTTTGCAAGGAGGAATGGGAAAAAAATGTCAGTCTCTTAATGTGCAAAACTGATAGAGACATACCCCAAGCGACTTACAGCTGTAATCGCAGTAAAAGGTGGCGCTACAAAGTATTAACTTAAGGGGGCTGAATAATTTTGCACGCCCAATTTTTCAGTTTTTGATTTGTTAAAAAAGTTTGAAATATCCAATAAATGTCGTTCCACTTCATGAGTGTGTCCCACTTGTTGTTGATTCTTCACAAAAAAATACAGTTTTATATCTTTATGTTTGAAGCCTGAAATGTGGCAAAAGGTCGCAAAGTTCAAGGGGGCCGAATACTTTCGCAAGGCACTGTATTTGTTGATTTATCATTGTTTGCTTTTGTCAGTCAGCTGTTCAGAGGCTCATTGCTTTGTTTTCCCGGTGCGCGCGGGTACTGGTGTTCTCCGCGCCATCCGTGGCCAGAAGTAGTAGACCATTTATGTAGCTTTATTATTTTCTACCAATATTTTTTTTTCTTCCTTGGATCAGCTGATGATGGTTGACAATATATTACTGTCTAGCCTACTGCTAGACAGTAATGCGCATCCAATCCATCCAACAAGTATACGTTAATGACAGTAAGCCTATAAGATGACTCTTTCGGTTAGAAGAGGTTAGTTCGGTTAAAAGCATTCGATTTTGCAATGCGATAGGCCTACATTATTTTGGATTTGTGTGCCCATGAGAACTGTTTTCATGACGAAACGTAATGAAGTGTTACGTGGCATAGTTACATTTACAGTGCATTTTCAGAGATCTCCAAGATCCATGAAAGGTTTAAGTTCAATGTTCTAATTCAATTGTTAAATGCTTAATAACGACAAATAATAATCTCATAAATGTAATTAATGTAAGGAAAGAAAGGTAGTGTTTTATGTTGCACAATCTGTGAAGACTCCAAGCATTAACTCCTGAATTATGGACAACTCATGAACTAGAGTGTAAAACATGTTTTGATTCAATTAATGTATTATATTGAATGTAGGCTACCTGTAGGCTACCTGTTCTCTGTGTATTCTGCAAAATTGTCTCTGCTGAGAGGGTAAGCTACCGGCAGAGGTGGCCCAGTGTAGGGTAAACGCAAGTAAACACTGTTTATCCAACTTTTTCTGAAAAAAATGCATTGAAAGTATAGGGAGTGTAATTTGTTTTTGCCGCATCAGGCAAATCAGAGTTTACCAACCTATTTTTTTACCACCACATCACTGGCTGCCTATTTGAAGTTCATGGTAATACACATTGCAGCTTAGTCTAGTAAATTCACCATGTGTTAGGGTGACCATCCCGTTTTCAACGGAATAGTTTCAGCTCCTTTTCATGTCTCCCAACTTTTCAGGCTACAAAAAAGATACATTTGTCAGCAAGACGTATCAATTCATGTAGGCCTAATCAATGGCAATTGCTGATTGTCATTAAGAACACTTTTTGGTGTTTTGTAACAGATGTCTATTTCCATTCATCAAATGGCACGAGTATACATGCAGTTTGGATGCTGAAATTATTTTGGACTGGACGAACATGCACCGGTAGCCTACTTTTTGAAGTGATTTGTATGACAATCATGACAGGTTGTGTTTATGCCACATTAAAAGGTAAGTAATACATTTTTACCTTTTAAATGACGTCTTTATTATTAGGCTAATAAAAATTGCACACGCTAACCCCACCAAATGTCACTATTCTTGCCATTCTCCTTCGATCTCTCTCATCAACAAGCTGTTTTCGTCCACAGGACTGCAGCTAACTGGATGTTTTTTGTTTGTCGCACATTTCTCTGTAAACCCTAGACACTGTCATGTGTAAAAAGCCCAAGAGGCCGACCATTTCTGAGATACTGGAACCGGCGCTCCTAGCAACGACTGTCACGCCCTGACCGTAGATTGCTTTGTATGTTTCTATTTTTAGTTTGGTCAGGGTGTGATGTGGGTGGGTATTCTATGTTGTATGTCTAGGTGTTGTGTTTCTATGTTTAGGCCTGGTATGGTTGTCAATCAGAGGCTGCTGGTTATCGTTGTCTCTGATTGAGAACCATACTTAGGCAGCCTGTTTTCCCACTATGGGTGTGGGTAGTTGTTTTCTGTCTCTGTCCCAGACAGGACTGTTTCGTTTGTTCTGTTTTGTTATTTTTGTTCTAGTGATCAGTGTAATTAAAAGATCATGAACATGTACCACGCTGCACCTTGGTCCTCTCCTTCTTTCACCAACGACAGCCATTACACCGACGATCATACCACGCTCAAAATTGCTTAGGTCACTCGTTTTTCCCATTCTAACTTTCAATCGAATAATAACTGAATGCCTCGATGCCTGTCTGCCTGCTTTATATAGCAAGCCATGACCACCTGACTCACTGTCTGTAGAAGAACCATTTTTCTGTGAAAAAAAATAACTGATTGAGTATGGTTCTCAAACTGGCCACTGAGTGTATATTGGGTTGAATTTTAGGTTTAATTAGACATGTTATTTGACCTTGTTTCAATGTTGATAGTAAAATGTTTGTTTGAATCAACATCATTGTTTCAGTGTCATGCTGACAACCTAAATAAAGAGGTAGATTGAGATAAAATGTGAAGACACAGCCCAACGATATCTGCCTGAACAGTGACTCCTACTGGCATGTGAGGGGTAATGCACTTCAGTGAGAACAAGTCTACTATCCAGATGCCTACCTCTATGTATGCTGCTTAGCTTTGGAAACAAGCTCTTTTTAATTTCAGCTGAGCTATCATGTCAAAATATTCAGACATTGATCAGCTTCTATACTCATTTGAGTAGACTACCTAAATAACATTGAATAGTTGAAAGTAACTCTAACTTTTCTTAAACAAGCTGTGTGTGAAAGTCAATTCGGAGTGAGGTTGGCTTTATGTAGGCTCTATTAACATCTGATTTGCCCAAAGCACACCATTTTAACGAAGCTAGCTACATACAATATACCCTAATTCGTCTATGGTTGACTGGATCTTTTGACGTTTAGAAGTAGTTACCTTAAACTCTATAAACAGGATGCCAAATGTATGGTATTAATAACACATGTTTATCTTTGGAAATTATCTTGTATATGATTCAACAGAATTTCAACCACCCAATACATTCAATATAGGATGAGGAATTTTCAACGCAATTTCAACGTATACAGAGTTCTGATGATTATGTTGAAATTAGATTGTCTTAACCTGACAAACAGGTTGTTATGTCAATGTATTTAATTTGAAGTTTTACCCTAATTTCAATGCTTACAACTCTGGTTGAAATTAGATGAAAACAGTACTGGTTAATTACTTTTTTTTAAAAATCCAATGTATTTTCCCTGTTGATTCCACGTCACAATACATTGACAAATTACACTGAAACAACGTTGATTCCACCAGTGTGTCCAGTGGGAGCGTTCCTTAAAGCATTTTTTAAAGGTATTGGGTTTCATACTTACAGGATTAACAATTAAAGTCTCAACAATTGGCAGGAGAACATGCTCTCTGAGCAGATATTGTCTTTTAGTGGGATGGGTAAAACTAACAATCTGCTAGGTAAACTGTGTTCACAGTACTCTACAGCAGTTGCCATATTTATGGTGCACAAAGACACGTGAAATCTATATGTGATGGCCCATGGCATGACAATTACAAATATGTACTTAGAGTTCTATCATGAAACCCTCCCAGAAGAAATCCAGACCAGAAAGAATATGCAAAACATGATAATACTGTACTCATAGCAGTGGAGGCTCATCAGAGGAGCAAGGGGAGGACCACCCTCCTCGGTGAATTTCATAAAAATCTAAATAGTGAAAAATTTAAAAAATGATCCTATTAGATAAAACTATTCTAAATATATTCACATTACCAAATAATTGATTAAAACACTGTTTTGCAATGAAGGTCGCACTCAGCAGCACTCTGTAGTTTAGCCCCGTGGTGTAGCCGGAAGACAGCTAGCCTCCTAGCTCCTACCTCTGGGAACATTGACTTCAATACAAAACATAGGAGTCCCATGGTTCTCTCCCCTTCCATAGACTTTCACAGTAATTATGACAACTTCCGGAGGATGTCCTCCAACCTATCAGAGCTCGTGCCGTATGTTGTCCACCCAATCAAAGGATTATATAATGAATTTAGTACTGAAAGCATAAGCTACAGCTAGCTGCACTGCATAAAATGTGGTGAGTAGTTGCATCAAAGAGGGTGAAAGACAATAGATGAGCAGTTAAAAAAAAGAATCTTTCAAAATGAAGGAGAAGAGCGAGCTATATTTGGTTGTATTTTTTTTTTTTACTTTCACTTTCACTTAGCTAGCAAATGCAGCTAGCTAGTTTAGCCTACTCAAACACCCTGCTCAAACTGAGAGGGATGCTATGTTCGCTAGCTGGCTATGGCTATCCAACACTGGAACTCATCCAAGTCAACGTAAGCTTTTGGTTTTATTAATTTATTGTCACTGGGACACACTGGTGTAACTGCTAAACTGATTTCTGACTGTACAATGTACTGCATGATTGTAGCGGGTTTACTAACGTGTTAGTTCTAGTAGTTCTAGTTGACAATGATGTAGGCTGTGTGTAGCGGTTAGCTGTCATGATATGAAGGTTTGGCTTGGAAAGTTTTTTTTGCCTGGTCACAGACAGCACTCAAGTCCACAAGCGAAGGGTAACGTTGAGAGCAGGAGAGCGTGTAGATAGTTGGAAGAAGGAATTATATATACATTGAGCAAAGTGATCATGCTGTGTGAATGTGGCTGCTATGAAAGTGAACTGTTTTGCGTGTGATCAGGGGTGAATTGAATATGAATGACAGTCATCCAATATGCTGTAATAGAAATAAGGCCATACTCCTAAAAAAAAAGAATCCTCCCTCATCTTAAACGGCACCGACCGCCACTGACACACAGTGAAACACAAATCTACTGTCTCGTTTTAAATCCCTTTACAATACAATCTATTGTACAGTACTGTACATGTTCCAATATAACCCTCTACTTTGATTCTACCTTGCAGTATGTCAAATGTGCACACAGGTTGGAAAAGGATCAAAATAGGTAACATCTGCAGCTTGGAGATAACAGTGATTCATTAGACAGGTCAAACAGCATGAGATGTGGGGAGAAGAGAGACTGTGTTAATTTTTTATTTACCCTTTATTTCACTAGGCAAGTCAGTTAAGAACAAATTATTATTTACAATGACAGCTCTAAGAACAGTGTGTTAATTGCCTTGTTCAGGAGCAGAACAACAGATTTTTACCTTGTCAGCTCAGGGATTTGATTTTGTAACCTTTCGGTTACTGGCCCAACGCTCTAACCACTAGGCTACCTGCAGCCCCAGGCGGTGTGTAAAGCAACAAGAGAACAGATACTAAGTAAATCAGACAGGAGATAAGATAGAAGGTAGCAGAGAGAGAGAGAATGAGATAGAGGTTCCCTGGGGAGCAAGGGGAACACATCCAATATTAGAGGAACCCAGTGGGGGCTGGGGCGGAGTGTGGAGTATCACCGCTACCGGAACAGATGCTGACCTGCCAAATGCTAACCTAATGCGCCGGGGCTCTGAAAGGCTGGAGAGACGCGCTGTCTAGACTATGCAACATGAGTCTGCCGTGAGACATGGAGCATTTCTATACAGGTGGCGTTTCCAGGTGCGTTTTAAATTGCACCTTTTATACCGATGGCGGACATTGCCATCTCATTCATCACACTGTAATAGGGGAGATCAGAGTACAGACCTTTCACCCTGTTTCTAGTAGTGCAGCTGGGACTGGGACCGGGATGATGTACTCAACTGAACTCCACACAGTCAAGAGACCAGGAAGGTCTATAATGCATGGGCCCTCCCACCAGGCCATTATTGTACACAAAATAACCACTTCCAAAAAAGTTTTGTCACAAATTGTTTATCACAAATCAGACTAATTAAAATCAGGGACACATATGTTGATTAGCATAACATACTTTGTTTAGCACTTGTTTGCATATCATGCCTGATACTGGGACAAGCTCTGTAGGCATGTTTCCAATGTGCTATAACCTCAGTTTTGTGTCTGGCAACATGTAACATATCAAACAAATGTAGGCCCGCTAAGCATACTTGGACAAGGAAGACTGCATACATCATTTCAGTAGAACAATGGTTATAACAACTTTAATTAGTGTGATATTCTTGCCCGCACGAACTGGATTGAAAGACATTGAATTATAGCTCGATCATAAGGTTACAACAAGTCCACATCTGGAGCCTGAGGTCACATCAACATGCACTTGGGTCTGAGGCTCCTATGTCAGATATGTGTTCTGCTTAGGGGCCAAGCCCAAGAGGGAGCCCATAGCCAGTCAGACACACACGCTAACCCCTGAGGGGGCGGGAGAGACAGTGGGTAGAAAAACACAAGAGATTTGACTTATTCCTCATCACTGCTGCAAACAGACCACCCAGTGTCTTGCCCTTGACGAAAGGCCAATGCTGTTTTATTCTGTGTGGAGTTGAGTTTGAAAAATGTCTTTCCTCTCTCTGTCTAAACAGCATGTACTGTTGCTGAGGGGTCAGTCTGAATGATTATGCGACATTGAAGTGGAAGAGTATGTACTGTACATATGCAGTGTTTTCCCTAGGATTTTTTTCAGCATTGATGGCAAAGGGTAGTGGGGGGGGGGTGCATTGCAACTAGTGTTAGTTAGTGCAATGTTAGTGCAATGCCATACTAGCTGTTCACGTAGACTTCCAGTCATTGAGGAAACAACTATCCATTTAAAAGAGTCTCGGCAGAACTATATACACTATCGTTCAAAAGTTTTGGATCACTTAGAAATGTCCTTGTTTTTGAAACAAAAGCAATTGCTTTGTCCACTAAAATAACATCAAATTGATCAGAAATACAGTGTAGACATTTTTAATGTTGTAAATGACTATTTTAGCTGGAAACTGTTGATTTTTTTATGGAATATCTACATAGGCGTACAGAGGCCCATTATCGGCAACCATCACTCCTGTGTTCCAATGGCATGTTGTGTTAACTAATCCAAGTTGATCATTTTAAAGGCTAATTGATCATTAGAAAACCCTTTTGCAATTACGTTAGCACAGCTGAAAACTGTTGTCTGATTAAAGAAGCAATAAAACTGTCCTTTAGACTAGTTGAGTATCTGGAGCATCAGCATTTGTGGGTTCGATTACAGGCTCAAAATGGCCAGAAACAAATAACTTTCTTCTGAAACTCATCAGTCTATTCTTGTTCTGAGAATTGAAGGCTATTCCATGTGAGAAATTGCCAAGAAACTGAAGATCTCGTACAACGCCGTGTACTACTCCCCTCACAGAGCAGCTCAAACTGGCTCTAACCAGAATAGAAAGAGGAGTGGGAGGCCCCAGTGCACAACTGAGCAAGAGGAAAAGTACATTAGAGTGTCTAGTTTGAGAAACAGACGCCTCACAAGTCCTCAACTGGCAGCTTCATCATCACCCGCAAAACACCAGTCTCAATGTCAACAGCGAAGAAGCGACTCCGGAATGCTGGCCTTTGAGGCAGAGTTCCTCTGTCCAGTGTCTGTGTTCTTTTGCCCATTTTAATCTTTTATTTTTATTGGCCACATATATATATACATATATATATATATGAATATATATGTGTGTGTGTGTGTGTGTGTGTCAGATCACACACAACACTGCGTCAGATTTTTAGCAACGGTGACAACAATTTCGCTACGATGGGCCCCCGCAGCTAATGAATATAGGGGAAACACTAATATAGGAAAAAACTAAACTCATTCCAAAATCGTCCTAAATTCGGTCCTGCAGTGACATGTCAAGCATTTTTGGCACAGCGGGTAGTGCTATCACTTTTGGGAACGCTTTTGGGAAAGAGGAGCCATGGGTGGAACAGTAGAGCCTGAGGCTACTGCTTTATTGATTCATATTCAGTCTGTGTGCGTGCCATGCTGGTCCACAGATTTTTAGTTATCAGATACATGTTGGATACCAGCTCTACTCATCCATAATACATGGAAATTGAAGACAACTATATTTTGCCAAAGTTACAGTATATGTATGAAAGGTGGTTTGATATTGCTGGAAAAGGATCAAGAAGGATCTCGTTTTCGGCAATGCTGGTGTTTAATCAAATGTTTGGACACCTCAAGATGATTCTGATGAGAGGTATTTGGATAGGTAGAAGGCCTAGCATGTGGTTGGTAGTTTGAGTTAAATTAAAATATGTTTCTGTGGGCACTGTGGCCAATGTGTTTAGGAGTTCTGGATCACTGGGACTGAGAGGGAGAGTGATTACCCTGGATGTGTGGGCATGTTTCACAGTAGCTTCCTCTGCCTTCATATTTATTTGTACTTGTCGTACAAACCCAAGCATGCCTTCATGATGAGTAGTGTTTTTACTTCATGAAAAATGTAGTTAGTCATTATGCTGTGAACAGCCCATAAAAACACCCGCAATGAATGTGTGGAACATTTCATGACCTTCCACAAGAATTATTTAAAGAATAAACACAACTGCTATTGTTTATACTGCACAGAATGTATTGTATATAGAGAGAATATAGGCATAAATTACTGTTGTAAAGAACGGGAATAAAACATGTCTTGAAGAGCACTGCCTTACATGAACCAGTCAGCAGTCACCATTCTCAGAGGCCCATGTTTGAACTGGGCACTGGGTCCATGTTAGACCAAATGTGAGAGTGTTAACAGTATTCAACCTTGTCCAAGTGCTCTCAATCATAGGAACTCATTGCTGGAACACTATTGCTCATGTCATTTCAAACATGTCAAATTAATGGGGGTGAATATAAATCACTTGACATGTTTAGTAGCTACTTGTTAATAGCTAACAGTTAAACTACAACCAATATGTGCAGCAGCCCTATTGGCAAACTACAATTAAAGATCAGAATTGATTCATACATAGTTTTAACCCATAACGTTGGAGTGTGTGCAGACGTCTGAACAACATGAGGGATGTGTAGGGTGGAGGAGGGGGGAGTGACTCATGAAGGGAGACACATCAGGGGTTTCACTGAGATATATTTGTATTCAGAGACTCACTCATCGTAACCATGACGGTAGTAGCTACAGTACACTGTAGAGGTCAACTGATTATGATTTTTCAATGCCAATACCGATTATTGGAGGACCAAAAAAGCCGATACTGATTAATCGGACAATTTTGTATTTATTTATTTGTAATAAGGACAATTACAACAATACTGAATGAACACTTATTTTAACTTAATATAATACATCAATAAAATAAATTTAGCCTCAAGTAAATAATGAAACATGTTCAATTTGGTTTAAATAATGCAAAAACAAAGTGTTGGAGAAGAAAGTAAAAGTGCAATATGTGCTATGTAAGAAAGCTAACATTTCAGTTCCTTGCTCAGAAAATGAGAAAATATGAAAGCTGGTGGTTCCTTTTAACATGAGTCTTCAATATTCCCAGGTAAGACATTTTAGGTTGTAGTTATTATAGGAATTATAGGACTATTTCCCTGTATACCATTTTGTATTTCATTAACCTTTGACTTTGGCACTTTAGTATTGCCAGTGTAACAGTATAGCTTCCGTCCCTCTCCTCGCTCCACCCTGGGCTCGAACCAGCAACACAACGACAACAGCCACCATCGAAGCAGTGTTACCCATGCAGAGCAAGGGGAACAACTACTAGAAGGCTCAGAGCGAGTGATGTTTGAAACGCTATTAGCGCGCGCTAACTAGCTAGCCATTTCACTTCGGTTACACCAGCCTCATCTCGGGAGTTGATAGGCTTGAAGTCATAAACAGCGCAATGCTTGACGCACAAGGAAGAGCTACTGGCAAAACACACGAAAGTGCTGTTTGAATGAATGTTTACGCGCCTGCTTCTGCCTACCACTGCTCAGTCAGATACTTAGATACTTGTATGCTCAGTCAGATTATATGCAACGCAGGACACGCTAGATAATATCTAGTAATATCATCAACCATGTGTAGTTAACTAGTGATTATGATTGATTGTTTTTTATAAGATAAGGTTAATGCTAGCTAGCAACTTACCTTGGCTTACTGCCTTCGCGTAACAGGCAGTCTCCTTGTGGAGTGCAACGAGAGAGAGGCAGGTCGTTATTGCGTTGGACTAGTTAACTGTAAGGTTGCAAGATTGGATCCCCCGAGCTGACAAGGTGAAAATCTGTCGTTCTACCCCTGAACGGGGCAGTTAACCCAGGCCGTCATTGAAAATAAGAATGTGTTCTTAACTGACTTGCCTAGTGAAATAGTTTAAAAAAAAGTTTTGTAAATATATATTTTTTAAAGAAATCGGCAAATCGGCGACCAAAAATACAGATTTCCGACTGTTATGAAAACTTGAAACTGGCCCTAATTAATCGGCCATGCCGATTAATCGGTCGACCTCTAGTACACTGCCTCAAAAAGGATTCCCTGGTGTGGAGGGTGCTCATTATGTTTGTAAAGAACACTTCCATGGAGAACGGGGGAGTAAGCCCATCAATGACTGAGTGAATAAGTGACTGTGGTTGAGGAGATTGCCTCTTTATATATTAATTCCAGGACACAAACCAGTGCAACATATTCTGCTTTTGTGTGTCATTATGTCATTTCAGATCTACAGGCAACCAACCAGATCCACTGATGTGTCAGAAACTGCCATGGTACAGTCCAGACAAGCCTTACTGATTGTCTTTGGCACCAATAAATCAGAATTAAACTCATGTTTACAAGCCTTTTGGAAATTGAACAGTGTAAGCACAATGAAAAAGTCACACATGCAGAACATTACAGCCTTTGTACGTAGGAGTCAACAGACTTCAATATTCATTACCTCTTTAGCTATAATATAGGAACACTGACATCAGAATATAATGAACAATTGTGCTGACTGGAAGCTCAAGTGGGGTCTACCATCTACATTAGTAAAGAGCACTGTTCGCCTCATTTACAGTTTTGCACAAACTGAATACAACAACGTGTTGGGGATTGGGAGCTATACATTGTATAGTACTTTTCACTAGATTGAAGAATGCACAAAGTCAATTGATCCACATTGTATCTTCAAAACAATTCAGACCATCCATAAGGCATCAGTGACAAAGCAATTGAAAAAGTTTGAATTGACAATCAGAGGAGATCTGGCCTTCTCTTTCTTAAAGGGAATTCCCCAGACTACTTTAATCATAAATACTGTCAGAATCTTGCATCACATCAGTGTTATTGTGATACAGGCAGAAGGTAGCCTAGTGGTTAAGAACGTTGGGCCAGTAACTGAAAGGTTGCTGGTTTGAATCACAGAGCTAGCTGGGTGAAAATTATGTTGATGTGGCTTTGAGCAAGGTGCTTAACCTTAATTTCAACTGTAAATCGCTCTGGATAAAAGTGTCTTCTAAATATGTCAAATGTAATGATTCCTTAGACATGAGTCTGGTCAGATTTACACAGAGATATTGAAAGAAGAGGTTTGGACATTGTCCTCCTCTCATCCAGATCAAGTTGGGAAAATGCAGCAACAATAATGATGAGTCCAGGGGACAATGGAGATATATGTGAACAATTATGTGATCATGATGCCACACTTGACATGGTCTAAGAAGATCTATTCCTGGCTTCCTTTTTTAACATTATATTCATTATCCACCCTTTAACCTTGAGTGTATGAGAGTTCTTATCCAGCAAATCATATCCATTTCCCAGGGACTAAGAGAAGAGAATCTGGTGGTGGTGTGTGCTCAGAGATGTCATGCCCACAGGGTGTACAGGGCCACGTGCCCCCTCAGGTTAACTAACAAAGTAAAACAAAACAAAAAACGGTTCAATTAAAAAATATATAAAACAAATAATTACTCAACTTTTTTTGCCCATGTTTTATCATAATTATTTATAAAAATATCTGTCAGCTGTATTTTGAGGAGGGGGCACACTGACTAGACAAGGCAAAGAGTACCTCTGCTATTCTCCCTAGTAAGTGGTTCCTTCTGAGATGCATGGATCCCGTCAGTAGAGGAGATTGTAGAGCAGAGACGGAAGAGGATCCCTAATTTTTTCTGTTTCAATGGAATTCCATGAGCTAAGTAGACCAGACCCAGCTGGTATCGCATTGGTGTCTATGGGGGTGCAACACCCTTAAGTAGACCGGAGCGGACAATTCTTTTCAATGGTAAACGGCCTGAATCGACTATATTCACAGAGTACCCACCATCTTCAGTTTAGAGGGACACACACGGCGCAGCTGACGGTTTTGGACAGGACTCACAGGAGGTATGTTTGGAAATGAATTTGATCACCAAGAAGCCCTATCAGGCTATCAAGTTTGAGTAGCTAGCTTGTCTATCCTGGCTGGCATCACTGACGTAGCAGAAACCCCCGCAGCCCACGCAAGGCGGGGGGGCCCCACGAGCTCTGGGGGCCAATGTCCTGTCATGTCACACCTACAGTATGTCTAAATTTGATACATTTTTTAAAGAAATACATTTGACAGGAACTCTCCTTTTTAATTTACACATGTAGCAAGTGAACTATTTGTGTTGTCCAATCTGCATGGTATTAGGTGAGAGAGACAGACAACATAGTTGTCATGCATCTAATTACCTATTTCTAAGCGGTGCCAGTGGTAGCAGCCTCAGCCTCCGCACCTAATTGGCTATCAAGTTCAGAAATGTGTGCGTTGTTCAAGATGGATAAACAAAAGGCAAGACCAAGTGGTGCACAAAAACAACTGATCAAGTGCGTGTCAAATCTCGACCGACGAAACACCTAACAGGTGGAAGCTAGGAGGCCTACTTTTGCAGCAGCTAGCACTAGCAGCCTCCCATTCCTGACAGAGACCACACTGCTCGGGCCCGGCAATGATAGTGGCCTTGCTCCTCCTCATCTTCCTACCCTTAAGAATAGTGACAGTTCCTCTAGTGAGAGTGCAGGACCTCGTTCTTCTCCTCTCCCAGAAAACCAGCAGTGCTCATGAGAGCGACCCCCCTTCTGTGAACACTGGTAAGCTTACAAGTGATGAGACGGATAGCCCCAACAGCGTGGAGTACGAGTTCCAATGTGTAATATATATATTACCAGTCAAAAGTTTGGACACACCTACTATTTCTTTATTTGTCCTATTTTCTACATTGTAGAATAATAGTGAAGACATGAACTATGGAATAACACATATGAAATCATATAGCAACCAAAAAAGTGTTAAACAAATTCAAATATATTTTATATTTGAGATTCTTCAAATAGCCACCTTTTACCTTGATGACAGCTTTGCACACTATTGGCATTCTCTCAACCAGCTTCATGAGGCAGTCACCTGGAATGCATTTCAATTAACAGGTGTGCCTTGCTAAAAGTTAATTTGTGGAATTTCTTTCCTTCTTAATGTGTTTGAGCCAATCTGTTGTGTTGTGACAAGGTATCGGTGGTGTTCAGAACATAGTGCAGTCGCACTTACCATCAAACGCTTTGATACATTTACATTTACATTTACATTTAAGTCATTTAGCAGACGCTCTTATCCAGAGCGACTTACAAATTGGTGCATCCACCTTATGACATCCAGTAGAACAGTCACTTTACAATAGTGCATCTAAATCTTAAAGGGGGGTGAGAAGGATTACTTATCCTATCCTAGGTATTCCTTAAAGAGGTGGGGTTTCAGGTGTCTCCGGAAGGTGGTGATTGACTCCGCTGTCCTGGCGTCGTGAGGGAGTTTGTTCCACCATTGGGGGCCAGAGCAGCGAACAGTTTTGACTGGGCTGAGCGGGAACTGTACTTCCTCAGTGGTAGGGAGGCGAGCAGACCAGAGGTGGATGAACGCAGTGCCCTTGTTTGGGTGTAGGGCCTGATCAGAGCCTGGAGGTACTGAGGTGCCGTTCCCCTCACAGCTCCGTAGGCAAGCACCATGGTCTTGTAGCGGATGCGAGCTTCAACTGGAAGCCAGTGGAGAGAGCAGAGGAGCGGGGTGACGTGAGAGAACTTGGGAAGGTTGAACACCAGACGGGCTGCGGCGTTCTTGATGAAACTCGCTCCTATGAGGACCGCCACAGGATAGGAAGACCCAAAGTTACCTCTGCTGCAGAGCATAAGTTCATTAGAGTTAACTGCACCTCAGATTGCAGCCCAAATAAATGCTTCACAGAGTTCAAGTAACAGACACATCAACTGTTTAGAGGAGACTGCGTGAATCAGGCCTTCATGGTCTGCAAAGAAACCTCTACTATAGGACACCAATGATAAGAAGAGACTTGCTTGGGCCAAGAAACTTGAGCAATGGACATTAGACTGGTGGAAATCTGTCCTTTGGTCTGATGAGTCCCAATTTGATATTTTTGGTTCCAACCTCCGTGTCTTTGTGAAACGCAGAGTAGGTGAACGGATGATCTCCATGTGTGTAGTTCCCACTGTGAAGCATGGAGGAGGAGGTGTGATGGTGTGGGGGTGCTTTGCTGGTGACACTGTCAGTGAGTTATTTAGAACTCAAACCACACTTAACCAGTATGGCTACCATGGCATTCTGCAGCGATACGCCATCCCATCTGGTTTGTGCTTAGTGGGACTATCAGTGACCCAATACACCTCCAGGCTGTGTAAGGGCTATTTGACCAAGAAGGAGAGTGATGGAGTGTTGCATCAGATGACCTGGCCTCCACAATCACCCGACCTCAACCAAATTGAGATGGTTTGGGATGAGTTCAAACGCAGAGTTAAGGAAAAGCAGCCAACGAGTGCTCAGCATATGTGGGAACTCCTTCAAGAGTGTAGGAAAAGCATTCCAGGTGAAGCTTGTTGAGAGAATTCCCAGAGTGTGCAAAGCTGTCATCAAGGCAGAGTGGCTATTTTTAGAATATAAAATACAAAATATTTCTTTATTTATTTCATAGTTTTTATGTCTTCACTATTATTCTACAATTTGGAAAATAGTCAAAATAAACCAAAACCCTTGAATGAGTAGGCGTGTCCAAACTTTTGACTGGTACTATATATATATATTTTGCTGGTAAAAATAATAATATATATAACCAGCTAAATACTGTATATAGCTAGACAACTCTAGTAAGCTAATCCCTAGTAAGCTATTGTTTTGACGGAGGACTTACTGTATTATTTGGCATTAATAGACTGGTTTTACACAGCACAAACTTTCCATCCAAGCTGCGAGAGAGCTCGATGACAGCAAAGGTAGGTTATAGGCCTAAAGGACAGTTGTATATTTTGAAAAAATCTATTGGTTACTGTATATTACTTTTACAATCAGCAACATTTTTTAAATGTATTTTTTTTATTTAACTAGGCAAGTCAGTTAAGAACAAATTCTTATTTTCAATGACGCCCTAGGAACAGTGGGTTAACTGCCTTGTTCAGGGGCAGAACGGCAGATTTTTACACTGTACTCAGGGATTCAATCTTGCAACCTTTCAGTTACTAGTCCAACGCTCTAACCACTAAGCTACCTGCCATTTGAATTTCCCACTTTAATTACTGAACAAGTAAACACATTATTGACGGCATCCAGCATTCTAAATAGCAGGATTGTGACACCGTTGGGTTACAGCTTCGTGAAACACAATATTAGGCTTAACATGAGAAAATGTTGACCAAATAAAAAAGAATCCATTAAAGCAAAGCTATAGGCTATTACAAGCATTATCACCACATAATCTGATAGGCAGCCGTGTAGACGTCACAATTTCAGAACCATGGACAGCGATCGGTTGTCTATACATTTTGGAGGGGGGATCCGCATTAGCAGGGGTCCAGAGAAACTGAGCTTCGCCAGAGGCACGCATGTCTGCTGGTAGACTTTACAAAAGCAAGCAATTACTAAATAACAGTCATTGCTCTCAATCTTTTACCCAGATTTGAGCAGAAATGCAAGGAAGCGTATTTAGTTTATTTAAAAAAAGAACCATCAGTGAGGAGGATATCGACAGCTCAAGTAGTATGCTTAGATATGCAGAAAAATAGCCACCATTTCACATAGAATTAAGAGTGATGATTATGTCTCTGGCAGTTTCATAACCCCCCCCCCCCCAGCCATCATCACCTACTTTAAGCCCCTCAGATGTTTGGGGTGCATGACGCCTCAATGTGTTCTGAGTGGCATGATGATGGTGACCCACGCTGGATGAGATGTTACAGCTAGAGCACTTGTCTCGTACCAGACGTGAACATGTTCTCACCTCATAAGCCCAGTGTTAGCCCAGATAAAGTCCAGTGGAGGAAAGAGAGACTTGTCTGTCCACAGAGCTCCAGATGTTGCACCAGTCTGCAGCCCTGGCCAGATGGGACACAGCTGTACTATATTGAAGCAACGCTAGCCTACATCACAGCACTGACACTAGACCTGAACCTGACATAGCAAACCAACCTCACCCATTACATGCAATCTACAGACCTCATACAGACTAACCCACTCCAAATTGTGCTCCTTCTCCTCAACCATTTTCAGAATAACAACAAAGTATTGCCAGATTTGCCTCTATAAAATACTAATATACAGTAGGAGTAGGAATAGGGAATAAAATACCAATGTCAGAGAACAGTATTGGACAATCCAGAATTGTATGGGACATTACCCATGATGATGATTTATTTTAAAACATCACTCATCATGACAGAGTTGAATGATAGTCAGCCCTGGAGTTCAACGGAGAGGGCAATCCATCTGAACCCATAATCAGGATTGTTTAATACTGCCATCTGTGCAAATAAGTGTGTGTAGTAAAACATTTACAGCTGTACAAGTGTTTTCACCCCAACTACTGCCATCTGGTCCTACACATCAATATTTGACAGTGTTTTCACTGAAAGATCACAGAACATGAAACATGAAGAATGGTGCGCAACGAGATGAGAAAATGACAACAGAATTAGATATTTATTAATATCGTATTGATATGAAGTAATAGCTGATTAGGCCATCTGTGACACAACAATTCTTAACAAAACGAAGGCCGGTTATATCATCCATCTCTAGTCTATTGAGCAGGTTGACGTTTATTGTCATGAGTTTTGCCCTGGAGACAGAACTGAGTGGTTTACGCTAGATGGGCCAGCTGCAAAGTAAAAATTGGCTATATTGCAAACATTAATGACAAAAAACAACATTTTTTACATTTAAAGTTGGGGTTAGGCATTAGGGCTAGCAGTGTGGTTACGGTTAAGGTTAGGGTTAGGTTTTATGACTTGTGGCTGTGCCAGCTAGTGACCACTCTGCAGAGCTGGCTCCAGTACATGAGTCATCTCAATAAACGCCAATGCGTCAACAGCATGAGAGGAGTCTTTTAGGCAATGAACAATGATTGCCCAATAGTCACTCGGTCAGAAACAACAAGAATCAATGAATACATCTTTGTCCTTCACAAACCAAAAAGCTTTGGTAAAAACATGAATTTACTTCAAAAGAGATTCAAAAGTCAAACAATACACTTTGAGTAGTAAACTATGCTACACAAAGAGAATCATGGTGAGCCAAAACCCTCTATGAGTAAACATTTTGGCATTCCTACCCAAAATAACAGCTATTCATCACCAAGTTCTGTGCAACACAGGGTTGGTGGATGGGGTTCAGTACCCTACATTGTATCTTCAGCAGTGTGATAATTCAAAGACTACACTGTCTGCACCACCGGCCGATGTGGAGGAACTGCACACTCACTTGTCGTCGCAGTAGCAAAAGCCACAGCTTTGAAAAACTCATCTGTATGTGTTTGTGACTCTCTTGCGGATTTGCCCTCTTTACAAGAAACAGGATTTGGTTACACTTAGTAAACACACTTCATGTTGTGCCACGACAAGTTTTGAAAGCAGTCTGTTTTTTTTCATAGGAAATTAATCTTTGATTAAAAGCATGTGGGGCATTAGCCTGCACTGGGTTGAGACCCAGCTGTGCTTTCTTGAAACCAATATAATTAGCCTTATATGAAATGTAAAAGCTGCAACTAACCATGAGAAAAGCTCAAAAGGGGAGAAAATAGTCTCAACAATTGCATACAAAATTCACTGGATCAAACCTCTGATGAAAATGTTAAAACACATGAACCAGCTGTTACATATTAGTTTGAGGTCTTCACAGTAACTGAACTACACACTGTAAATATTTTGGATCTGGTACATTGTGATTCAGAGTAACAAACAAAATTCACAATGATTCTCCATCTTTTCCGTTCAGTTCGTTATGGCCAGTTTCAAATAGTTTTCATTGGGAAGTCTTAAATTGTGACTTCATGAAAGTTGTGACTAGCCTGGTTATCACTATCCAATCTGTGGCCATCAGATGGAAACCAAAGAACTTGTCAATATAAAATATTTTCACAGTTTTTTTTATTGTTATAATGTAATCTGATGGAAAGAGAACATCCAGTGCAGCTTTGGGAATCAGTGTTACTATGGAGACAACTCTGGTCATGTCAACACACTCCAAGAAGACTTCAAACAAAGACTGGGCCCTTTCAGCAAGAGTTATGAGAAGAAACATCTTTAAGTGCTGGGTTTTCCTCTGTCTGAACACAACAAACAGTATATAGCCTCTTTAAACAATAGCCAAGATGCCTGTCATATGACTCATTGGTTTCTCTCTTTAAACTATAAAAATTAATATTGAGAAAATATTATTCTTACTACTCCCAAGCTCAAATTGTTCCCACAAAAGGTCAGAAACCAGAAAACCCTTTTTGACTAAGCAATGGAATGAATCTCAAATAACTGAGAGATTGGCAATCAGCTGCACTGTTCTAGAGATGGTTTGATAAGATATTTTAAATTTGTGCTGCAGGACCCATACATATGGGGGAAGTTCATAAAAAACACTCCATAAAGTGGATAAGTAATAAATCGAATCAAATAGACATGCAATACTCTAGGCTGTAGCCAGCCAATTCATGTATTACATGCTAAATCAAATATGAATTAGTACATAAGGCCAGAAATAATAAACTAAGATAGTGTCACTGACTTAAAGAATACATGAAAATACCAGGGGGAAAAGCATGTTCTCTTTCAGCTTTTACCTTGAGGCTCCAAACATACAGTTCAACACCCCCACATTCTTGACCTCTCAAGAGAAAAGCTAATGTAAGTCTGAGGCCCTCAGTTTTCTCCTTTTCTTCACTAATCCCAAGTCATTTGGTCCTCCTCATGCAGACTCTTAATACTGTATGTCTTGGCTGTGTGATGGCCGTGGATGTCCGCAATGGTATAAGTTCATAGTTACCACTCTTGTCATGGTGAAATAGCATGAAGGGAGAAACATCTGAAGCTGCAGCATTATAGCAGCAGGTTGGCAAACTGAATCAATGGTAAAACACGGTCACCGGCTGAAACTTGTTAATAAATCCCAATATACTGTATAAGAAAAACTCATTTCAGCTGCCATATTACAATCCAACATGCAAGGCACACCTTCATCAGCTACCTGCAAACAGGGAACTGATTTACCATACAATTCTAGAACAATTGTTAGAATGGCATTCGTGTTGAAGGGTAGCCTACATTGGCGATGCATGGTGAGTCAGTTTGAGAAAGATAAAACAGAAAGTAGCATATATTTTTTTATCTTGTGCCTTTGCTTTTCTTGAAATAAAAGCACTACTTTAACAGAACATCTGTATGTAATATAGTAAATAATCAAATGATTATTGTAGTTAATTCTACATCAATTAGGAAATTCAAGAAATGAAACAGATCATAATTCATATCAAGTCAGATAATTTATCCCAGCACCTCGTAAAGCCAGCATCAAACATAGTAAAGTCACAACATTGTGTAATGACGAGGCCACCTTGTTTCAGGGAATACAGAATGTGTGGTCTACAACAATTACAGGACTTGCACGTATGTACAACTACATGCAATTAAATCCAAACAAATCTAGGAACCTTCAAATGATTTACACATACTGCACATGTGTCCATTAATTTGAATGTAGCCACAGGTGCAGATGTAGATTTGATCAAAACTCCCAACAATATCAAAAGTAAATGATGGACAACTCAGAAATGCAGTTCAAAAGATGGCCACTGAATATGCCCTCCACTATGCGAATACTGTATATGTCTCTCGTACTTTCTTTATCTCTGTCTTTTTCAGCAAAGCCCTTGTACTTCAAAAAGGGAACCCCCTTATCCCTGTAAGTGAGTTTTATAGCTCTCTAAAATTGGACTAAATCACAAAGAAAGACAAACTGGGATGTGTTCGCTAAAGCATAAGTCATACAAGGCTTTCCAACATTACACATTTTTTTTCCATAAGCCAAGCTGCACTGAAACTGACATCAAACACTTTGCATATCAACAAAGGGCCTGGGACGTTTCACACACGCCTTATCTCATCTAGTCCCAGTAATGTCTCACAGCTGCTTTCAGTAAGGCAGTCACGAAGGCCTTTGGATGTTGCTCTGCGAGAAACTAAGATACTGGATCTTCACAAATGATACAGTCATAATCAGCTGTCTCTATGGCATCAAAAGACAAAAGAGGGAAAGAGAGATAAAATGAGTGGAAAACAAACTTTTCTCAAAAGAAGAGATTCATTTATGGACATTTACTTTTGGGATGTAGAACGTCATTGGGTTTTCAGAGAATCTTGGTCCATGAGACAATTTACTCATAACACAGACACCATGCACGTGATGTCGTTGAGTCCTTCATCAACTTTAGTTATTGAAAGATCAGACAGCTCAGTTATCTGTGCCATTTGGCTTTCCCAAATCACTCTCAACAGATAACCTCGCAGAACACGATTCTGGATATGACACATTCTTCTGAAATATTTTAGGAGACAGTCTAACAGTATATGATCATCTGGTTGTTTCAAAGAAAAAACTGGAATGTTTTAACATCTTTAACACATGATCATGCTTTTTGTTGCCCCAACGTTCTTAGTTAGAGATTTTACAGGGTCCATAAAAAGTAACCCTCCCCCTCCAAAATACACATTCTTTTGAAGGCTTTTAAGGATTAAAAATAGATGTATGAGAGCCTGAAGGACATGGGCTTTCATTTATAAAACAATCATGCTCAAATCTGAGCATTAAGTGAGCATAGGCCATCATCACACAAGGTTCCAGATTGCTACATTTGAACATGAACCCATGATCAAATCTAAATTCAAACCTCTGCTCGTGCATGATGATCTCCTGTGGTGAACAAGTGGCATTGCTTGACATGATCTCATACCCTATGTACACTATACTACCTTGAAAACACAAACTAGGTCCAGGAGAGACCCTTGTGTAGTGTAGAGACGGATACAAATCTCTCTTTAAGAGATGTCTCCCACACTATACCTCTGGGGGGAGACATCTACACCATGAGTGGTACAGTGTAAAGACAACAGCTCTCTTACGCCCTGCAAGAATTACCTTAATTACCTTAATACCAGCAGACAACATTTTTGCTCTGTTACCCAAATAAAAAATGTAAGGCTTTTAAAATACAGTATTCAGACCCCTTGACTTTTCCCACATTTTGTTAAGTTACAGCATTTTCTACACATGTATTTAAAACATGTTTTACTCATCAATCCACACACAATACCCCATAATGACAAAGCGAAAACAGCTTTTAATATTTTTTTGCAAATGTATTAAAAACCGAAAGTAGGAATACCTTATTTATTCAGCCCTTTTGTTATGAGACTTGAAATTGAGCTCAGGTGCATCATGTTTCCATCATCATCACTGTCTTGATTGGAGTCCGCCTGTGGTAAATTCAATTGATTGGACATGATTTGGAATGGCACACACCTGTCTATATAAGGTCATACAGTTGATGGTGCATGTCTGAGCAAAAACCAAGCCATGAGGTCGAATGAATGATCTGTAGAGCTCCGAGACTGGATTGTGTCGAGGCACAGATCTGGGGAAGGATACCAAAACAATTATGCAGCATTGAATGTCTCCACGAACACAGTGGACTCCATCATTCTCAATTGGAAAATGTATGGAACCACCAAGACTCTTACTAGAGCTGGCCACCCGGCCAAACTGAGCAATCGGTGGAGAAGGGCCTTGGTCAGGGACGTGAACAACATCCTGATGGCCACTCTGACAGAGTTCCTCTGTGGAGATGGGAGAACCTTCCAGAAGGACAACCATTTCTGCAGCACTCCACCAATCAGGCCTTTATGGTATAGTGGCCAGACGGAAGTCTATCTACAGTAAAAGACAGATACATGGCTGCCCACTTGGAGTTTGCCAAAAGGCACCTAAAGACTCTCAGACCATGAGAAACAAGATTCTCTGGTGTGATAAAACCAAGATTGTACACTTTGGCCTGAATGCCAAATGTCACATCTGGAGGAAACCTGGCACCATCCCTACGGTGAAGCATGGTGGTGGCAACATCATGCTGTAGGGATATTTTTCAGTGGCAGGGACTGGGAGACTAGTCAGGATCGACGGAACGATGAACAGAGTAAAGTACAGAGTGATCCTTGATTTAAACCTGCTCCAGGACCTCAGACTGGGGTGAAGGTTCACCCTCCAACAGGACAACAACCCTTCGCACACATAGCTAAGACAACACAGTAGTAGCTTTGGGACAAGTCTCTGAATGTCCTTGAGTGGCCCAACCAGAGCCCGGACTTGAATTCGATCAAACATCTCTGGAGAGACCTGCAAATAGCTGTGCAGCAACGCTCCCCATCCAACCTGGCAGAGCATGAGAGGATCTGCAGAGATGAATGGGAGAAATTCCTCAAGTACAGGTGTGCCAAGCTTGTAGCGTCATACCCAAGAAGACTTTGTGGCGGTAATCGCTGCCAAAGGTGGTGTAAAGCTCGCCGCCATTGGGCTCTGGAACAGTGGAAATGCATTCTCTGGAGTGATGAATCCCGATTCACAATCTGGGAGTCCGACGGACGAATCTGGGTTTGGCGGATGCCAAGAAAACGCTACCTGCCATAGGGATTAGTGAGACTGTAGAGTTTGGTAGAGGAATAATGGTCTGGGGCTGTTCTTCATGTTTTGGGCTAGGCCCCTTAGTTCCAGTGAAGGAAAATCTTAACGCTCCAGCATATAATGACATTCTAGGCAATTGGTTTGTTGAGATCGATGTGGGAGAACTTGACTGGCCTGCAGAGCCCTGACCTCAACCCCATTGAACACCATTGGGATGAATTGGAAGGGCAACTGCAAGCCAGGCCTAATCACACAACATCAGTGCCCAATCTCACTAATGCTCTTGTGGCTGTATGGAAGCATGTTCCATCATCTAGTGGAACGCCTTCCCAGAAGAATGGAGGCTGTTATAGCAACGAAGGGGGAACCAACTCCATATTAATGCCCATGATTTTGGAATGAGATGTTCGATGAGCTGGTGTCTACATACTTTTGGTCATGTAGTGTATCTACCCATTTGTGTATCATTGCATTAATCTAATGTGGTCTCGAAGCATTTTGTATTATTTTGTATGTAAATCTGAGACACTCCATTTAGTGTGATATGTTACGGTTCATATGGTATGTATTCATTTGTGGATGTTCATCACCCATTTTGTATGATATGTTACGAATTGCAATTCGTACAACATGTTACGAATTTGCAAAATTTACAATATGTTTCAAATTCGCAAAATGTATGATATGTTACGAATTCCAATTTGTTGTGGCTAACATACGGAGCTTCCAGACCGCATAGCCAGATCAAGCATAAATGGTCTTTTAGGGAAAGGTTTAGCTAACATGCTACTTGCAAAGTAGCTGAAAAGTAGTAAGTAGAGGCAAAGTTGCTAATTAGATAAAATGCTACATTTGTCCATGATGAGATTCAAACACGCAACTTTTGGGTTGCTAGACATTTACGTTATACACAAACCCATCTACCCCGACCAACCAAACATCCTCATTTCATTTTTGCCTTAAGTAAGCTTCCATCTTATGTAACCATACCAAACGTAACATACTCATTTGCGTGTCCTGGATTTACGCTTACTATATTCGTTATTGTCTATGAGACCAATCTGATTAATCAAGTCTGCAACACTATATGCAATATGGTTTACATGAGAAGCTCCTGTATAGTTTGATTTGCTATCCTTATTTTGTTTGTCTATATACCTTGGTATTTATGGTATGCTAATAGTTGCACTCACATAAGTTAGGAATGAGGCTTTGGCCACACCACATCCAAGGCCGGTGTAAACAGAAAAGTTGGTAATCTGATGTATCTAATGTAAATCCACCCTAAAGTCTCTATCAGTCAGCTGAGCTAACACAATCATGCTCAGATCAGTACCTATCGTGAATCCCCACAATATGTCCAGCTAGATGCACTGTAGGCCTACATCTTTCTGTACCAAAGTATGCACAGCATACTTCATCTACATCTTTCTGTACCAAAGTATGCACAGCATACTACATCTATATCTTTCTGTACCAAAGTATGCACAGCATACTACATCTACATCTTTCTGTACCAAAGTATGCACAGCATACTACATCTACATCTTTCTGTACCAAAGTAAGCACAGCAACCAATCAATTGACATTGCGTCTAAAAAGTGTAGCTCTGAACACACAGATTCTTGCAAGGCACTTGAGTGGGTTTAAATAAATCTCAACAAAGAAAATCCCAACAAATATGCCAACAACTTGGTGCTAGACAGTTGTGGAAAAAGTACTAAATTGTCATATTTGAGTAAAAGTAAAGACACCTTAATAGAAAATGACTCAAGTAAAAGTGAAAGTCACCCAGTAACATACTACTTGAGTAAAAGTCTAAAAGTATTTAGTTTAAAAAATACTTAAGTATCATAAGTAAATGGAATTGCTAAAATGTACTTAAGTAGTACAAGTAAAAGTATAAATCATTTGAAATTCCTTATAGTAAGCAAACCAGGCTGCACAATTAGTATTTTTTTATTGACAGATAGCCAGGGGCACACTCCAACCCTCAGACATAAGTTACAAACGAAGCATTTGTGTTTAGTGAGTCTGCCAGGTCAGAGGCAGTAGGGATGACCAGGGATGTTCTCTTGATAAGTGTTTGAGTTGGACCATTTTCCTTTCAAAATGTAATGAGTACTTTTTGGGTGTCAGTAAAAAGTACATTATTTTCTTTAGGAATGTTGTTAAGTAAAAGGAAATGTTGCCAAAAATATAAATAGTAAAGTTCAGATACCCCAAAAAACAACTTAAGTACTACTTTAAAGTATTTTTACTTAAGTACTTTACACTACTGGTGCTAAGGAGCAAAAATTTCCACATCTTGCTTTGAGTGGCTCTTAGCCAAATTCGGAAAGCTTGTTCAATTCCCCATGCTGGGTTTTCTATTTGAACCTTCTAACCAAGGCTTTGGAGCACCTGTCAGCAATTTGGCAAATATGTTTTTCCACCTGCTACCTCGTTTTCCTCCCTTTGTTCCTCCAAGTGCTCACCCTACCCTTCCTCCTGGCACAGTTTCTGTGTGTTGTGGCTTTAAAACAATTCCAATTTGGGACAGCCAGAAAACCACATGAAACATGTTTCTTAAATGTGGGCCCACATCTGCTCTGCAGCAAGGTTGACAACTTGCTTTCACTTCTCCTCTATTTTTCATAGTCTCTTTCAAAACTCAAACCACTATAGAATGGGAATATGATGACTGGGCTGATAAACAGGCCTATATTATTTATTTGATTGATATAATAGCAGTGTTCATGATTTCAATCTATCTGAGTGAGGTTTAGGGAGGGTAGAAGGGAAGAAATGCAGGAAGATGTTTGATTTGGAAATTAATTATTTGTGATGGATGAGAACAAATTTGTTTTGATCAATCTCCTCGATATGCTTCTTAGTAATGTTAAGAATTTGGGATGCTCATATACATGAACGTCCAGAAAAATAAGTCCTTTAAGATAATATTTTTTTTATACAAGAACAATATTATGCACAATCACTTTCTAAACTCTTTCTGCTCAGACTTTTGTTCAAATTGAATTAGGCACAGACCTCAAGTCAGTATAAGGCCATCATTTTATGGGTATTAATTTATAATGCGCTGTCCTGAGATTATTTTGAAGGATGTGTTCTAGTTAGTAAACAAATTGGTTCACCCACAAAAAAATACAAAATCCAGAATGGCATGTTATTAGCAAATGTAATCCTGCCTTTTGTAAAAACTCTCTCATAAAGTGGCTGTGCCGTGGTCTTCCGTCACAGGACAGAGAGACAACAGTTTCACAAGAATTCCTCTCAAGTAATTGCACAAACTACTCCACCAAAGATGTCTGGGCTTACCCACACAAATTGAACTTCACAGAGAAGAGCAATAATAAAACATCCATGGTTGGTCTGAAAATACAAGTTGAAAAATAAAGGACTAATTGTGGTTAGCCAAAAACCACAAAAATGACTATACTGTTCAACTGTTGATAATTTGACAAATTGACAATACATTGATTGATAGTTGAATGAGTTACTGTCTTGTTCAGTACTCTTGCTTCCTAAAATGAAATGTAACTCCCTCTTGGCTGGTCTCCCGGCAGGCGCCAAAGCTCATGTAGAATGCGGATACACCTTGGTCTCCAACTGTTCTGAGTCATGGTGGTCCATAGCCCTCCATAGCCTTCCAGGGCTACTAGGAAAAAGTAAGTAAAGTAAGTAAAAAGGCAGAACTGCCTAATAGTATCTGAGCTACTATCATGATGGAATTATGAAGCCTGATCTTATGTAACAACTGGGATTCTGAGTGAAAAGATCACTGGTGCATGCAGGCCTCTTTGATAATCTAAAATATGGCTCAATAGACATTTAGTATGTTCAATATACACAACTCAAGTTACATGACCTCTACGTTTATATGACAAACGTGTGGAGTCACAGATGATATAACTGGGAATTGAGGCTACTTTGAAGACACATATTTTTGTGAACCTCAAACCAACCTTGTTTTGAGTTTCAGAGTGGAGGCGTTAGAAAAAAATTGTGTGATTACTGAGTTCTCTTTGAAATAAACCACTCTAAAGTAAGTGAGCACCATATTTCTGCAAAAGCTGACTAAAGACTATATAATAGGTAACATCATATGGACATACAGTACTGTATGTCAAAGTCACTTCAAAGCAGTGATTTACCTTACAGATTAGTGGTGAAAACAACAATTTTGGCACATAAATAAATGCATATTGTTAAACTGTTAGTTCACCGCTATACGATTGCTCAATATTTGTCTCCCTCAAAAATAGTTGCATGTGATTTGGAACACACAGTTGGTGAACACGTAGAGTACCAGTCAAAAGTTTGGAAAAACGTACTCATTCAAGGGTTTTTCTTTATTTTTACTATTTTCTACATTAAAGAATATTAGTGAAGACATCAACACTATGAAATAACACATATGGAATCATGTAGCAAAAAAAGTGTTAAACAAATCAAAGTATATTGTATATTTGAGATTCTTCAAAGTACCCACCCTTTTTCTTGATGACAGCATTGCACACTCTTGGCGTTCTCTTAACCAGCTTCATGTGGAATACTTTTCCAACAGTCTTGAAGGAGTTCCCACATATGCTGAGCACTTGATGGCTGCCCTTTCCTTCACTCTGCGGTCCAACTCATCCCAAACCATCTCAATTGGGTTGAGGTCGGGTGATTGTGGAGGCCAGTTCATCTGATGCAGCACTCCATCATTCTCCTTGGTCAAATAGCCCTTACACACTCTGGAGGTGTGTTTTGGGTCATTGTCCTATTGAAAAACAAATGACAGTCCCACTAAGCGCAATCAGATGGGATTTCTTTATTTTTATTATTTTCTACATTAAAGAATATTAATGAAGACATCAACACTATGAAATAACACATATGGAATCATGTAGCAAAAAAAGTGTTAAACAAATCAAAGTATATTGTATATTTGAGATTCTTCAAAGTACCCACCCTTTTTCTTGATGACAGCATTGCACACTCTTGGCGTTCTCTTAACCAGCTTCATGTGGAATACTTTTCCAACAGTCTTGAAGGAGTTCCCACATATGCTGAGCACTTGATGGCTGCCCTTTCCTTCACTCTCCGGTTCAACTCATCCCAAACCATCTCAATTGGGTTGAGGTCTGGTGATTGTGGAGGCCAGTTCATCTTATGCAGCACTCCATCACTCTCCTTGGTCAAATAGCCCTTACACACCCTGGAGGTGTGTTTTGGGTCATTGTCCTATTGAAAAACAAATGATAGTCCCACTAAGCGGGATGGAGTATTGCTGCAGAATACTGTGGTAGCCATGCTGGTTAAGTGTGCCTTGAACTCTAAATAAAGCACTGTCACCAGCAAAGCACCCCCACACCATCACAGCACCTCCTCCGTGCTTCACAGTGGGAACCACACATGCGGAGATCATCCGTTCACCTATTCCGCATCTCACAAAGACACAGCTGTTGGAACAAAAACTCTCAAATTTGGACTCAACAGACCAAAGGACAGATTCCCACCAGTCTAATGTCCGTTACTAGTGTTTCTTGGCCCAAGCAAGTCTCTTCTTATTATTGGTGTCCTTTAGTAGTGGTTTCTTTGCAGCAACCGACCATGAAGGCCTGATTCACGCAGTCTCCTCTGAACAGTTGATGTTGAGATGTGTCTGTTATTTTAACTGTGTGAAGCATTTATTTGGGCTGCAATCTGAGGTGCAGTTAACTCTAATGAATGTATGCTCTGCAGCAGAGGTAACTCTGGGTCTTCCTTTCCTGTGGTGATACTAATGAGAGACAGTTTCATCATAGCGCTTGATGGTTTTTGCGACTGCACTTGAAGAAACGTTTAAAGTTCTTGACATTTTCCGGATTGACTGACCTTCATGTCTTAAAGTAATGATGGACTGTCATTTCTCTTTGCCATAATATGGACTTGGTCTTTTACCAAATAGGGCTATCTTCTGTATATCACCCCTACCTTGTCACAACACAACTGATTGGCTCAAATGCATTAAGAAGGAAAGAAATTCCACAAATAAATTTTTAACAAGGCACACCTGTTAATTAAAATGCATTCCAGCTGTCATCAAGGCAAAGGGTGGCTACTTAGAAGAATCTCAAATATATTTGTTTAACACTTTTGTGGTTACTACATGATTCCATGTGTGTTATTTCATAGTTTTCAAAAGTCTTCACTATTTTTCCACAATGTAGAACATAGTAAAAATAAATAAAAACCCTGGAATTTGTAGGTATGTCCAAACTTTTGTCTGGTACTGTACCCTGAGTGTACAAAATAAGAGGAACATTGATATCGCTATATCAGAACAGCCTCAATTCGTCGGGGCATGGACTCTACAAGGTGTCGAAAGTGTTCCACAGGGATGCTGGTTGACTCCAATGTTTCCCATAGTTGTGTTATGTTGGCTGGATGTCCTTTGAGCGGTGGACCATTCTTGAAACTGTTGAGCGTGAAAAACCCAGCAGCGTTGCAGTTCTTGACACACTCAATCCGGTGCGCCTGGCACCTACTACCATACCCCGTTCAAAGGTACTTCAATCTTTTGTCTTGCCCATTCACCCTCTGAATGGCACACATACACAATCCATCTCAATTGTCTGAAGGCTTAAAAATCTTTCTTTAACCCGTCTCCTCCTCTTCATCTACACTGATTTAATTGGATTTTACAGGTGACATCAATAAGGGAGCGATCATAGCTTTCACCTGGATTAATCTGGTCAGTCTATGTCATGAAAAGAGCTTGCGTTAGCTCCCAAAGCTAATGCCATTGCCTAGACAGGCTCTGTGGGCTAACAAAATCTTGAGTCGTGACTCAGGTTAGAAACGAATTGGTCCCACTAATTAGCTGCTCCAAACAATGAAAATGTGTTATTTTGTCCAGTCTCATGCAAGAGGTAAATCCCTTTATGATGTAAAAAGCTTTCATCTTCAAAAGAATACTCAACAGGAACACCTTTTAGGCTTTTTGACGTTTTACTCTTTAGTTAGCAGTAACTGTACCTCTGTTTTCTAAACATACCGAAAGACACAAAATGTTTTGTTTGTATGAATAGCTTCCCATAAGAAAGAGAATAACATCTGTGTAGCCACTAGCTAAACCCTCAAGATAATCTAAAGTGAAGCAGGTGCATATCATGGCAAACATCATCCACAATTAGGGACATTCAAACATTCTTTCCTAACTCCCTTGCAAACATAACAAAATTAGCAACAGTCTTGACACCTGTCCCCAGTAACAAATATGGCCCGAGGCCCACTTGTTCCTTTGAAAGCATTCCAAATAAATCAATTAAAACCTACAGCTAAAGTAAACACATTTTTCTTGACCACACATCTACAGTTCATCATCAGGGGATGATCTAATTGAGGGGAGGGAGGTGGTGTGTCATGTGGTGGTATGTGTGTGTGTGTGTGTTAAATGTATGTGTGTTTAAATGTGTGTTTACTTATGTTTTATTAGCTTGAGTGGTGGGTATTACAATAGATTATGTAAAATTACACAGGGCCCATCCCTAACTCTAACTTCTATAACTACAGCCCTCAGATTGAACCCTGACCACATACCCTCTGGATGGTTCTTTGGTTCAGGTTTTTGCTTAAATCTATGGTAATAAGGACTCAATGCAATTGACAATACAGACAAATACAAACGCAAACAATAAACACATCCATAAACGTAATTCCAAATATGTTGCCTAAATCAACTCTAAAAGGTCTCTCACTTCTTATACATGTCTGCATCTATATTAACATCTACTGCCATATGTACATTCTCCCACAATGCTCCATTTTAATGGAGTTGAGTAATTGAGTGGATGTAATTACTTGCGTTGCACAACGTTGCTTTTAAGGTAATATCCTGTAAGAAATCTCATACTGCAACAGAGCACAAAGTCTGATTTAATAGTGATGTTGAGGGTTGGAACCGGATATTTGTTTGGAGCTAACTGTGCTAGTTAGAGATTTCACACTGAGCTCTGGAGGAAAGCCACAATGCCTGGGGAATTTGAAATGACGAAGCAAGGGGTCGTATACCAGCTATAGTTCATTCACAATCTCATTTGGGCTTTTTTAGGTCTTTTTCTCAATATAAACCCCTATGAACAAATCATCCATAGGCCTACAACAAACATAGTGACTGAACTTAAAAGCTAAGGATTTGTTTGATAAGTCTACTAGGGGATTAAAAAAGAAAGAAAATTGCAACCACTAGTACTGTGTAGTACTTTCACAGCTGGTAGCAAGGTCAAAGACAACAACTTGGATTCTGGAGAACTCAGAGCAACATGATCACAACCAAATCATTCAACATTTCATCTCATCTGATTATAATGTTGATGAGGGCCAGATGGATTTTTACATTTTACCTTTATTTAACCAGGCAAGTCAGTTAAGAACAAATTCTTATTTTCAATGACGGCCTAGGAACAGTGGGTTAACTGCCTGTTCAGAGGCAGAAGGACAGATTTGTACCTGGTCAGCTCAGGGGTTTGAACTTGCAACCTTCCGGTTACTAGTTCAATGCTCTAACCACTAGGCTACCCTGCTGATCTTAACATTGTCAAGTTATGTGTCATTTAATTGATCTGAAATTGAAAGGCATCCACTGACTGTCGTCTTCCTACCATATGTTTCTGTGCAGTAGTACTTTTCACATGGCTTACCATGCTCATGTAAAATAATATTTCAAACAACGCACGTTTCGCATCTTACACACTATAGCCTCAGACAAGTGGGAGCTCTGTCCCATTATGTCAATTCACAGGCTAAAAGAATAGCTGACAAGAGAACTGTAGCGCCTTTTATGATTTGATTCCAGTAACATCGTCAATGGCCCCAGGTGTTTTCTGCCCTCATGACGAAATGGTAGGCGATTATAATATGCCAACAATGCAGTAAAATGTGTGAGTGGCTTGTTAATACATGGAGGGGATGGGTGTAATCTTACTGTGCCACATGCTGATGGCATGCAGTATTCTCGTAGGTGTCTACTCGTCTCAACATGCACCACCAGGTCACTCAAACCATACACTCACTTTTCAAATCCTCGCCAAACCACGTTTGAAAAAGTACTTTCACCAAAAGTATTATTAAGCATGATCAATCTCAAGTAACAATAGAGAATTGGGCACCAGGACTGTGAAATTATGATTTGTATTACTATAAGCATACTGCCAACCTGCAACGAGACTGTATCATAATCAAAGAAAGCCTAAGTAGTTCTCATTTGAGAACCATGGACCAATATACTATTCTGTCTGATCAAGGAGGAATGAAAGGTTCTAACTGATGACAGTCAATAGCCTAATCATCATACACATTCACGATAGACATTGGCAGTTGTTTCAACATCCCACAAGTGAAAAATATGTTAACCATGTGATCATTCCAGGCACTTTATGCAAAGCACACCCTGGTAGGAAAATATCTCTGCATGAGGTCCCCCACGTTCTAGACATCATACCGTTTATCATCAGTAGGCTAACGATGTATGCGCACCCTGGGGCCAGTTGTTCATCTGGTCAGTTAGGTTAAATATTGAGAATAAGCAACTGAAATGCAAGGTCTTACAAAGATGTTTAAAGACTAAAAGTGATGTCCATATTGAACTTACAAATACAGTTATTTGTAATAATAAGTTATCCATAATCTGTATAAAATAATTTGGTGTATAAGGCTGCACTTTGGTCCCTGATGTGTATTTCAATGCATTCTTACAAAATGTAAGAATGTGTTTAGTGTTAAGCTATTACAGAGGCGATAATTATCCTACCTGTAGATCAGCTGGGTAGCTGATATCCAACAGCTGGAATACTGGAGAATATCGGTCATTCATATCGGTTGCGGCCGGTGACAGTGTCTCCTCTCTGTTCTTCTGGAGAATCTCGCGTTTCACTTCGGATCTCAGGTCCAAATAACAGAAAAGCGTAACTAGATGCAATGAAAGGGATAAGACGAAGAATCCCAGAAAGATTTTACAGTTCTTACACTGTTTCCTGCAAATGCAGGTAGACTCTTTTAAGTCACTGTCCTCTAAATTTGCTAACTTTTCAGACAGCGATTTGGGTGCCATGTCGAAATACTCTTTCAGTTGTTGCTATTTCAGCATACTCGGCTTTTGTCTATGATGCTATGTCCCTAACCTGAGCTGACTGATATTCAAACGACAGCACAGTGACAGTTATCTCCATCCACATCTAGTCAGGGGGACGGTACGGTAACCCACACACTGATACTGTAAAATAAAGTGATCCCGTTTGTTTGATCCGCCCCTCCGTCTCTCATTGGCTATTACACGCCACTCCGTTGGAAAAAAGGTAATTGCTATGCGTGGTCCTTGAGACGTCCCTACCCCATTGAAGTTGAATTGTAAAATGGTTAAGCCAAGGGTTTAGGTTAGGGTTATGGTAAAGATAGGGGTTAAGGTTAGGGTTTAGGGTAGGGACGTCCCAAGTATCCCGGATTGTACTAACTCATTGAAAAACTGGAAGATCAAACTTTAATGATGAATGGTGACCTTGTCCTGTAGCTAGATCAGCCAAAATAGAAGAACATACGTCTTTCTACATGCTTCGGAGACAGACAGACACACACATGATAAGACAAGCAATCTACACACGTGCACATGCATGTTGTATTGTAAATATGTGGTGGTGGTGGAGTGGTGGCCTGAAGGAACACACTGAATGTGTTGGGTAAGGTGTTATAAAATGTAATGTTATGTAGTATTTTAAACTGTATGTAACTGTCTTATGTTGCTGGACCCCAGGAAGAGTAGCTGCTGCCTTGGCAGCAGTTAATGGGGATCCATAATAAATACAAATATTGAATATAATGTAACCTGTCTTGAATATAATGCAACCCGTCAGAGATCAATATTATGGTTTATCTGAGACCACACATAACCTAAGTGTATTTCAGAGACACACATTCTGAATGCTTAGCCATGCACCATACATTACAAGTGTCACTATGTACAGTAACCGGGATCTTCTGGACAAAAGCTTTCACCTAAAAATGAGTAAGGGATGCTTTTATACATTTCACATGTCTGCCACTAATTAGGGTCCCCTGAGAAACATCAACCAAAATGATGGATCTTATGCTGTAACACTATTTGGGGGATTCAATAACCTTGGAGTCATGCTATGTAAATGATTTTGGTGACATTTCTTTTCTGGGCGCATGCCCACAGCTCCATTGCTTACTCACTGGTCATGCCCCCCAACATTATTACAATATCAACAGCTGAAGACACATGAGGCCTTCTGAAAGCACATAGAGCTGACATCTTTAAAGTGTTAATATAAAAGTCATTATGGCGTTATAGTAACATATGTAGAGCAATATATTTTCATTCCCTCAAGCCTGTCAGTTAAAAGGACAGGAATTGTGAAATTCACATGTCAAAGAACTTTGAATAAACATACACGCATGATCAAGTTCTGTTTTCTGCCAACAAATTCAGCCATTTTTCCACTATGACTGATGGCCAGTGCCCATTGTCGCATGAAGCACATCCTGTCATCAGCCATGAGAATCTATGACCTAATCCATCTACTAAGACCACCCTATTGGATGGGGATATACATTTCGGTTCTGTGACAGTGCACTGTTTATGTCTCATAATGAGATCATGTGGGATACAGTTGGATATAGTGACGATGATGCATCATGTGAAAATGGCAATGGAAAACCATGATGGCTCCCTATTCATTTCCTCTTTTAAACACTGTCATTTGTGTAAAATACACATTCATATTTTCCTTAGTTACACATTTAAACCCACTATAAACAGATGCGGTGCAGTGTGAGTTTCTTTTTTTACCAAATCCGCCCATTCAAGTCAACTCAGACATTTTGTTCACAGCTGTTTGGTTATAATTATATGCTGTTTAAAACATGTCTAATGAATCCCTCTTTCTCTCTCACACTCACTGCCTGTCACACTTTCAGGTCCACAGGAGTATCTCAGTGGGCCTGTGGAGGTGGGGGGGGATTGAACCGGGACTGGTATTCCACTTTCCAGCGCTGAGCCCCTTCCATGTCAGAGCTATCCGTAATCCTCAAAGTGTTAAGACTCCCTTTGAAACAGCAGGATCTGTCAGCTCTTGGCATGGGGAGAGAGAGCGGTGCTGCCCAGCTCACTCCTGTCTAGGCATCTGTCACAGAACACTTGGCTGCAAGACTTCAAATATTATGAACGGTGTTTGGCTATAAATTGGAAAAATATGATTAAAACAGGAGAGTGTAATAATTTCCTCATGCCCACTAAAAAGATCAACGTAGTATATTATGGGGCCTCCCTTAAGCCCCACCCCCTCATCCATCTGATGATTTCACAGTGAAAAGCATTAAAGCAAATACAATGGCACAATAACAAGGGCCTCAAGCATACATTACTCTAGTACCTGGATCCCTTTTTAGTTGTTGTTTGTTTGAAGGATTTGATGAATAGCTGCATACACTACAAATAACATTAGCCTGTTGATGTCGGACTAGTCACTTCTTATTTGAGTGCCTGAGAGCCTCTGGCCTCTCACTGGAAAGGACAGTGTTCAAAAGGACAGTCAACCACAAGCTCTTCACATGCACAGTAATGGTCTAAAACATTGGCTGTGACCTACAGTGGGGCAAAAAAGTATTTAGTCAGACACCAATTGTGCAAGTTCTCCCACTTAAAAAGATGAGCGAGGCTTGTAATTTTCATCATAGGTACACTTCAACGATGACAGACAAAATGAGAAAAAAAAATCCAGAAAATCACATTGTAGGATTTTTTATGAATTTATTTGCAAATTATGGTGGAAAATAAGTATTTGGTCAATAACAAAAGTTTATCTCAATACTTTGTTATATAGCCTTTGTTGGTAATGACAGAGGTCAAACGTTTTCTGTAAGTCTTCACAAGGTTTTCACACACTGTTGCTGGTATTTTGGTCCATTCCTCCATGCAGATCTCCTCTAGAGCAGTGATGTTTTGGGGCTGTTGCTGGGCAACACAGACTTTCAACTCCCTCCAAAGATTTTCTATGGGGTTGAGATCTGGAGACTGGCTAGGCCACTCCAGGACCTTGAAATGCTTCTTACGAAGCCACTCCTTCGTTGCCCGGGCGGTGTGTTTTGGATCATTGTCATGCTGAAAGACCAAGCCACGTTTCATCTTCAATGCCCTTGCTGATGGAAGGAGGTTTTCACTCAAAATCTCACGATACATGGCTCCATCAGTCATCCTGGTCCCTTTGCAGAAAAAACAGCCCCAAAGCATGATGTTTCCACCCCCATGCTTCACAGTAGGTATGGTGTTCTTTGGATGCAACTCAGCATTCTTTGTCCTCCAAACACAACGAGTTGAGTTTTTACCAAAAAGTTATATTTTGGTTTCATCTGACCATATGACATTCTCCCAATCTTCTTCTGGATCATCCAAATGCTCTCTAGCAAACTTCAGACGGGCCTGGACATGTACTGGCTTAAGCAGCGGGACACGTCTGGCACTGCAGGATTTGAGTCCCTGGCGGCGTAGTGTGTTACTGATGGTAGGCTTTGTTACTTTGGTCCCAGCTCTGCAGGTCATTCACTAGCCCCCCCCGTGTGGTTCTGGGATTTTTGCTCACCAATCTTGAGATAATTTTGACCCCACGGGGTGAGATCTTGCGTGGAGCCCCAGATCGAGGGAGATTATCAGTGGTCTTGTATGTCTTCCATTTCCTAATAATTGCTCCCACAGTTGATTTCTTCAAACCAAGCTGCTTACCTATTGCAGATTCAGTCTTCCCAGCCTGGTGCAGGTCTACAATTTTGTTTCTGGTGTCCTTTGACAGCTCTTTGGTCTTGGCCATAGTGGAGTTTGGAGTGTGACTGTTTGAGGTTGTGGACAGGTGTCTTTTATACTGATAACAAGTTCAAACAGGTGCCATTAATACAGGTAACGAGTGGAGGACAGAGGAGCCTCTTAAAGACGAAGTTACAGGTCTGTGAGAGCTTGCTTGTTTGTAGGTGACCAAATACTTATTTTCAACCATAATTTGCAAATAAATTCATTAAAAATCCTACAATGTGATTTTCTGGATTTTTTTTCTCATTTTGTCTGTCATAGTTGAAGTGTACCTATGATGAAAATTACAGGCCTCTCTCATCTTTTTAAGTGGGAGAACTTGCACAATTGGTGGCAGACTAAATACTTTTCCCCACCCACTGTATATCCTTCCTCGTTGATGTAATCTCTCAGGTCATAAAGGTAACATTATGTGTTGACCTTCTGAGTTTATTTGACCAACACATGAACACTGGCCATAGATATATTGTTGGTAAGCCTGGAAAGCTACAGGAAAGCTTTAGGATCTCCTGGTTTCTGTTTTGTCAATGTTTCAGCACAATAGGCAGTAAGTGACTCCATCTGGTTTTCCAAGTCTAGGTCTGTTGTGGATTGGTAGGCAACCCCAGGAGCCTGCAGACACCAAGGCCCCCAAAGGTAAGGAATGCCCATCACTGTCATAAAAGAGTAAAGCAGTGATTCCAGAACTGTTGTTTTTATGCATAGCAGAACAGACATGAACATACATAGAATCCCAGACAACCCCTGTCTATCACCCACTAACATTCAGTGGTGATATGTAAATACAGGCAAAACCATCACTGACCCTTCATTCATTCTATTCAAGTACGCCCAAGAATATCTCCAGCATTAACTAGATGATGTTCATGTTTCTACATAGGGATACATGTCTACAGACATGGCAGTGGTGGGTGGGAAGGTCATAGGTAATACATTGACAAAATTAAACAGTTTGTGGGGAACATACCTTAAATCATGGATCCTTTGTCTCCATCCCAGAACCAAGTGGGGCTGTCCCTATATCTTTCATGGGCCATGTCTGTTCCTTAAAGTATTCACTTTAGAAAGGACTTTCTGTAGAAGCACCATTCCAAAAGCAATAAAACAAGCTTCATATAAATATGTCTTTTATCACTTTCCAGCATTGGGAATGGATCATGCTTTTAGAGGAGCTTTATGAGATCCAATGTTCAGAATGAGATTTGAACATCAATACAACAGAGAACTGGGAAACTGCCCTTTTCTGATGTGAAGATTTGCTGTGATCAATTATTTTATCTCAACATCTGACAGGCGTCAACAGAACAGCAGATGTATTAGAGAGACCAGGCCCTGCACTGTTTGAAGAGAAATATAACAACATTATTGCAAAAATCAATCAGACACAAGTACTGTCAAAGTGGATATACTGTACACTGTAGTACCACCAAATACTGTTGGAGACTACCTCAGCAGATAATATGCATAATTCACAAGGACATGAATAGGCCACTCACAAGGAAATAATTTCAAAAGGTGTACCATTTATGAAACACTTGACCATGCTAATGTGGTTTCTCACTCCAGTGTTCAAAGAGAAAGTAAAATAAGAGCATCCTTACACACAGAGTAGACTTTTTTGTTTTCTAAGGCAATTTGCTTATCAAAGCATACTGTCACACATCACATTTGATAATCCAATGTGCAGTAGTTGGTGTCTATTTTTTGATGTTCCAGGAATTTGACTGATCACATAACAGCAGGAAGTTAAATCATATTGTTTAATAGTAATCAGTATAAAACCTTCTCACTGACATTGATGCAGAAATAGTATGGTGCTGCAGGCAGTTCTCTCACAAATATACAGCATACTGATTTTCTCACACTTCTCACTTAACAACAGCTCTCTCTACTGGTAAAACAGAGTAACACGGACATGACATGATTTATGTGACCCTTCAACTGATATATTTCTCTGCATGATGATGAGGGTGATGCTCACTTTTAATCTAAAGTTCAGGTTGTATAACAATGCACTGCTCACAAAAAGAGAGGCTGTTGATGAACAATTGTATTACTTTATTGGGCTTTAACAGTGAACAGGCACTGATCCGCCCAAAATACAATAGAAACAGAAAACCGATTTCATATATACAGGTTAGCTAGAAACACAGATATGGGATAATATTTGTTTTTAGAACGGAATTAATTAGCACAGTTTCAAAACAATTTCAGAGAAAAATAAATGTTATTAGAACTAGTGCAAAAAGTTCTAAACAATGAAGCACAGTGTATAAAATGGCATAACAAGTATTTCCCTAACAGAATACAGGCTTAGGACACCAGTGTAGATGTATATCCCCTTTTCCTTTCTCTGATAGAGGTACGATTCCTTCATATTCTAGCAGGACGAGCAACAGCCATGACTGATATGAATGAAGGGTACAAGTGGCCTTTTTGGAAATAGGGAGACCAGACAATGTTTCACACGTTAGTCATACAAGGCAGACAGGATTTTCAATCCCAAGGTATAGTTATCAACATGGTTGTCTCTTTTACAGTGTTTGGTATCTTCAACCAGTTTATAAATCAGCATGTCAACAATGTCTGTTAGATATTCAGTTACACACCACAGTCAGTCGTAAGAAAAATAACTATCTTTTAGCAATATAAACTAAAGAAACTAGCAGTTCGTTAGATACTGACATAAAATTAGCACCTACTAATTCATTGTAGGCATTAAAAGGCTACAGTGATATTATATATTTTATTTAGGATAAATGAAGAATCTCATAAATGTCATACTTTTTTATATCATATTTTCAAATCCAAGTTCAATTCATATACATATACTCTGTAAAAACCTCTGCTATGATATAGTTTTTCAATAGTAAAATAGTTACAATAGC
This sequence comes from Oncorhynchus keta, assembly GCF_023373465.1. Lineage (NCBI taxonomy): Eukaryota > Metazoa > Chordata > Actinopteri > Salmoniformes > Salmonidae > Oncorhynchus > Oncorhynchus keta. The sequence continues at coordinate 205,780 of NW_026288751.1, read as the reverse complement.
TTTGTTAGGACATAAACAGTATGCCTGTGTTGTGGTAGACCAAGGTCACATACAGTATGTGTTTCGGAGGTGAACCCAGGATTACTCTAAAACAATAGTTTTGGCTTAGAATGACTTTGTAAGATACAAATAATGTGTCAAATATATTTGTATTTGTGAATCAATTCGTCACATTGGAAGACATCTTATTTCAGCTTCCCAAAGACAAGCCCAAATGTAAAAAACGTTTGATTTTTAATAATACACAGATTATGCCAGGAAGAGAGAGGTCAGAATAATTTTATGTGATAAATCAGAAACACATGAGAACAATTTATATAGTTATACTCTAGCTCTTCTTTACAAATAACAATACCGTGCCAACAGATGACCTTTATGAAAAAAATCAAGGTGGATCTTCTTCATATGTCTGATATTTAGGATTTAGAATATATATATATATATATATATATATATATATATATATATATATATATATATATATATATATATATATAAACGTTTTGGTTCTTTCCAAATAATCACTCTATTCCACATTGAGGGCATAGACACGCCCTAAATCTCTACTGTGACAGAAATTGTTTTTGATGATGCGACGCATTCGCATCTTGAAAATATTTTCTTAAACATTTAGCCGTGATTAAGGGCCTCCTGGTCCAATTAGCCATTCTGGGTCTTTGTTATATGTTATATGTGGTAAATTGTCTGTTTTATGAGTAAGAAATGATTGGTGTAGTTCTAATCCAGACAGTCTTCCATGGCACAATCATCTACCTTCTGTAAGCGATTAGACACCCAGGGGGAGTTTCCACTGGTTTCAATCAGCTTTGCATAGACACATGTTCCTCCACAGCATTAATAGTATACCTCTGACATCTATCAAAAACAACATGGTTTACCTTCGGTTAGGATCTGTAATCTAACATTTGCATGAAATTATTCTGCTTGGTATATGACAATGAGGGTAGTGTTACTGAGAATAATAATAACTATATTTACTGTAAGCCAAACAAAGTATTTCTCGCGAGTATACTATTGGCTTGAAAGATGTAATGATCACCTGATTTCATGTGTTGGGTCATATAAATTAAATTGCTGACTTGTTCACTGCATTCACACACACACACACACACACACACACACACACACACACACACACACACACACACACACACACACACACACACACACACACACACACACACACACACACACACACACACACACACACACACACACACACACACACACACACACACACACACACACACACACAAAACTAATCAAAAATAGCATACAAGCCTGCAACTCACGCTTTCCCAATTGTGCAATTCACAAACTCAAACTCGTACGTAACTCCCCAAAACCATCACTCAACGTATTAAATAGAGTGGTGATAAGTGAAAAAGGCCATTTGTACCCAAACCCTTCTTAGAAACAGCATTCAGTACCTCTTTCAGCATGATGGGAGACCCGCCTCTTTCACCATGCCCTCTCATGTCCTCCTTACACGTGAGATATGGCTGGCTCTCAGTTCCGAAGCCTTATCTACCTCCATATCCCTCTGTGTTGCGGGAGGGGAGGGCCCGTGCTTCGCCACTCCTCTAGTGTGGTGGAGGGCGAAGAGGTATACCGACCTGTAGCCTTCCCTGGAGTGGTGTATAACCTCCTCATTCCTGATGTCCTGTGGAGGGGACTGGATGGAGAGAGAGGGTTATAAACGCCTCACTCCTCAGGTAGTGGGAAGGAAGGGAGTCTCTGTAGACTGGAAGCCGGGGGGGGGGGGAACAGTAGAAACTCTTGTTCATCATCAGTCACTCCTCTCGGGCAGAGCTCTCCTCCAGGGGCAGGGGTACCATGGACTCCAGGCCCACAGCGCCACTGCTCTGGACAGTGGAAAAGGAGACGACAGTGTGCAGCAGGATGAGGACCAGAACACACAGTCTGAGTCTGCTGCTGCACAGTCGCAACGCAGCCGACACAGGTGGGGAGCTGCGCCGCTGCCATGATGATGACCCCGGAAGCTGGGTCAGGGCACACGCCGCCCCCACAGAGGGGTCGCAGCCACTCCATCTGACGTCACAACACTCTGGGTCTGCATTGGTTAAATGGTTTTCTAGTAGCCCTGCATCACACACAGAGAAGAAACAGATTTAAGATCCAGATGATCTTATCAGATGACAAACAAGTTACAGTTCCTGTGAAATTATTGGAGGTGAGCGAAAAATAGCAACACAAACAACAGAATGTCACTGAAGGCCCCAATCATACTGTACCTGCACAGATGAAACTGGATTGTCCTCCATAGACCAAGTCATCATTGTCTGGTAACACAAAGGGGCACATGGTCTGGACCTCCAGACAATATTGCTTGCAGGGAATCCTGTGTTGACACTGGCTCTGGGTGGCGTTGAAGTATTCTGAGCATAACCAGGCTTTGTAGACTGACTGCAAGAAAAGAGCACAGCGCCTGGCGGCTTTCACACACAGCAGGGTTTTTGTCATAGCAGTGCCTGAGGTGATAATGGGTGTAATTGAGGCTAATGGATGGACATTAAAACCATTTCTACAGTATTAGCAGCTATTACAAACATCTACTATCTTCTGCTGAGGTGGCCATAAGTGGACAGATGATACTAATTGGGCTGACTACAGTGCAAGAAAACCTTGTCAAAACCAAGTCAACCCAGTATACACTTCATCAACAGTTTACTCTCAAGGCTATAACTACAGAACCATATAGTGAAACTAACTGAGTCAGCATATGTGGTAATGTACACTGAAAATCACTGTAACAAGCACTGTATGGGGCCAGCAAACTGGAGCACAGTATTATGTATCTAAAGGAGATCCAGGGCATATCTTCAACCTACTCAGAAAGCTCTTCACCGGGTCCTGTGTATAATAAAGTAAGAGAGATAAATATAGCTGTTAATATGAGCAAGTTGGCAGCAGCTCGCCATAGACAGATGCACAGGAAGCAGGGCAGCAGTGATGTAGACAGAGGACCACAGCAGTTTCTTCACCTCTGCTCTGCTGTGGAGCCAAGGGCTACCGCTGTCAAGGCAGCAGGATGAGCCAGAGCCTCTTTCACAGTCATTATATTTATCATGTGGTCAACCTCCCATCGGTATAGTACACACAACACTACAACCCTCTTTTGCTCTATTCACAAGAGGATTAGATGATGCTTATCCAGTGACACATCAACCCAAGGAGATGGTGGTTAATCTAAAGGACTAAAGTCACCTGCTCCACCAAGAATAAACATGGTAGATCGCTAAAGGAGGAGGATACTCGCACAATTAAAACACACTACATTGCACACTATTACACCATAGCCCAATGTTCAGTATGTCTTCCTCTGCGTGCTTCCTCGGTTAACCTTTCAATTACGAACTCCTGACAGACACAGATATGAGAGAGGAATTCCCTGACTACATTTCCATACACGTTAACCTGCAGTATATTGCTGACAGATGGTACGCTGGAATTGTGTTTTGAGAATGACAAAGACCATCTAGGGACTCAGCAACATCCTCAAAAACAAGGGGCCTCAGAACTGAACTCATCTGAATAAATAAGTTCAAACCACAGAAGTTGACTCTGTAACATAAGATGTTATCAAACATTTTTGTACTGTATGTACAACCTATTGCAAAACAATACTAATCCTGTAATAAGAAATAAAATACTTGAGAGATGAGGGTAGAAACCATCAATAATATTCCAACTTTAGTTTCTGACATGTTTAGCATTAAAAGCTACTGAAAAGCACATGATAATAAACCCTAGTGCATGGTGACTGACAGTAGCTGGCAGAGAAAGGAACCAATGATGGGTGGGATAAATAGATTTGAGGTGTAATCAATGAGCCTCCAGCGAGCACTGATTCATTCAATCTCAATCTGGGATTAAGTTCAAAAGCCCTTCAACCTCTTCTTGCGATGCCATGTCTGCAATCTGTACAAAGACTCAATTTTATACGGTTGAACTGGGGACAATTTATCTTCACTGCACACAGCAATCAAAGATGGCGACTATCACACTCGTGCCAAATTCAAACCCTGTTCACGCTTGTGTGCTCCCCACTAAATGATGAAGTTCCCCTATTTTGCTACTGATTTTAAACACGTGACTATGAAATATCAGTTCTGTGTAATTCGAGTGTTTGTCATGTATTGACACTGCTTTTCCCTATATAGAGTCATGAAACACTGGTCACTTTAATCATTTGTACATACTGTTTTAGCCATGTTATATGTATCCTGAACAAAAATACAAAACGCAACATGCAACAATTTCAAAGATTTTACTGAGTTACAGTTCATATAGGGAAATCAATCAATTTAAATAAATTCATTAGGTCCTAATCTATGGATTTCACATGACTGGGAATAGAGATATGCATCTGTTGGTCATAGATACCTTTAAAAAATGTAGTGGCGTGGATCAGAAAACCAGTCAGTATCTGGTGTGACCAGCATTTGCCTCATGCAGCGCGACACATCTCCTTCACATAGAGTTGATCAGGCTGTTGATTGTGGCCTGTGGAATGTTATCCCACTTCTCTTCAATGGCTGTGCGAAGTTGCTGGACATTGGCGGGAACTGGTACACGATGTCATAAACAACGATCCAGAGCGTCCCAAACATGCTCAATGCGTGAAATGTCTGGCGTGTATGAATAACTGACATTTTCAACTTCCAGGAATTGTGTACAGATCCTTGCGACATGGGGCCGTGCATTATCATGGCAGCGGATGAATGGCACGGCAATGGGCCTCAGGAACTTATCCTGGTATCTCTGTGCATTCAAATGGTCATCGATAACATGAAAATTGTGCTTGTTGTCCGTAGCTTATGCCTGCCCCATACCATAACCCCACCGCCATCATGGGGCACTCTGTTCACAACGTTGACATCAGCAAACGACTCACCCACACGACACCGGTACAGTTGAAACCGGGATTCATTTGACAAAGGCCTGTGAATATTTTGTTATGATGATAGTCTGCTGTAGCCATTGTAGGCTATAATGTTTGTCTCTGTGTTGGGTAAAAGAGGCTACTAATTCATTGGTCAAGAGCACCCCTGCTAATTGTGGTTTAGCTCATGACGTGGCACTAGGTATTTCTACCTATTGTAGCTCTGCCAGTCTTCTGTAGTGTTGTTTGAGAGTGTTGATGTGGTAGGCCACTTTTGTTGCTATGCTCGTAGCCTGATTCTAGGCCAGATCTAGTGTAGATTATTTTAGCTTTGATTTTGATGTCAGAACCTGTCCAAAAAATGTCATTGTTCGTGTGTTTTTGTAAGTACTTTCGCTTATTTTGTGGACATTATTATTTATTCTGACCACCGCTACCATCACTACAATTGACTTGTGAATGAAATTAGATATTTTTCCTTTTATTATCCTTAGCCTGCCTCCCCAACCGCAAAACACGTTTACCTTTTCAAAGACTGAAAACAGCTGGAGCATTATAGCACTTGGAGATTTTGGATAATGCCTCTGGAAAACTTATATCTAGTAACATTAAGTTGACTTCTCTCTGTAACAATATCAGAATGATGAACAGACACAAAGTAAATGCCACCCCTGAGTTCACTACCAACACTGTCGAGGCCAGCTTGATTGATGCTGACATACAGTTGAAGTCGGAAGTTTACATACACCTTAGCCAAATACATTTAAACTCACTCACAATTCCTGATATTTAATCCTAGTAAAACATCCCTGTCTTAGGTCAGTTTGGATCACCACTTTATTTTAAGAATGTGAAATGTCAGAATAATAGTCGAGAGAATGATTAATTTCAGCTTTTTTTTATTTCATCACATTCCCAGTGGGTCAAGTTTACATACACTTCATTAGTATTTGGTAGCATTGCCTTTAAATTGTTTAACTTGGGTCAAACGTTTTGGGTAGCCTTCCACAAGCTTCCCACATTAAGTTGGGTGAATGTTGGCCCATTCCTCCTGACATAGCTGCTGTAACTGAGTCAGGTTTGTAGGCCTCCTTGCTCACACACCTTTTTTCAGTTCTGCCCACAATTCTTCTATGGGATTGAGGTCAGGGCTTTGTGATGGCCAGTCCAATACTTTGACTTTGTTGTCCTTAAGCCATTTTGTCCCATCTTTGGAAGTATGCTTGGGGTCATTGTCCATTTGGAAGACCCATTTGTGACCAAGCTTTAACTTCCTGATTGAGATGTTGCTTCAATATATCGACATAATTTTCACCCCTCATGATGCCATCTATTTTGGGAAGTGCACCAGTCCCTCCTGCAGCAAAGCACTCCCACAACATGATGCTGCCACCCCTGTGCTTCATGGTTGGGATGGTGTTCTTTGGCTTGCAAGCATCCCCCTTTTTCCTCCAAACATAACGATGGTCATTATAGCCAAACAATTCTATTTTTGTTTCATCAGACCAGAGGACATTTCTTCACAAAGTACAATCTTTTCCTTTTAGGTTATGTCGATATAGGACTTGTTTTACTATGGATGTAAATATTTTTGTACCTGTTTCCTCCAGCATCTTCACAAGGTCCTTTGCTGTTGTTCTGGGATTGATTTGCACTTTTTGCACCAATGTACATTACTCTCTAGTAGACAAAACGCGTCTCCTTCCTGAGCGGTATGATGTCTGCGTGGTCCCATGGTGGTTTTACTTGCGTACTATTGTTTGTACAGATGAACGTGGTACCTTCAGGCATTAGAATATTGCTCCCAAGGATGAACCAGACTTGTGGAGGTCTACAATTTATTTTCTGAGGTCTTGGCTGATTTCTTTTGATTTTCCCATGATGTCAAGCAAACAGGCACTGAGTTTGAAGGTAGGCCTTGAAATACATCCACAGGTACACCTCCTATTGACTCAAATGATGTAAATTAGCCCATCAGAAGCTTCTAAAGCCATGACATCATTTTCTGGAATTTTCCAAGCTGTTTAAAAGGCACAGTCAACTTAGTGTATGTAAACTTCTGACCCACTGGAATTGTGATACAGTGAAATAATCTGTCTATAAACAATTGTTGGAAAAATTACTTGTGGCATGCACAAAGTAGATGTCCTAACCGACTTGCCAAAACAATAATTTGTTAACAAGAAATGGGTGGAGTGGTTGAAAACTAGTTTTATTGACTCCAACCTAAGTGTATGTAAACTTCCGACTTTAACTGTACAGTGGACTCCTCTTGCCAAAGCAAACTGCACAAGTGACAAACACATAACAGAATCAATGGTTTAAGTTACATTTAGGCCTAAAGTTAACTTTAAATGCTGCACACAGTTGGATGAAGTCTACTCTTCAAGCTAATTGGGGGCTGTTTAATGTCTGCTTTTTAACAACCTTTCCATGGATTTTCTCATGACATCAGGGCTTTGTCTGCCTTTTTTATTAGGCCTATTTAAAAAAAGTCTGCCCTCGGGTGTATTCATTAGTCGGTTTCTGTTGAAAACATTTAGTCTGTTGCAAAACATTTAACAACAGAAACCATTTAATTTATGAACCAAACGAGGAGGGACCAACATTTATTTGTCTAATAGTAACGGTTGTTTTCTTAGTCAACCGTTTACTCCAAACAGAAAACGTTTTACAATGAAAACAACAGTTTCTATTAGACAAATTAATGTAGGTCCCTCCCCATTTGGTTCATAAATTAAACGGTAAACGGTTTCTGTTGCTAAACATTTTGCAACAGACTGAATGTTTTCAACAGATCCAACTAATGAATACACCCCTGGGCATCCCCAGTCAGTCGACAACACCCTTTTAAAACGAGGCCTGTCTTCCACACAGCAATCCTTTGCACAGTTAGAGACCACACAGCATGACATGGGTAGTCAAGTCCTATAAAATGTCTGTTTTTATTGTACTTCTTTGGGCATGGCTTTGCACATACTGCTGTATAGTCTACTACAGTCTTTCAGTCAATGCAAAAGTTGCCTGCAGTATTCTTTTCACCAGCAGATGTCCTCACTGCTACACTGAAATCCTGTTTGTGTCACCGGAAATCATACAGCATGGTTAACACCCAATGATTCAAAATCATTTCCTATAAAATGTGAAGAATCACAAACCCATAACTTATTTTCCAATCATAATAAAACTACCTTCATTAAACAACCTTTAGTGAGTTTGATGTGAACAGTTTTAACAGTCAGAAAGCAATCAGTAATTTTATAGAGCAGTGTAATTGATTGAGATGGCTTTCAGAGCGACAGCATTACATTAATGCATTGAATTCCTGGTCAAATAAACTTTGAGTACATTATGAGCCCAAACCCAAATCATGAAATGATGTTCTACATAAAGGTCATAGTCTGCCTGCTAGAAGGGCTAAAAGCTAGCTTGACTTTGATTGTGGTCTTTCACAGACTCAAGGAAAGCAGTGTGCTAACCTGACAACCTGGCTTTGTGTGGGTCTCAGACTAAGGAGTGTTAGCCGCTTGTCTGGCTCTGAATGAGGGCCTGTTAACCTGGCTATCCTTATACAGCCCTATGAGCTGGCTCTATTCCCGGCCCGGCAGACAGATGTACAGCACAGGGCTGCTCTAACAGGCTGGAGACAGTCAACTGCATGAGACCAATGATGTTTCAAGTGCTCAATAGAAAAAGGCAAGAGACAGAGTGAAAAGAAGCCTTCTACCACTCCTACAGTGTTTCACATGCTGCTGTAACACGTTTCCATTCCAGTACAGAGTGTAGCTAAAGTGCAGATAAGTGATGTATTTAATGTAAGCTCTTTTAAAATGTGTGACAGATGTCTTGCGAATGCAGCAACCGTCTAGTATGTAAAGGTGAGGTAGAACGTAATGAGTCATATTCACTGTCTGCTGCAGGTCCTATATTTGGCCAGGGCTGAAAGTGATGAGGAAAGCATCCAGAGCAGATTCAATTAAAGCAAAGTACGTCTGCACTGTTTTAATCACCTCGTTAAGCAGGTATCTAATCATTAACCTTTTGGAGTCAGTTCTATGGTGGAGCAGATGTGATTTGAAATATATTTTTCTCCAAGATAAGACCATAACTACCTCAGTGTTGGGATGAACAGGCCACAGCAAAACAAGCCCTTTCTCATCCAGGTGGCAGAGTGGTCTGTTGCTCATTTGGTAAAGCATGAGTTTGTTACTTTCAAAGCCAGGATTGTGGGTTTGATTCCTGGGACCATGATTACATAAGAATCTATGCACGCATGACTGTAAGTTGCTTTGGATAAAAGCGTCTGTTTAATGGCATATTATATTTATTCAGGACCTCTTAATTTGTTCCATTTATCAATTAGTCAAATCACGAGTTTTTCATCAAACATATGCAGTAGTTATGCTTATTCATTTCACAGTGCAAGAACCAGTGTGACTGCCTCTCCTCTCCACTCCTGCCACTACACAGGCAAACCTGTCATTATGCACAGCTCAGGAAAAGAGCAGAGAGCAAGTTAAGAGCATGAGCCTCAAAGGTTTGCTTGGAGTTGCCAAAACAAGTCTAGAAATTCCTGGCATTAGAGTGTGTTGTATTCAATTTACCTATAGCTTATTACAGTATTGCCTACTCAATCTTCTACTATTTTAATTTCCCTCCTATACTTTTAGCTAGGATACATGTTTTAATCATTTATACAGTTAAGCCAGTTAAGAACAAATTCATATTTACAATGGCGACCTGTCAAACACATTAAAATGCTCCATGCCCGTGGAGCACCTGGCTTGCTGTTAAATCAATAGGTAACTTGTTGCTAAGGGGAGGAACCATACAACTCCAAATTAATTGTTCCAAGAGAATCCTTTGGCGTCTGTATCAGTTCTAACGAATGTGACCTCAGATCGCACTCAGTTAGCACAAAATACAGACCAGATTTAGTCCAACACATTTGAGACATTGACAAGCGATACCGTCAGGTATCTTATGTTGCAGTACTAACCAGTGGTAGCTTTAGTAGATCGGTTGTCAAGTATTTATGACCTATAGGGAATCTAGAATCCAAATATACTTAGCTACCCCATTTGGCTCCCTTTGGGACAAAAGCTATACTCTATGTTATAGTAATATATTATTGAAGACGATCTTAAGAGCTCTCACTCTCCAAAATAAATTCTCATCGCTAAAGGGGATAGAAAGTCCTGCTATAAGAGCTCTGTTTCTTTCTATATCTCTCTCCCAAATCTATTCTCATAGCTAAAGGGGTCAGGTGACAGTGGGCCTACACTGCAGCTCTATGGCAGCTGGGTTCCTTTTCAGTAAGTAACAGTGATGAGAAGCAATTATGCATGTATAAATTGGATGGAAATGGCCCAGCATACAGCTGTCATAAACATGTATCCTCTGAATAATCAGAAAGATCAAGTCTCACCGAAGACCTGGATCAAGGAACACCGTATTATTGGAAAGAGAATACTGGCATGGGTCAGAAAAATGTATCAGGAATATCTGACTTAAATGATCACAAGATCCTGTTGTACATTATAACATTAGTTGATCACTTTTCCCCCTGCATGACTATACTACTGGAGTTGTATTACAGGATAATGCAGTGCTAAGCACAATGGCACATTAAAACATGATACACAGGAATGTGACACACATGTATCTGAATACTACAGTTCCTAATGGAGGTTTCCAGTCAGCGGCCAGAGTGGAGATACAGATACGATCAAGAGCAACAGATGCCCTAGTTTTGCCCTGTGTCTTCCATGTCGGTTGCCAATAGATGAGTCACTCTGCTTTCTCTGATGTCTACTTGCAATAGTGCTTCTCCTTTTCCAGTGCCTCTGGGAAATAAATATATTTTTCCACGTGTATTGCTTGTAATAAACTGGTAATAGATGTGCTTTAGATATATCTCTCCCAAATATTCCAAAATATGTATTTAGACATTTCCATACACTACATGTACAGAAGCTAGATAGGGAGACCGGTAGGTTTCAGGAAGAGCCCTACATGTACAGAAGCTAGATAGGGAGACCGGTAAGGTTTCAGGAAGAGCCCTACATGTACAGTAGCTAGATAGGGAGACCGGTAGGTTTCAGGAAGAGCCCTACATGTACAGTAGCTAGATAGGGAGACCGGTAAGGTTTCAGGAAGAGCCCTACATGTACAGAAGCTAGATAGGGAGACCGGTAGGTTTCAGGAAGAGCCCTACATGTACAGAAGCTAGATAGGGAGACCGGTAGGTTTCAGGAAGAGCCCTACATGTACAGAAGCTAGATAGGGAGACCGGTAGGTTTCAGGAAGAGCCCTGTTGTTCATAACATGGTGCATCAAGTCCATTAAACATCTGTTGTAGGAAGTTCTTGTTAATCAACGTTCACCGCAATAGCTGGTGTATTAAGACCGGTATAGTACCTCTATGTACTATAAGTAGCATTAAAAACACAGACACACCTTTGGAGTTTTTGATCTGTTGGTTGATTGGCGTCTACAGGAGCAGGTGTTTGTGGCATACTAATCTCAGATACCTATGAAGACTAATTTTAGGATTAACTGTGAAGTTTCTGTCAGAAAAAGCTAATTGCTGGAGGAAGAATCTTTATTTGACTGCTCCTGAATATTGTATAATATGTTGGCTACAGATGATATTGCTTCAAACAGTTGTGTTGGCTCAATCCTTTGGATGTCCCTCTGTTTTCTTATCTTAACTGTGAGATGTTTAATATTATTGACTCTACTTTATCTCTGAAGAGTAAAATAAAATGTGTTACACTTCATGGTAGAACTTCAAACGCAATGCACCCTACATTTTCCAGGAATAATTTCAGCTTGAGTGGTGCCCATCTAATCAATGTGACAATTTTGGAATTTCTGATAATAACTTGAACAATCCTATCACCATTCACTACTTATCTCATCTGCACATGGTCAAAGTATCTAAATACCTGAAAAGTGACATTACCGGTAAACCCTTCAGAGGCTAGTTTAAATTGAAACATATCCTTTCTAATTGTGATTATTCTCTAAGCCATACAGAGGAAGGTTGCTAGGCACAGACTGTGGTATCTATGGTAACTGTCCCGAGGGAAGGCTAGGAGCTTGTGAACTGCCAACCCTTCATTTGGACACACTCAGCTGCCCGGACAGCTAAATAAAGACAGAGGAAACAGATCATGCAAACAGGGAGTTTCCTCCCACACATCACAGAATATAACACTGACTGACTGCAGCCATTTCATGGACAGAACATACCCAGGACCATACACATGGAGGAGAGCAGCTTAGCACATGCCACACATAGCCTACAGTGATGTGAGAGGTGGGGTGGCAGCACATTATGACCAATAGTAATGGGAACGACATTTTCATGTCAATTAACACAGCTACAATGTTATAGAACCATTGTCAAGATCTTTGGAATATCCTTGTGGAAAAGAAACAACACACACAACCTCAGCGGGGGAACTAGTGGTCTGAATAACAGACAGTTGCTGTTCTGGAGCAAAATATCACAGAATTTCATATCTGAAGATGCAGTCTAATGTAACTGCTGCCCTCTGCCATATGAAGACATGAATGGGTGACAGTTCTACCTGTAATGCTGGAGTGTCCATAGATCTCAAACACCCCTGAATGGATTCATTCAAAATCATTAGAAATCTGGCATTCTGACAAAGGTTATGGTTAATAGACAGTACATTTTGGCAGTCAGTCCATTCCGCTAGATGCCACACAGAATAGTTTCAGCACAGAAGTAATAGTATACCGCTTCATGTTACAAATAGTGGCTTCATAAGAATTCAGTGTTACAAGTGATTTTAAGTTGTAGACAAACTGATTGGCTTTGTCAAGAAAATTATGAGGAAACAAAACGATCTGGACAGATGATGGAGCGCTATGTCCCTTAAAGCAAAGGGTGGCTGCATGGGAGACGAGTTGGAGAGTACAGGTCTCCCAGGTGGGCACCAATCAGACAGGGCACCTTGTGAGGGTTACACCAGCTGTGGGCAGAGAAGGCCATTACTATACTACACTTTGTTATCCCGGGTGGCCTAACACAGAGCAGTACCTCTTACTAAAGGCCTCAACATTTTGTTGATAGTCTCACAATGTCAGCAGTGGTAGAGACCATTGGAGGAAGGGCTATAGTGTGTGAATGGGCAGTTGAAATTATGAAACCTGTGTAATGAACCCCTATAGAAAAATGCTCAGACAAAATAATCAGCAGAGGATCTCTGGTATACACTGGACAATGAGAAATTAAGAGCATCCCTGTGTTAACAGAGCTCATAATGGACATGCCAATTCTGGAGTGAGGATTATGATTCATTGAGTCCTGGACATCTTGTGCAGGCACAGTTATGGGAAGAGGAACAGAGAAAAAGTGAGGTATCTTAATTTAGTGTGTCTCTGATCCTTCTAGAGAGTCACATCCCCTTCCCCTGATAGGCACCCTGAGATGGAGAGCCGATTAAATACGCAATCCTCTTAGTTTAAACCTCCTCTGAGAACATAACGTCTGTGGACATGGCTAAATAATGTCTAAGAAAATTAGTTATATCTCACTTCGTCTTACTTTTTTATTTTACCCCTTTTTCTTCCCAATTGTGTGGTATCCAATTGTTGTAGTAGCTACTATCTTGTCTCATCGCTACAACTCCCGTACGGGCTCGGGAGAGACGAAGGTTGAAAGTCACGCGTCCTCCGATACGCAACCCAACCAGCCATACTGCTTCTTAACACAGTGCACATCCAACCCGGAAGCCAGCCGCACCAATGTGTCGGAGGGTACACCATGCACCTGGCAACCTTGGTTAGCGCGCACTGCGCCCGGCCCGCCACAGGAGTCGCTGGTGCGCAATGAGACAAGGACATCCCTACAAGGACATCCCTACCGACCAAGCCCTCCCTAACCCGGACGACGCTAGGACCTCCCGGTCGCGGCCGGTTACGACAGAGCCTGGGCGCGAACCCAGGGACTCTGATGGCACAGCTGGCACTGCAGTACAGCGCCCTTAACCACTGCGCCACTACCAGTACATCAATCTCTCACCATTATTTTTTAAACTGCCCTTAGACTTGGATAATGTGTCATAATTTTATTTGACAAAGTATCTTCACCCCTTTGATACAAAGTTATTTGTGGCAAATCTTAAAATAAATGCAGATGGATACAATTTTATTCAATAAAATGCCCTTATGCAACAAATTCAAAAAGTACATTAGTCATCAAGTGTCCTCTGAAGTTTTGTTGAAACTTGAAATGCTGATGCCAAAACCCTTTTAGTGCCTTCAGAAAGAATTCATGACTTATTCCACATTTTGTTGCGTTCTTGCCCAAATTAAAAATCTACAAACAATACCCCATAACGACAAAGTGCAAAAAATATGTTTTTCAAAATTGAGTGAAAATGAAATGCAGATATCTAATTTACACAGAGTACCAGTCAAAAGGTTGGACACACCTACTCAGTCAAGGGTTTCTCTTTATTTTTTACATTGTAGAATAATAGTGAAGACATCAAAACTACAAAAGAACACATGGAATCATGTAGTAACCAAAAAAAAAAAATCTAGATATTTTATATTTGAGATTCTTCAGTGGCCACCCTTTGCCTTGATGACAGCTTTGCACACTCTATGCATTCTCTCAACCAGCTTCATGAGGTAGTCACCTGGAATGCATTACAATTAACAGGTGTGCCTTATTAAAAGTAATTTTGTGGAATTTCTTTTTGACAAGGTAGGGGTGGTATACAAAAGATGGTCTTTTACCAAAAAGGCTAAGTCCATTTTATGGCAAGTACAGCTCAAATAAGCAAGACACGAAGGTCAGTCAATGCAGAACATTTTCAAGTTTCTTCAAGTGCAGTCAGAAAAACCATCAAGCACTATGATGAAACTGTCTCTCACGAGGACCGCCACAGGAAAGGAAGACTCAGAGTTACCTCTGCTGCAGAGGATAAGTTCATTGGGGTTCACAGCCTCAGAAATTGCAGCCCAAATAAATGCTTCACAGACACAACTGTTCAGAGTAAACTTCTGTGAATCAGGCCTTCATGGTCGAATTGCTTCAAAGAAATCACTACTAAAAAGAAACCAATAATAAGAAGAGACTTGCTTGGGCCAAGAAACACGATCAATGGACATTAGACCAGTGGAAATCTGTCCTTTGGTCTGACAAGTTCACATTTGAGATTTTTGGTTCCAACCGCCGTGTCTTTGAGAGATGCAGAGTAGGTGAACGGATGATCTCTGCATGTGTGGTTCCCAGCGTGAAGCATGGAGGAGGTGGTGTGATGGTGTAGGGGTGCTTTGCTGGTGACACTGTCAATGATTTATTTAGAAATCAAGGCACACTTAACCAGCATGGCTACCACAGCATTCTACAGCGATACGCCATTCCATCTGGTTTGCACTTAATGGGACTATCAATTGTTTTCCAACAGGACAATTACCCAACACACCTCCAGTCTGTGTAAGGGTTATTTGACCAAGAAGGAGAGTGGTGGCGTACTGCATCAGATGACGTGGCCTCCACAATCACCTGACCTCAATGCTATTGAGAAGGTTAGGGATGAGTTGACCGCAAAGTGAAAGAAAAGCAGCTAACAAGTACTCAGCATATGTGGGATCTCCTTCAAGTATTGTTGTAAAAGCATTCCAGGTGAAGCCGTTTGAGAGAATGCTGTGTGCAAAGCTGTCAAGGCAAAAGGTATCTACAATACATTTTGATTTGTTTAACACTTTTTTGGTTACTACATGATTCCATTCCATGATATGATTCTACATGATTATTTCATAGTTTTGAAGTCTTCACTATTATTCTACAATAAATAAATACAATTTGACAGTTACTGTAAGTATTCACACCCATTTGCTATGCCACTCGAAATTGAGCTCAGGTGCATCCAATTTCCTTTGATCGTCCTTGAGATGTCACTAACTTCACTGGAGTCCACATGACACCAATTACATTTTTTTGGACATGATTTAGAAAGAAACGCTCCCGTCTATATAATGGTCCCAGTGCACGGCCGAGCAGAAACTATACCATGAAGTTCAAGGAACTGTCCGTAGATCGACAAGGTAGAATTGTGATGAGGTACAGTGCATTCAGAAAGTTTAAAGACCCCTTCCCTTCTTACACATTGTTAATTTGAATCCATTTTAGAAAAAGTCTTTAATTGAAATGTTTTCCTCATCAATCTACACAAAATACCCCATTATGACAGGTACTTAAACATTTTTTGAAATCAGAAATACCTTCCAAGTATTCAGACCCTTTCCTATGAGACTCTAAATTGAGCTCAGTTGCATACTGTTTCCATTGATCATCCTTGAGATGTTTGTACAACTTGATCAGAGTCCACCTGTGGTTCCACAGTTCCACAGTTGACAGTGCATGTCAGATCAAAAACCATACCATGAAGTCAAATTAATTGTCTGTTGAGATCTGAGACGGGATTGTGTCGAGGAACAGATCTGGGGAAGGGTACCACAAAATGTCTGCAGATTGAAGGCCCCCCAAGAACAGTGGCCTCCATCATTCTTCAATGGATGAAGCTTAGAACCACAATGACTCTTCCTAGAGCTGGCCGCCCGGCCACTCTGAGCAAACGTCGGAGAAAGGCCTTGGTCAAGGAGGTCATCAAGAACCTGATGGCCACTATGACAGGAACTCTAGAGCTCTGTGGAGAACCATCCAGAAAGACAATCATCTTTGCAGCACTCAACCAACCAGGCCTTTATGGTAGAGTGGCCAGACGGAAGCCACTCAGTTGAAAGCACATGCCAGCCGCTTGGAGTTTGCCAAAAGGCACCTAAAGGACTCTCAGACTATGAGAAACAAGACTCTCTGGTCTGATGAAACCAAGATTGAACTCTTTGGCCTGAATGCCAAGTGTTACGTCTGGAGGAAACCTTGCACCATGCCTACGGTGAAGCATGGAGGTGGCAGCATCATACTGTGGGGATGTTTTTCAGAGGCAAGGACTGGGGTACGAGTCAGGATCAAAAGGAAACATGAACGTAAAGTACAGAGAGATTCTTGATGAAAACCTGCTCCAATGTGCTCAGGGCCTTAGGGGATCCTTTGCTCCAATCTTCCAACAGGACAACGACTCTAAGCACACAGCCAAGACAACACAGGAGTGGCTTTGGGACAAGTCTCTGAATGTCCTTGAGTGGCCCAGGCAGAGCCCGGCCTTGAACCCGATCGAACAGCCCTGGAGAGACCTGAAAATAGCTGTGCAGCGGCACTCCCCTTCCAACCTGACAGAGCTTGAGAGGATCTGCAGAGAAGAATGGGAGAAACTCCCCAAATACAGGTGTGCCAAGCTTGTAGCTTCATACCCAAGAAGACTCGAGGCTGTAAAAGGTGCTTCAACAAAGTACTGAGTAAAGGGTCTGAATACTTAGTTCAGTTTTATTTTTAATACATTTGCTAAAACCTGTTTCTGCTTTGTTATTATGGGTTAGTGTGTGTAGATTGAAGGAAAAATACATTTAATTTTAGAATAGCGCTGTAATGTAACAAAACATGAAAAAAGTAAAGGGGTCTGAATACTTTCCGAATGCACTGTGTTTATTCCAAGAGTACATTGTTCTCAATCATTGGGAAATTGAAGAAATTATGGAACAGACTCTGCCTAGAGCTGGCATCCGACCAAACTGAGTAACTGGGCAAGAAAGACCTTGGTCAGGGAGGCGACTAAAAACCCAATGACCACTGACAGAACTACAAAGTTCCTTAGCTGAGATGGGAGAACCTGCCAGAAGGACAACAGTCTCTACAGCACTTCACCAATTTAGGCTTTTTTGGGAGTGTGACCAGATGGAAGACACTCCTGAGAAAAATGCATTCGACAGATCAAAATGTTACTCTTTGGCCTGAATGTATAGCGCCATGTCTGGAGAAAACCAGGCACAGCTCATCACCCATCTAACATCTTCCCTACCGTGAAGCATGGTGGTGGCAGCGTCATGCTATGGGGATGCTTTTCAGCTGCAGGGACTGGGAGACTGGTAAGGATAGAATGAATAATGAGTGGAGCCAAATACAGGCAAATCCTTGATGAGAACCAGCTTCAGAGTGAAAATGACAGACTGGGGCGACACTGGACTGGCTTCCGAACAGAAATGTGAAAGTCCTTGAGAGGCCCAGCCAAAGCCTAGACTTGAATCACATTGAGAATCTGTGGAAAGCCTCAAAGATTGCTGTTCACCGCCACTCCCCATCTAACTTAACAGCGCTTGAGAAAATCTGCAGGGAAGAAAATCTCTAAATCCAGATGTGCAAAGCTGAAAACATACTCAAGACAACTCAAAGCTGTAAATCGGTGCCCGGAGGGGCTTCTACATACTGTAGTATTGACTCAGGGGTGTGAATACTTATGTAAATTAAATACAGTACTTAATTTTCAATAAATTTGCAAACATTTCTAAAACATGTTTTCACTTTGTCATTATGGGGTATTGTGTGTGAGAGATTTAAAAAAAAAAAAATGTAATCCATTCTGTATTCAGGATGTAACATGTGGAATAAGTCAAGGTGTATGAATACTTTCCGAAGGCACTGTAAGACATCATCCTATCTAATTATTGAAACTGGTTCATGGAGAGATTGTTTCTGAAAATAAAACTGCCCCAATTCTGCAGTCTTTTAAAAGGGCCTTTATATGAAGCCCAAGTGTAATAAAAGTAATACAACTTTCATAACTAGCTATATGTACAAATATATTTTCAGGTGGACACCTCAGACTACACTATTAAATAGATTACATATTATGAGGACACAATATGCTGTTGAAAATTGTCACTTTAATGAGGAAAAATCTTAAACTATCATTCATACATTATTATTTAACCAAATGAAATAAACTAAATAAATTAAAGCAATTGTAATGAATTCTATAAATACAAAGCCAACATCATAAAAATACAAACAAGATCAGCTTTTACTTGAAAACCTCCAATGTTAAGCATGGAATTGATTAACTGCATAAAACAAATATCCCTTTGTTTAGGTTTTGTTTACAGTAGAAACAGTCATTCTCCCTGTGGTGCCACTTTCATCTGTGAGCACATTTATAATATTGCCAACCAGGACAACGGAGGGAGGCCACATTACACAGCTGATGGAGCCCATTCACCAGGGTGATAAGCAGGCAGACAGCATGGCCTTCCGTCAAGGCAAGCACATCAGCAGTAGGACCCTGGAGGGAGTCTTCACTGCTTTCAGGAAGAAGGAAAAAGAGATCAGGGCAACGACCTTATCAGCATGTAATTTACAACGTTAAGATTACTATTATTATGACTTCCATTTAGGATAAATGGAATGATTTCCCAATGCAAGATGTCACTCCTTATATTGCAAGTATTCCCTGCTCAGATGTGATGCAGTATGCTTGTTCCTCAATGCATGGGGTGAATATGGATGACCGCATGCTTATGGAAGAGATGGTCCAGGCTAACAACCTTTTATTGGTCAGATGATGCCAATCAGCAGCCAATGGACTGGACTAATACTGGTGGTGTGGGTATGTGACAACCCTTTCGTAAATCCTTTAGGAAGCTCCAGCTTGCCTCTGATATTCTAGAATGCTGAGAGTCAACTGCTTTATACTCTGAGCCAGCGGTGTTACTTCAAAACCCAGCCCTCTCTGTTCCAAACTACCATCCTTTACATATTCCTAGGTTAACAGGTGCATATGGGGTCAGATGTGACATCCAACATCATATACACCTGTTTACATTGAAGCAAAATACTCCTAGGTTATGGATGTATATTTGATGATGCAATTAGTAAATACACATTCGCACGAATAACGGAAAGCAATATATTGCTGAAAACGTGTATGAAAATTTGTGTGAAAAGAGATTGATATGGGTAAAGAATGAGAGTGTCAGGGGTAAATATTAATATACAGTACTCATTAAGATTATAACATTTTCTTGACTTCCTGCAATAGGAAATAGATTTCAAAGCAGCTTGGTGTGGTGGCTGTAGTATCATATCTAAAAGCAGAGTGCACAGCTGCTGCTCCTGTTATTCTGTCGAGAAA
Source organism: Oncorhynchus keta (assembly GCF_023373465.1). Classification (NCBI taxonomy): domain Eukaryota; kingdom Metazoa; phylum Chordata; class Actinopteri; order Salmoniformes; family Salmonidae; genus Oncorhynchus; species Oncorhynchus keta. The sequence continues at coordinate 185,782 of NW_026288751.1, read as the reverse complement.
GCTAATGTCACATAAGATTAACAGTGATTAAACATTGATTCTGATTTGACACACTGCTAGGGTGTGTTTACTGGCTGCCTTTGTGCAGCAGCAGCAGAGGGGGATCATAAATAATTGGCCATATCATATTTTAAAAATAGTGAGAGCTGGTCCAATACATTAGCAAATATGTAGAATCAAAGCTAACAAATATCCTACACTACTCAGATAATGATATGGTAACAGGAAAGTACTGTGACTGAATATTAGGATAAGTCAACCGGTTAAACTGAACTGGCCAAATGTGCACAATATTTACGGACAGAGCAGTTTTATAGAACACAAAGCAGTTGTAATGTTTTAAGAGTAAATGTGTATGACTCAAGGCAAAAGACAGGTAGGCACAAGGACAATCACACTCTAATCCACTGCACCTATGAAATGTGTCCATTCATTTATGTAAAGTATTAGCCAGTATACATAACAGCTTAGACTTGACACTCCCATGTTAAAACATAACTGAAAGTTATCTGTAGATGCCCCCACCAAGATGTTGACATCATCCATAACCATAAGGACATAACCATAAGGATTTCAGTGTTCCGTCCCCAAAGAAGACTGATCTGTAAGGTCACACTGAGAAAAATAAGATATTTGTCCTTGGAAAGAGCAATAATTCTGTCAAACGGGAATGCTTAGGGGACTATTGGACAAGGGCCTGGAGAGACAATCTGAAATAACAGCAACTCTAGCCTAGATAAGAGGAAAGATAAGGAATTAGACTGTGGGCTGTCACCTCCTATCCATCTCTATTTTATTTTACTACTGCAACCAACATACGTCCAGTGTAGGATCACACAAACAAGAACATCCACAGCAAAAGAGATCAGAGAACTAAACAGAATCTGACAGCAACATCTTCTGACCTAAAATATTTCAATTCATGGCCCTACTCACATAGACCCTTCTGGTTGTTTACTAGTGAAACGCAGAAGCCGTGTCGCTTTCTAGTAAATAAATAGGCTCACTGTACATGTACTGACCAAAAATATAAAAAAACACAACATGCAAACATTAAGATTCTACAGTTCATAAGGAAATCAGTCAATTGAAATCAATTCCTTAGGCCCTAATCTATGGATTTCACATGACTGGGAAGACAGACGTGCATCCGTTGGTCAAAAATACCTTTTATAAAAAGGTAGGGGCGTGGATCAGAAAATCTGGCAGTATCTAGTGTGACCAACATTTGACTCATGCAGCAAGACACATGGCCTGTGGAATGTTGGCCCACTCCTCTTCAATGGCTGTGCGAAGTTGCAGGATATTGGCGGGAACTGGAACACTGTCATACACTATAGACCCAGAGCATCCCAAACATGCTCAATGGGTGACATGTCTGGTGGTGTATACAGGCCATGGAAATGTCAAGCTCCTAGGAAATGTGTACAGATCCTTGCGACATGACACGGTACAGCTGAAACCGAGTTTCATCTGTGAAGAGCACACTTGTCCAGTGTGCCAGTGACCATTGAAGGTGAGCATTTGCCCAATGAAGTCAGTTACGATGCCGACCTGCAGTCAAATCAAGTCCCTGGGGAGGAAGACGAGCACGCAGATGAGCTTCCCAAGACAGTTTGTGCAGAAATTCTTTGGTTGTGCAAACCTACAGCTTCATCAGCTGTCTGGGTGGCTGGTCTCAGACAATCCCGCAGGTAAAGAAGCTGAATATGGAAGTCCTGGGCTAGCGTTGTTACACGTGGTCTGCAGTTGCGAGTCCGGTTGGACGCATTTCCAAATTCTCTAAAATGACGTTGGAGTCATTTTATTTGTATTATTTTACCTTTAACTAGGCAAGGCCGTTAAGAACAAATTCTTATTTTCAATGACGGCCTAGGAACAGTGGGTTAACTGCCTTGTTCAGGGGCAGTGACAGATTTTTACTTTGTCAGCTCGGGGATTCGATCTTGCAACCGTTCGGTTGCTAGTCCAATGCTCTAACCACTAGGCAGGTAGCCGCCCCGGTAGGTAGCCTAGTGGTAGATAAATGATCATTACATTCTCTGGCAACGGCACTGGTGGACATTCCTGCAGTCAGCATGCCAGGCTGTATCACAACTGGCAGTGATTGGGAGTCCCATAGGGCCGTGCACAATTGGCCCAGCGTCGTCCGGATTTGGCCGTCAACTGACTTGCCTAGTTAAATAAAGGTTCAATTTATATATATTTTTTTTAACTACCTACACACTGCCTGAACTTGAGAAATCTATGTCATAAGAGTGGCCTTATTGTCCCCTGCACAAGGTGCACCCGTGTAATAAGCATGTTGTTTAATCTGCTTCTTGATATGTCACACCTAACAGGGATTTACACAAATATATGCACAACATTTGAGAAATACATTTTTGTGTGTGTTTGGAACATTTTAGGGGGGCTTTTATTTCAGCTCATGAAACCAACCCTTTCCGTGTTGCGTTTATATATCTGTTCAGTGTACATTCCCTCAAATCCTAAAGTAAATGAATTGTTGCTAACCAGGCTATTTTAATACAGGAATACACCAAATTATTTTCTATTTCACATTGTTTTTCTGCATTTTGGAGAATTGTGATTTGAAAACATGGAATGGAAGGCCTGCTGAGTGAAAGTTGCTGTCCCCTATAGCTTCTAGCTTCTGCACTGCAGAGACTGCTGTTGGGACAGATTGATTTGGTACAATACATTAGGTGCGCTAGAGGCCACATCCATGCTAAAACCACTCAAACCAATCAGCCACCCTGTCAGAAAGCATGAATTCTGTAGTCCCATGGTGCCTCCACTTGTCTGGGATAGCAAATCTGCCATAACACAGGGTGTCAGTAGGGACAACAGGGAGGGGACACGTGTCACCACGGTACAGTCTAGTGAAAGGGAGGGGGATCTGTTTGGATAGGCTTCCTTAGCTGACAGGTGTTTCTACTAGATGCTCATTAAAAATAAAATGTGAGAGTGTGCCACACTTGGAGGGCAACCGATGTGCTCTGCTCTACAAAAGGTGACCTCGATACAAACTTTTAAGACCGTCTTGTTTAAGAGGAAGGCAGGGTTCCTTGCTTGTTTTTGGTATTTATGCCACACAGCTCTTACAACAAAAAACATGATTAAAATTTACAGTTTCACATGTGAAATCACATTGTGAAATAGATGTTTCCACATGCTGAGCTTAAATTTCACGTGAAACCATATTTTCACATGCACTAATTTTAGAGTTCACATGTTAAAATAAATAAAATAAGAAACCTGCACACTGCTCTTGCTAATATCACTGCTCTTTATTAAGCTTACCAATCGGCCTCAAGGCATTCATAAGAGCTCTGTGCGCAGGTTTCTTATTTTTTCTCATCTTATTCAGTTGTTACCATGCACCTGCAATAAACGTAGCTCAGATGCACGAGTGCCTTTTGAATAAGGGTTCAAATGTTAACACCACCTTTACACATGAGAAAAATAACATGTTTGTTTTCACAACTTACATATGAATTGCAGTTGCATATGTGAAGTTTGCGGTTTCAAATCTTAAACACATGTGTAAATCTCACGTTCATATCAGGTATGAAGGTAAGACCCAGATGTAGACAACGTCGAATTAACAATGGTTTAATAATCCAACAGGGGCAGGCAATAGATGGGTAAAGGCAGGCAGGGGTCAGTAGACCAGAGGTGGGGCAAAGGTACAGGTCAGCTGGCAGGCTCAGGGTCAGGCAGAGTGGTCAGGCAGGCAGACAGAGTCAGCACAGGCAAGGGTCAAAACCAGGAGGGTGAGAAAAAGAGACTGGGAAAAGCAGGAGCTGATAACTAAAACACTGGTTGACTTGACAAACAAGACGAACAGAGAACACCAGTATAAATACACAGGGGAAACTTCGGGAAGATGGGTGACACAATCACAAAGACAAGTGAAACAGATCAGGGTGTGACAGTAACCCCCCCCCCCCGGGGCGCCGCCTGGCGTCCTACCTGGGCGCATACCTGGTTGACCGGGGTGCCTGCGGTGGAAGTCAGCGATGAGGGCTGGGTCCAGGATGTCTCTAGCGGGGACCCAGCACCTCTCCTCTGGGCCATAACCCTCCCAGTCAACCAGGTACTGGAAACCCCTGCCCCGTGGTCGAACACTCAGGAAGCGTCTCGCAGTGTATGCCAGATAGCCATCGAAGACACAGGGAGGAGTGGGCCTGGAAACAGAAGACAAAGGGCTGTGAGACACAGGCTTAATCCTAGATACATGGAAAGTAGGGTGAATACGGAGGGTATGGGGTAACAAATGACGAACAGCAGTGGGGCTAATGACTCTAGAGATGGGGAACGGGCCGATGAAACGGGGGGAAAGTTCCCGCGACTCCACCCAGAAGGGCAGTTCCCAGGCAGAGAGTAATACCCTCTGCCCGAGCCAATAGCATGGAGCACGGGTCCGGTGGCAATCTGCTTGTCACCTATACCTGGAAGTGGTCTTCAGAGTGGCCAGGGCTCTCTTCCAGGTACGGCAACAGCGGCAGATTAACTTCTGGGCAGAGGGATGACCAACTTCCTCATCTTGTTCGTGGAAGAGCAGAGGGTGATATCCCAAGGAACATCGAAGGGCGAGAGGCCCGTACCCGCACAACTCAACCCATACCAGTTGCTGACTCCAGGTGGTACGGTTGGCGGAAACTAGGCAGCCGAAGAGTCGTCTCTAAGTCCTGGTTAGCACACTCCGACTGGCCATTGGACTGCGGGTGGAATTCGGAGGACAGGCTGGCCGACGACCAAATGAGTGTGCAGAATGCCTTCCAGAACCGGGACGAGAGCTGCGGACCCCAGTCGGAGACCATGTACACCAGGAGTCCGTGGATCCGGAAGATGTGCTGCACCATAAGCTGGGGCGTCTCCTTGGCCGAGGGTCGTTTGGGGAGAGGGATGAAGTGGGCGGCTTTGGAAAACCGATCGACCATTCAGGATGGCAGCATTGCCCTCAGAAGGGGGAGACCCGTGGTGAAATCCAGGGATATATGGGACCAGGGACGGTGAGGGACAGGCAGTGGTTGGAGAAGATCAGCCGGAGCTTGCCGAGGAGTTTTGTTCTGTGCGCAGACCGTGCAGGTGGCGACTAATGTGGCAACATACAGAACCATAAGTGGTCACCAAAAGCGTTGTTGCACAAAGGCCAGGGTTCGACGAGAGCCCAGGTGACAGGCAAGCCTGGAGGAATGGGCCCACACCAGGACCACGGAGCGGACAGCATCAGGCACAAACAGACTGTTATTTTGCCCCCCGGACCTGTTTCTCCCGGACCCGTTTCCCTATACCCCCAGCTGAGTGCCACCGCTAGGCACGAGGTGGGAAGGATGTTCTCAGTCTCCAGGGTAATAACTGTGGGGTTATAGCGGCGAGACAGGGCAACCGGCCTGACGTTCTTGGACCCTGGCCGGTAGGAGAGGGAAAGGTTGAACCGGGTAGACAGCAGGGCCCATCTCACTTGCGTGGAGTTGAGGCGCTTGGCGGAGTGGAGATACTCCAGGTTTGTGTGGTCGGTCCACACAATGAACGGATGTTCCACCCTTTCTAGCCAGCGCCTCCATTCCTCCAACGCCATCTTCACAGCGAGAACCCCGAGTAGCGTTGCAGCTGCACCCTGGACGTAGGCTGAGGCCAATCCACCACCACTCACCTTCACAGGATCCATCTGGACACTCCCAGCAGAGATGTAGCCCAGAAAGGGAATGGTGGAGCGATGGAACTCACAACTTTCATTGGAGCACATGTCCAAGAACAGGAGGAGCAGGAGAAGACGAGGATGTCATCAATGTAGACAAAGACGAACTGGTTCAACATGTCTCAGATCATTCACCAGAGCCTGGAACACGGCAGAGGCGTTGGTGAGGCCAAAGGGCATGACCAGATATTCGTAGTGGCCGTGTTGAAGGCGGTGTTCCACTCGCCCCCCTCTCGTATCCACACCAGGTGTTACACATTTTGTAGATCCAGCTTGGAGAAAACAGTGGCCCCCTGGAGCCGCTCAAAGGCCGAGGAAATGAGTGGTAGTGGATAATGGTTTTTCACAGTAATGTCATTGAGTCCCCGGTAGTCAATGCATGGGCACAGGGTCTTGTTCTTTTTCTCAGCGAAGAACCCTGCGCCAGCAGGAGCAGGATGGATAAATCCTGTAGCTAGGGAGTCCCCAATGTCGATCTCCATAGCCTTGGTCTCTGGTCCCGACGTCTCAGGGAAGCGTGGTGCAAGGGAGAAGGTCTTGCAGGAACATGTTCGAAAAGTGCTTCCTGGTTCCACGTACTCTCTGCTGGAACATGCGGAAATCTACAGTTTAGTCGGCCACCCGTTGGGCATCCTGCCGGAGCTGGATTAGCTTGCGGGCAGCTTCTCTCCCAGAGAACGGGGCCTCACTCACGTACATGGCCGGCTGTTGTTCCCAAATGGCGGTAGCCCAGGTGAGATCCCTCCCTGACATCGTGATGACATAAGCTATTTTGGAGTGATCCGAGGGGAAGGACCACAGCTGGAGCACAAAAATGAGGGCACATTGAGCTAAAAACACAAGACATGTGCTCAGCTCTCCATTAAAGCATTCCGGGGGAGGTAAATGGGGATAACCGCCAAGTCACTGAGGGGCGGTGGGTTTACCACCGTGGCAGGCTACCCCTCAGAATTGCTCCAGCAGCATGTCCAACATTTGGACTCCCTCTATAAGACCACGAAGCAATTCCTCGTGCCCACCAATGGAGGTTCCTTGGGAGGAGATGGAGCTGCGCAGCTGGCCCGGGTCTGCTGGGTCAGTCATGGCCAGTTCGTACAAACAGGTATAAAGGCAAGACCCAGATGCAGTCGAAATAACAATGGTTTAATAATCCAACAGGAATAGGCAAAAGACAGCTAAAGGTAGGCAGGGGTCAGTAAACCAGAGGTGGGGCAACAGTACCTGGCGGCAGGCAGGCTCAGGGTTGGCAGAGGTCAATAATCCAGAGGTGAGGCAAAGGCACAGGTCAGCAGACAGAGGACAGGCAAGGGTCAAAACCAGGAGGGCGAGAAAAAGAGACTGGGAAAAGCAGGAGCTGATAACAAACCGACGAACAGAGAACACTGGTATAAATACACAAGGGATAAATGGGGAAGATGGGCGACAACTGGAGGGGGTGGGGAGACAATCACAAAAACAAGTGAAACAGATCAGCGTGTGACAGTTCACATGTAGAATTGCAAGTTCATGTGATGTTAAAATATTTCCCGGAAGTGGGAAATCTGAGGTTTGTAGTTTTTCAAAGCTTGGCCTACCAAATACATATATATGCCATTACAGTGTCTATAGAGTCAAGTAGCACTTCCTACGGCTTCCACTAGATGTCAACCGTCTTTAGAAACTTGAATGATTCTACTATGAAAGGAGACCTGTTTGAGTCAGTGGTCTGGCAAAGTGTCTCAGGCTTGTGACGCGCGCTCCCGACAGAGTTACCTCTCGTTCCAGTGCTTTTCTTCAGACATAGGAATTCTCCGGTTGGAACATTGATGTTTTATGTTAAACACATCCTAACGATTGATTCCATACATTGTTTGACTAGTTTCTACAACCTGTAACGAAACTTTTCGAATTTGTCTGGACGAAGTGCTCGCGCCTCATGAAGATGAATTAGTGGGCTGAACACGCTAATAACAAGTGGCTATTTGGACATAAATTATGGAATTTCTGGAACAAAATCAGTCATTTATTGTCGAACTGGGATTCCTGGGAGTGCTTTCTGATGAAGATCAAAGGTAAGTGAATATTTAGTGTTATTTCTAACTTCTGTTGACTCCAAAATGGCGGATATTTCTCTGGCTGGATTGGGCTCTGAGCACCGTTCTCAGATTATGCTTTTTCCGTAAAGTTTTTTTCAAATCTGACACAGCGGTTGCATTAAGGAGGAGTCTCTTTAATTCTGTGAATAACAGTTGTATCTTTTATCAATGTTTATTATGAGTATTTCTGCAAAATCCTTGGATGTTTTGTAATCTAAACATTACTGCACGTAAGGCGCCAATGTAAACAGATTTTTGGATATAAATATGCATATTATCGAACAAAACATACATGTATTGTGTAACATGATGTCCTATGAGTGTCATCTGATGAAGATCAAAGGTTAGTGATTCTTTTTCTATATTTCTGCTTTTTGTGACTCCTATCTTTGGCTGGAAAAATGGCTGTGTGTTCTTTTGACTTGGCTATGACCTAACATGATCATGTTGTGCTTTCGCTGTAAAGCAATTTTAAATCGGACACGATGGGTAGATTAACAAGAGGTTTATCTTTCATTTACTGTATTGGACTTGATAATGTGTGAAAGTTACATATTTAAAAAAAATATTTTTGAATTTCACGCACTGTCTTTTCAGTGGAATGTTGTTGAGGGGTTCCGCTAGCGGAACGCCTGCGCTAGAAAGGTTACTAGGGTATAAATATTGTAGTAAAATAACTAGTATATACACACTATAGTAATTCATGTTTTTGTGGACTGTAGTATTTACTATAGTGTTTTTATTTTAATATATATTTGACATAGATTTGCAGTCTTTCTCCTTGAGGAAACCTAAATGGAGACATACTAAAAGAGCACATTTTCCAATAACCTGTTGGTTGGTAGGACTGCGGTCTGAACAGATAGATCTGCTCTTTTCTATAAACTGTAGGGAACCCAATATATGGTCTATACTTGCTTGTTGGTTTCTCACTTGTGGGTGGCACAAATTGGGATATGGGCAGGGTACATGCAAATGAAATACTGTAGTATTTACTATAGTTCAAGTGTAGTATTTTTGTGGACTGTACTTTTTTGCAGATACTACTGCTGTCTTTACTATAGTATTCTACATCATTCTATAGTAAGTGCTACACAAGATCAAGGGATACTACACAGTGTGTAGTATAGTATTCTACAGAATTAGAACTGTACTATTCTATAGTAAACTGTAGTATTTATGTGAGATGTTGCAATACTAATGTTTCCCCATATGGAATTGCAAATTCTGTAACGCTATTCTTAAAAAAAAAGACTACCTGAGTATAACAATTCAAGTGTGATAAAAATGATGATCTCTTAGCCTTCCATTCAGTGTTACTGCTACAGTCGCACAGCTCTCTTCTTCATACATTGTTCATTGACCGTTGGAAGAAGTCCAGTGAAAATAAGAGAAGCTAGAGCTCTGTGTGTCCTTATTTAACCTGCTTAACATGTTAAAATTGCACTGTTATAGTTAAATCAGATAACTTGAGTTAAATTAACATTCACAACATTTTTTGCTGCATTGTCTGAAAGCATTGAAAATACACTGAAAATATCCACGGAACAGCCACGGAAGAGAGTGAAATTATAGCTCCAGCGGTCTGTAAAGGGAGAGTGTAGGATTGGACAGGTAACTTTGTGGGAGGACATGAAAATATTTTTCAGTTCCCCTAGAGGGTGATACTTTATGGACAGAGAGATAATAGCAACATAATATTCAGTGCCGTCTAATTTGAGTATAACGAAGCCTGTTCCTTCGTGATGTTTCCTGTCCTCAGATATGAAAATCTGTGAAAGCCTATTTACAGATGGAGAGCTCCCAATGAATGTCCGTAGAGACTAAGGGTATACAGTGCATTCGGAAACTATTCAGACCCTTTGACTTCTTCCACATTATGTTACGATACAGCCTTATTCTAAAATGGATCCAAAAGTCCCCCCCGAAATTGCTAGATGTGCAAAAACTAGCTGAGGCATTTTGGCACAAAAAAAAAAAAAATATTCAGACCCTTTACTCAGTACTTTGTTGATGCACCTTTGGCAGTAATTACAGCCATGAGTCTTTCTGGGTATGACGCTACAAGCTTGGAACATCTGTATTAGGGGAGTTTCTCCCATTCTTCTCTGCAGATCCTCTCAAGCTGTCAGGTTGGATGGAGAGCGTCGCTGCACAGCTATTTTCAGATCTCTCCGGAGATGTTCGATCAGGTTCAAGTCCGGGCTCTGGCTGGACCACTCAAGGATGTTCAGAGACTTGTTCCGAAGCCACTCCTGCATTGTCTTGGAGGTGTGCTTAGGGTCGTTGTCCTGTTGGAAGGTGAACCTTAACCTGCTTAGGACCTCAGACCCGGGTGTTCATCAAGGATCTGTGTACTTTGCTCTGTTCATCTTTCCCTTGATCCTGACTAGTCTCCTAGTCCCAGCCTCTGAAAAACATCCCCACAGCATGATGCTGCCACCACCATGCTTCACCGTAGGGATGGTGCCAGGTTTCCTCCAGACACGACGTGTGGCATTCAGGCCAAAGAGTCCAATCTTGGGTTCAACAGACCAGAGAATCGTGTTTCTCATAGGTCTGAGTCCTTTAGATGGCTGTCATGGGCCTTTTACTGTGGAGTGGCTTCCGTCTGCCCACTACCATAAAGGCCTGATTGGTAGAGTGCTGCCAAGATGATAGTCTTTCTGGAAGGTTGTCCCATCTCCACAGGAACTCTGTTATAGTGAACATCAGGTTCTTGGTCACCTCCCTGACCAAGGCCCTTCTCCCCCGTTTGGCCAGGCGGCCAGCTGTAGTAAGAGTCGTGGTGATTCCAAACTTCTTCCATTTAAGAATGAGGCCACTGTGTTCTTGGGGACCTTCAATGCTGTAGAAATTGTTTGGTACCCTTCTCCAGATCTGTGCCTCGACACAATCCAGTCTCGGAGCTCTACGGACAATTTCTTCTTTCTCATGACTTGGTTTTTGCTCAGACATGCACTGTCAACTGTGGGACCTTATATAGACAGGTAAACTTATTTAACTCTCGTCATGTAGAATATGAAATGTCATTAAATGCTAAATATATTAAACTTCCTATATTTTTAGACATGCATACCCTTTTCACAACAATAATCTGTAGAAATACAGTAATAAAGAAATATCTACATTTACCATTGTTTTATGGATATTTTCTTTAGGTTTTACATTCTAAATGCAGAATTATAGTAAAAAAAGATGTTTATAAAACTATGAAAGAGAATTTAAAAAGAATTCTGTCATCTGACTGAACTAATATTGATTACTACATTAAACACGAACTGTAAAATGATGAGTATTTACAATACCTCAATGAAAGTGAATGCGTATCATTTAACAGATTGTTCACAAAAAAGAGCTGTGACTGTCTATGTACAGTAGTCTCAGTTCCATCCTGCTTTTGCCTTGATCCAGCTAGCTGGTTTGCATTCCTACTGACATTTACAATGGAGGTAAATTATGTCCTGATAACTGCTTTGAATAGCTAGCTAGGATTTGTGGGACACTTGAGGGGCACATCTACCTAGGTAGGCTACTGGTAAAACCACTAGTTAGCAAGGTAGACTAACAAGCAAACTAATGACAATATACTTACACGTTGGTTTGCATTCATATAGCCAAGACTTTTGCTAAATTCAACTGCTTTAGTTAGCTAACTAGGTTGTGTGGGCACAGTAGACTGGAAAATCATAATCAAAGTTTTGATTTAGCCTATGGTAAACTGGTTCTGACCAGCACCACCTTTCCCATTTGCCATTCTGTGGCCCCTTTAACCAGTAGCTGCTAGCTAGAATGTCAACTGCTTACTCGCTACCTAACCAGTAGGCAGACCTAGCAGAAGGTTGTATTGCATGTATGCTTCAGTACTGTCATGACTGTCCTGATCAGGTCAGGTTTCAGGAGACCACAACCCTACAGATTATCTCTCAACCTCAACAGGGGAGGAGAGATCAAGGGTTCTGAAGATGTGGGGGTTTTATGACCCCTCCCGCCCCTGGTAAATCTTAGGCCAGAGACAAATTCCTTTTGTCCTGTTAATATGGAGAACCAACCTCAGAACATTAAATAAAGGGACTTTGGAGCAATGGTTTCTGTCAGCCACAATGGTGGTAATGACGATAGATGGAATATGAAAATATGTTATTTTTGTTTTATTAAAAAAGGTTAATAGATGACGTTACAATGTTTTCGTAATAACGTCATCTATTAACCTAGTATGTGTTTGATGTTTATACATTGTACGTTGTATGGAAAATGTCCAAATCACAGAAAATGTTTTGGTAAAGATGAAATGTGAAGTTAGTTTTCTAAAATTGGGTTTGAGTAAAATCTAGACCAGAGAATTGCCCTAAAGGCAGTTACGCCCACTTCTGACACGAGGGTATAAAACCTGTGAGAAAAATAATTTACAGATAAGACAACGTGACCAAAGCTGCAGTCGGGTTCGTTGACTTTTGACCTCAACGCAACACAAGTTTGAAGACAAAGAAGTATTTTTCTACCCAAGCTACGGGTGAGTAGCTGTGTCTAAGCGGGTGAATTCCAGTCGAACCACCTAGCCTCCGTCTCCCATCGAATCATGGTATCGACACCGTTTAATTCCTATGCTGTGAGCTCTGAGCTACAGAGATCTGTCCTCAGAAGAGCCCTTCCAGAACAAGGGTGAGGGAACAGACTCCTAAGCCAAAAGGACACTGACATTGTGAGGACGACCAGAGAGGTGCGCCGGAGAAGTGCGTCATTGAGCAGCCTGGACGGTCCACGCAGATAATCCAGAGACCTCCCCCACGTAATTACATCATTAAATTCTGACCCATAAGAGAGTGGCAGTTTGGGGCAAGGCTAGGGTTAGAATAATCATAGCTGACAAATTCACCCAAATGTATATTTCTCTAGTGTACCTTCTCTTTTAAATCTCCATTTTGGGTAACACGCACCACAGTGTGTTGGCCCGTTATACTAAGTTCTAATCAATAGCCTAGAATGTGTATCATCATTTTAGCTTTCTAGTAAATCAATACTCAACTAAGATTGGTGTGGTACGAACTCGTTGGTGAGACCCGGGTCCATGCAGATTCCCGGATTATACGACGTTCAGAACGAGATTGTAGAGGTAACTGATTAATTAGCGGCTGTTGTAAAATCGATATTCTGAGTCAATTTGGGAAATAGAAAAAAAAAAAGTATTTTCCCATGGTGACCCAGGTTAATGAGTTAATAATTGCTTGATTCAGTTAATCAAGCAATTAGAAACTTTTAATCATTTGATGAGAAACAGTCGTCACATTAACTAATACAACGTCACGACAGTACGAATCTACCCAGCTAGCTAACTACAATACTTAAAACTATTTACGTTAAGTATTTAAGGTTTATTGCCATCAAAGTGACCAGAGTTGCCTACTTTTACCAGTGTGCGATTGTGCTTACATGTTATGTAAGGTAGGTAGACTGCATTGTACCTTGACTCTCAGGTAGAAGACCAATGCGAGATTGTAATTTACTTACATTAATATCATGCAATTCTGTCATCTGAGTATGATTCATTATGATCATTCACTATGATCCAACATTCTCCTCTATTTCAAAGTCACCATCCTCTACATCACTCTTCGGAACTATTAAAAAGGTTAGTGCAATTAAAGACTAGTCAATATTTCACAATCGCATTTTTCCATTTGAAACCATTTGACAAATGAATCAGAAACACGTTGCAGGCGTCATTCAAAACACCCGTGCACACAACTGGCGCCTATTGAATACAGCAGCTTGGCACATGCATTGCTAGGAGAGCGGATATATATCATCCCAAGTCAAGCACTACCACCAAACGTTTGCTTAATTGTTTAACATAACGTTTAAAAAGTTGATGAAATGTCTAGATGTGCAGTTCATCAACTTTGTGTTGTATTTGCTAGCTAATATCGTGGCGTGTGTAGTTGGCTGCTCACACGTTAGCAAGATAGCTAGCGCCTCGGGTAGTATTAGCTAGCTACCAACCAGACCTTGGCTAGCTAGCAGCAAGCCAGCTAAAATAAAACTTTTTGGTAACACATGTTGATTGTTAACATTTTAATTATGAATATTCATGCATTGACATTCAGCTATTTCACTAGATTGCTAGCTGCATTTCATAACCTAGCTAGCGCGTGCTAATCTTGCTAGCTAGGTAGTTTGCTGTAAGCCAATTCCACCTGATAACATATGTTTCGCTCTCTCCTTCAAAAGTTACTTGAATTGGAATTGAGGAAATTCCCTGCAATCCTCAAACTGAAGTAATATTCATAGCTAGTTTAGCAAACCGAGTAGCTCAGCATGGAAGTACAAAGAAATAATCACTGTTGTCCCCTTTTGAAGTCCATTGTCATTGTAAACAAGCAAATCATAAATATACACGTCAGTAGTTAACTGGAACCTAGATTCAAATCTACAAGCTACTTTTTATTCTTTGTTAAGTTAAATATAGAGAAATTGGGAACATGTCAGGTCTTCCCAAATTGGCACATCGTTCCTGTGGCTTCACAGTTAAAACGTTACGAGCTTGTGGTTCATCAGTCATTACACCGACATAAAGCAAATGGCCAATATGTATGCTGCATGGTTAGCTGCAAATGTCAGTTTACAAAATAGAATCCTTTTAAAAGTCATATGCGTCATCATAGTCTGCTGTATCACAATGTGACAAGATGCAAGGGCCGTTTACATGTGAAAATCGTCACTGTCAGAAACAATGCCTTGAGCTGAAGGATCTTCTTGCTCATCTAAGGTCACATGTTTCAAAAAGATAAAAGGTCAAATGCGCATTCAGACACTGTAGCAAATCCTTTACATTAAAATCCTTTTACCACCCATATTTCAAGACTGCATAGGTATGCTGTAGCTGTGCATGTGTCCAATTATTCGGTTCATTCAGTGAGTTCTCATGATGCTGAAAGTCTGTTCGGTGTAGATCTTATTGATGTGTGACATCAGTCAGTGCTGGATTCTCTTAATACATTGGGTGTGGAAGAGCTGGAAGACATGATGTATCTTCTCCACGTCTTGAGGCCAGTAGACGCAAGGAAGCAGATAGCCCAAGTGAACGCTACATTTAAGTATCAGTTTGTTACTTAGAAAACTCATGATAACGGTCATTAAAACATTGTATTACTACTATGTAAAATGTGTTAAGCATGATGAGAAAATTAGAACATGGTACACGGCCTGATTCCCAACCTCTTATTTTTATCCAAGGTGAAAAGGATAGTACTGAAAGGAATGGCCCAAAACCCAGATGTGTGTCTGGTAGCCCCCAAACACCCCGCAGCAAGGATTGTCCCATTGCTATACATAAGTACATAAAGAAAATGCTAAACAGGTTATACATTTACCGTTTTAAAAAAGTGCATATACACCCAAAACTTACAAATGGGCTCTATGTATGATGATATGATTGACAAGAAAGTATTTAAGGTGGGTGTCAAGTCAGGTAATGTCTCAGTCAAATAGTTCAAATCATAACTTTTGGAAAGCTTTGAGCTATACTACCAATGATTTCAATCTACACAGACAGAAAGGTCTAGGCTCAGTTTCTCAGACTCTGTTTAAGCCTAGTGTAGCCCTCCTATTCATGGTGTCAAATGTAGTTTTATTGCTTTTAATAAAAAGTAGTCAATCATATAATTTAAAAAGCAGACAATTGATAAGATGTATATGTTACAATGGGAGTTAAGTTTGGATTAGAAACTCTGTGATAATGTATGTGGCGTCAGGGAGTAAAATGTGGAGTTAAGAGAACCCCAAATGTGTTTCTTGTGCACCTTCACAGTGTAGATACAACACAAAGCACAAGCTAGTTCAACCGCATGCTCCAGCCCGAGTAGACGGACAGCAGTGGACAATAACTGGCACTTCAGTTTTGTAATTCCTTGGAATCGAATGCCATCTGAGGTTACAAGAAAGCTGGAGAACAAGGAGGGTCCAACTGGAAGGGAGAGACAAAGTTATTCACCTGAGTAGATGAAATCCTTACAGTTTGTCAAATGCCAGAAAAGAAGCATTGAGTGAAGTAGTTAGAAAGATGGTGCTGACGTTTCCAAGATGGTATTGAAGGTGAAATTGTTGGCAAAGGACACAACTCCCTCACTAAGCAGCTGCAGAGCCAAGATGACAACTTGAAGCGAGGGAACACCCCCCTTTCCCAAAGAAGAAAGTCAAGTGAGTCTGAGGATCCACCATCCAAGAGGATATGCCTGGATTCTTACAGCTTTATCAACTGGCGACCGGGACGTCTACCAGCCAATGAAACACACACAAGAAGAACTAAAGAAGATGTACAAAAACAGAAGCAAAGACAAGTATTGAAAAGAAAATGCCAGCAACCTTCTACTCTCAGAGGAAAGACATCATTTGTGGTATGGAGACCTCTGACATTGCCAAAGAATGGCCATATCTACACAAGACCCCCGGCATCAAGACTAATTTTAGAGAACTTACTGGTGTTGAACTCAATGAAGAGCATGAGAAAGCCATGGCGAGCAAATGTGGGAGAATTGTGTCCTACTTCAAATCTCTCCCTCGTGAGTGGAGGAGCAAGATTGACAGTTTCTATACCTGACAGTGTCTTGGCAAAGAGAAATCAGAAGCCAACCTACCTGGGTCTTTTTTGCTGCTACTTAACTTATTCAATGAAGAAGAGAACAAGATGTTCCTCAATGTTGATGAAACTTGCCTTCCAATGGAAATTGACTGTGCAAAGCTGCCAAGCACACCATGCATCGTTGTTTGTGGAAAGACGCGTTTTTTCACTTCACATACCCAAGTTAAAATCAGCAGTTTTCCTAAAGTGTATTATTTTGGAACCACAAGTTTTACTTTAGTACACTGAATAGTATTAAAAGTAATCATAAACCCACTTATTTTAGTATACGTATAATACAGGATTGGAAATATAATTTTAATACACTAAAAATATATTGCTAGTTTAAACTAATAGCTTATTAAGTGTACCGAAATGGTATTTGTAATCTTGTATTAAAAGTATTGTGACCGGTCCTGCATAACAATAAAGCAGGACAAGCGGGAAAGGAACGAGACAAAAAGAACCAAGGGCAATTTAAAGTGTTTCATATTAAATAAACAAGTCAACTTCTCTGACCATTCAGGGAAATAAAATAAACAGTAAACCAATATGCACTCTAAGGAACAAAAAGGAGACTTAACAGAAGCTATACTTATGAATAGGAGGAGATGAGTCCGACTCCTGTCAGGGTGTTGTGAGGTCCGAAGCGTCGAACATCATTACACGTGGTGTAACTTTGACAACAAGCTGCTGGCTTACTGCATTGAATTGGTAGCTCTTTGAAAACTGAACTGGGCATCAGAGCTTGTTTAAAAAATGTTAAAAAATAAAAACTCTTCCCATCTCTACTTATTACGATTTGAATACTATATAGTGTTCTAACATACAACTTAAGTGGTTCCAAAAGAATACAAGTATACTTTTTTTGCTTGGGTAACAATGTGTCAGTCCTGTGTGGGTGTGTGTGAGGGAGATAGAATGGGAGTTTGAGGGAGAGGGATGGAGCAGGAACAAAACAAAATAAGGAGATGAAGTGGGTGAGGTTGCAGGAGGTAATGAGAGAGATGGTTAAAGAGAGGAAGAGTTGGAATGGAAGATAGTGGTAAAACATTTCACCCCTTGTCTGTCATTACCATAGAGAGTTCTCCTCTGACTGCTGGAAACTTCATGGTTTCTGTAGACCAGATCGTGTTAAATGGCATTCTTACTTTCAACGATGCCCTGGTAATGATGTTTGTGGCATATTATCACTAACATAAATTATCCCTCTGATCAGGCAGCAACATTGGAGTCCTGCAGAGGTATGAATTCATCCCTTATTACCCACTACAATTTCATTTGAAGTAACTGACTGTATAGTTCTGCTAGGATTTCTTTGTAGCACTTGGGAAAGTGGCATGTAACATTATATTGCGCACCTATTGCAATAAACATTACTTTCTTTGCAGAAGTTATAACTAACTCTAGTGTTGTCATCTAGGATGCCTTACTGGTAACTACAACTTTCAATTTCAAAATAGAACCACACAAGTCCCTTGTTGGCCAACAGAAATATAGCATTTCAGAATACACTTCCTATGCACCCAATATACACTGCTCAAAAAAATAAAGGGAACACTAAAATAACACATCCTAGATCTGAATGAATGAACTATTCTTATTAAATACTTTTTTTCTTTACATAGTTGAATGTGCTGACAACAAAATCACACAAAAATGATCAATGGAAATCAAATGTATTAACCCATGGAGGTCTGGATTTGGAGTCACACTCAAAATTAAAGTGGAAAACCACACTACAGGCTGATCCAAATTTGATGTAATGTCCTTAAAACAAGTCAAAATAAGGCTCAGTAGTGTGTGTGTGGCCTCCACGTGCCTGTATGACCTCCCTACAACGCCTGGGTATGCTCCTGATGAGGTGGCGGATGGTCACCTGAAGGATCTTCTCCCAGACCTGGACTAAAGCATCCGCCAACTCCTGGACAGTCTGTGGTGCAACGTGGCGTTGGTGGATGGAGCGAGACATGATGTCCCAGATGTGCTCAATTGGATTCAGGTCTGGGGAACGGGCAGGCCAGTCCATAGCATCAATGCCTTCCTCTTGCAGGAACTGCTGACACACTCCAGCCACATGAGGTATAGCATTGTCTTGCATTAGGAGGTACCCAGGGCCAACCGCACCAGCATATGGTCTCACAAGGGGTCTGAGGATCTCATCTCTGTACCTAATTGCAGTCAGGCTACCTCTGGCGAGCACACTGAGGGCTGTGCGGCTGCAGAACGTTCTCCACGGCGTCTCCAGACTGTCATGTCGGTCACAGGTGCTCAGTGTGAACCTGCTTTCATCTGTGAGGAGCATAGGGCGCCATTGGTGAATTTGCCAATCTTTGTGTTCTCTGGCAAATGCCAAACGTCCTGCACGGTGTTGGGCTGTAAGCACAACCCCCACCTGTGAACGTCGGGCCCTCATACAACCCTCATGGAGTCTGTTTCTGACCGTTTGAGCAGACACATGCACATTTGTGGCCTGCTGGAGGTCATTTTGCAGGGCTCTGGCAGTGCTCCTCATGCTCCTCCTTGCACAAAGGCAGAGGTAGCGGTCCTGCTGCTGGGTTGTTGCCCTCCTACGGCCTCCTCCACGTCTCCTGATGTACTGGCCTGTCTCCTGGTAGCGCCTCCATGCTCTGGACACTACGCTGACAGACACAGCAAACCTTCTTGCCACATCTCGCATTGATGTGCCATCCTGGATGAGCTGCACTACCTGAGCCACTTGTGTGGGTTGTAGACTCAGTCTCATGCCACCAATAGAGTCAAAGCACCGTAAGCATTCAAAAGTGACCAAAACATCAGTCAGGAAGCATAGGAACTGAGAAGTGGTCTGTGGTTACCACCTGCAGAACCACTCCTTTATTGGGGGTGTCTTGCTAATTGCCTATAATTTCCACCTGTTGTCTATTCCATTTGCATAACAGCATGTGAAATTTATTGTCAATCAGTGTTGCTTCCTAAGTGGACAGCTTGATTTCACAGAAGTGTGATTGACTTGGAGTTACATTGTGTTGTTTAAGTGTTCCCCTTATTTTTTTGAGCAGTGTACTTTCTGGTGAATAAAACATTGTGAAACATCATTCCACTGTTACCTTAACTGTATCAGACATTTTCTAATATTACATTGCAAACATCCTACATGTAGCCCCTTTAAATTAGATACAAATGTACCTGCAAAAATCCATGTTAGTCAACAAATCTAATTATTGTATCTGAAAGGGTAGAGGACCACTCCTAGTGATTTAATGACAGACACTGTGTTATTGACTTGCTAATTGTTTACTCCATGTGTAACTCTGTGTTGTCTGTTCACACTGCTATCTTGGCCAGGTCGCAGTTGCAAATGAGAACTTGTTCTCAACTAGCCTACCTGGTTAAATAAAGGTGAAATAAAAAATAAAATAAATAGAATGGCATTTGTTATTTCATCCAACGCAGGTACCTATTCAACCCAGATAAGGGGTCCAAAGTGGAGAAGAACTCAGTGGCATGCAATCAATCCAAAATATATTTCTCTGATCTGAAACATTGCTATGGAGGGAGAAGTCTTGCATGCACACATACATACAGGCACTTAAATCCACAGACTGCAGCACACAGTCAAGAAACAGGCAGATGATTAAAAACAACACTTGACCAAAATGTTAGAACTGAATGTTTTTACATTAGCATGTTGTAAGTTGCTTTTAAGTGAATGTTTGACACAATATATGTAAAGTTCGAGTTCAAGAAATGTTTTTGCACTTGGATCGACATACCTTGTCCTACACATCTCCCCATATAGTTGTGGGTTAGGATGAAAATAATAACATGACCTATATTTTATAACCAAAATGTTTGAAAAAATTATATTAAAAAAAAACTTTAAAATATAATTGAATTTCCTATGTTTGACACCGTAACTATCAAGTGTATAGTTCTAGAAATGTTTGTACACTGAGATGACCTGATACCGCTCTTAACACACCCTTCCCTTTCTACCCCTTTACCATGCCACTGCACACACACAGGTTAAGGTTTGAACATGTATTGAATAACTTAATAAATATATAAGGAAATCCCTGTGTAATGTCTGATTGTTTTTTTGCTGGAGAATTCTTTATTTTCACAACCACTAAGTTAACATTGAGAATAAGGTTTTTGTAATCAATTAAGGAGTTGTCTGTTTTTTAGCTGACCAATACTCCATTTTCACAACTGATACCAGTTATATTGAGAGTAGGTTTAAGTAACATGACAATTCTGTGTTTTAGCTATATTTTGGCATCAATTCAGGAGTAATTACTGGGTTAAAAGTTAAATTGAGAGCAGTTTTTTGTAATTTTATAATTATAATCTGTGTTCGAACTATATTTTGTCATCAATTAAGGAGTTCTTTATGCTTTTTAAATGGCCCATTCTTTATTTTCACAACCAATGCCAGCAAAAAAAAAATATTACAGGTAAAAAATGGGAGTTAATGTCGTGAAATTACAGTAATATACTTCATTTGATGGAAAGTACTCACCGTTTTTATACATGTTATTTATGTACATTTTTAGTCTGTAGTTTTACAGTCTATTTCTGTCACCTGTGCTGCCAGACTTACCGTAAATTATTAGGATTTTTGATTATTTAAAAATACATATAATAATAACAGTGTAGGCTATCATGGCCCTATCAATACCAACCAGGTCAAATAGTCTGACTGTGGTCCATAATGACTCATAAATAGCCCTCACCACAGACAGCCCTGTGGTCCGTAATGACTCATAAATACCCCTCACCACAGATAGCCCTGTGCTGCAAGGTAGTGGAACATCAAAGGCTCTGTCAGACCACTCAGGCAACCCGGAGAGGGCACAGAGGGGTGACATCAGAGCTCACAGGTGGCAAGACGCCAGAGCTGAGTAGTGGCATGAAAAACAAAACACTATTAACATGTTTTTTTGTTATAGAAGCACAAGGAAACATCTGCTATAGGTAGATCTTTGTGGGAGTCTTATGCAACCACGAACCACTTATTCTGAACACATACTAGCCTATTCATCAACTCAGTGTGAATAGTCACATTATTCATGCAGCACATTCATTGTTTCAAAATGGCAAACATTCATAAGAAGTATTGTGTAGGCATAGAGTACATTATCTGTGTAAGAATTTAGTCACCTTAAATATGTGTGTGTAAATGTGTTGTCAAAACATGCCAATGGAGAGGTGCTATCTAGAATCAAAAACAGTTCTTCGTCTGTCCCCATAGGAGAACCCATTGAAGAATTGAAGAACCCTTTTGAGTTTCATGTAGAACCCTTTACACAAAGGGTTCTACATGGAATCCAAGAGTTCTACCTGGAACCAAAAAGGGTTGTCCTATGGGGACAGCCAAATGACCCATTGTTCTAAGAGTGTAGCCTACTGGTCCCCTGCTGAAAACTGCTATTATGAGGGAACATGCACACCTGGAGAACAGGTGTAGCCTATGACAGGAAGCACAAATTGATCTTACCTTACAGTCCTCTGTGTGGGATCGGACAGAATAATCCTCTGATAAATACTTGAGAAAGAAGAAGTCAAACTCCTCATATTTTTCCTGAGCGTGTTGGTCCAGCCTCATGTACGCCTGGATACAGATGCTGCAAACATCCTCATCATCCCCGCCGCTGCTAAACAAATCCAAAACCATGTTCTGAAGACTGCAATTTAAACTGTCTGGGCTTGACATCCCCAACAGTAAGTCGGAAATGGAGTAAGAATCACAAAAAGAGAGGCTAAAATTCCTAAAATAATCAAGTAACATCTGTGACGAGAACGTTGATGGAGTTGAGGACCTAAAGTCAGTTTTTTGCCGATACAATATGGTGCAGGCTGACTCCAGGTGTGTGTGGTGGCTTTGAGCATCAGTGCAATGAGGACCTGGAGTAGCGGATTTGGTCAAATTGCTTAGAAAAATACCACATTTCCCCTCATTTAGAGCCGGGTGGACCCCGTCAGTCGCGTTGATCCAGATTTTGCGGTTGCTCCTATCCTTGGACCTCAGTTTAACTCCAGCACACAGCCAGAGGTGATTAGAGAGAAGGACAGTGAAAAATAATAGGGATGCCAAAGACATTCGCCATTTCTGTACCCTCTCGGAATCGGCACAGGGTTTGTCGTTTTGTTTGGGTGCACAACATATTTTTAACACGGCGTCATCTTCCCTTCGAAACATCCAAGCACCCCTGATCATATTTTAGGGGGTAGACAAAAGCGATCTCAGATGGCTTTTTCACCTTTGCAGTATATCCCCTACCTCGTTTGCAACATGGTGATGGGAAGCATTTTTTCCAAGTTGTTGTGTCAAGAAATCAATCCAGCTCCAAACCCCGGCGTCTAATCCATTGCAAATAGATAACGTCCGGCATAATATTCCCGATACACCCAAAATTGTAACATGTTGTGAAATCCTACCGACACCCCCAGCACCGGTGCAGCATCACACAAGAAACACATAGCACGTACAAAAACGAAATCTTTACTCTATATCTGCCATTCTCAAACATGACAAGTCTTATTTTTTATTCCGTATTTAGTGCAAAAAGCGACATTTGCCTCTCATCTTCCCCTTCCTTTTGACAGTCTAGTTTAGTCTGTCGCCATCTTCGGTTTAGCACAGAAAACCTTCAGATTATTTAATTGAAGAGGGTGGAGCGCCTGCGCTATTGGTCGCCCCTGTGGTTCCACATCTCCTCTCACATTCCCATTAAAGGTCAAATGCAGCCGTTTTTATCTCAATATAAAATACATTCTGCGTAACAATATAGTGCCTTACTGTGATGGTTTTTAAAATGGTAAAACATAAACAAAAATTGCTTCTTAGCGAAGAGCAATTTCTCAAATAAGAATTTTGCTATGACAGTCTGTTAGTGTCCTGAGAGGGGAGGGGAAAACTGAAAACTTGCTGTTATTGGCAGAGGTTTGGAACTCTTTCTTATTGATCTATTAACTAATGTACCACCTGGTAATGTCACCAGGCAGGCCAAAACTCTATCCCACCAAAACAGGCTGGAATTATAGGCTGTCTTTTCAAACAGCTCTTACAGCAAAAATGAATTATCATAATTTTCACAACTTCACAGAATTATTCCAACCTCATGGTGTGGAAATATATATAAAACATAAGAAAATCACGTTTTTGGCTGCACTGAGCCTTTAACGCAAACCCATTCATTCCCCAATTTTCATTCAATCCTTTCATTGGGCATGCTTACCCGAGGAGGAGAGAGATTAAACACCACATTATCCATCTGGTTTGCAAGAAAATATGAAATGTTATGTTACAAAATAATATTCCATGGTAAACAGATTTAGATTATGTTTCGAGTGTGGTAATACTACAGGTTGAGTGTGGTAATACTGTACACCAAGAAAATGTGAGGTCACAGGATTTAAAAAAATGTTTGTTCATTTTACACTATTTGATGATGTTTTCCAACATATTTTAAAGAAGAAGTGGTATGAATTGTCTTCAAGTACTACTGTAGGCCTACTACTAATGCCTGACTAGGCAAATTATTACTGCTACATTTTATAACCATGATAATCATAATAACAATACTAATTATCATGATTAGCATCATCATCAATAATCACAATAATCCTAATCTCTATATACGGTTCTGCAATTTGCACATAAGAACAATATTGGGGTCAAAAATGTTTGACACCCTTGATAAAGATGAGCAAAACTGTCTTTATAACATACATAATGAAAATACTGAGCTAGATGGTATGCTCAAAAAAAAGGGAAATTATATTATTTTATAGTCATACAACTGCTCCGAGAAAGAGATTTTGTTTAACGAGTAATACATTTTTTTCTCGAACTGGTAGGGGTTAAAATGATTGATACCCCTGTTTTCAATACATTTCAATACATTACCTTACGAGGATGTTTTATGAGTTTGATAACACATTGGGTGAAATCTTAGACCATCCCTTCATATAGTATCCTTCCAGATCTTTGATAGCCTTCGTCTGCTCTTATGGACTGCCCTCTTCAATTCAAACCACAGGTTTTTAATAGGTTTCAAGTCCGGAGACTGAGATGGCCATTACAAAATATTGATTTTGAAGCCAATTACCAATTTCTTTGTTGATTTTGATATGTGCATGTGGTTATTGTCTTGATGGAAGATCCACTTGCGGCCAAGTTTCAGTCTCCTGGCAGAGTCAACCAGGTTTTTGGCTAAAATATCCTGTTACTGAGTAAATTCATGATGCCGTTGACCTTAAAAAGGGCCCCAGGACCAGTGGAAGCAAAATAGCCTCCTCACATCAGAAATCCACTACCATATTTTATAGTAGGTATGGGATTATTTTCTGCTCATGTGATCTCATTTAGACGCCAAACCCAACACTGGTGTGTGTTGACAATTAATAGCTCTATTTTCATGTCATCTGACCAAAGCTCCGGTTCCAATCCAAGTGCCAATGTTGTTTAGCAAACTCCAAGCGTTTACATTTGTTGGGTGTGACATGAAAATATAACTAATTGGCCACGCACAACAGTGGTGAGTTTGGCGTCCAACCTTTTTGAGAAAAAGCATGTATTACTCCTTGCAAAATGGCGACGACGGAGAAGGGCGACATCTTCCGAGTTCCAACCCGACTTAGCTTTTTTCATGATTATGTTGACTTTTTTTGTACATAAAGTTCCTACTATTGTCACACATTCTGAATGGGAGCTTGTGAGATCAGGATGGTTCATATGAGGCTAAAACTTACCAGGATGTTCGGGCGATATGTGCAAAATATTTAATTGCGATTTTTCAACCAAATATCGTGATTTGACTTGCAATATACTGTATACTGAACAAAAATATACACGCAACATGTAAAGTGTTGGTCCCATCAGCTGAAATAAAAGATCCCAGAAATGTTCCATATGCACAAAAAGCTTATTTCTCTCAAATTTTGTGCACACATTTGTTTACATCCCTGTTAGTGAGCATTTTTCCATTGCCAAGATAATCCAGCTGACAGATGTGGGATATTAAGAAGCTAATTAAACAGCATGATCATTACACAGGTGCACCTTGTGCTGGGGACAATAAAAGGCAGTGTGCACTACATGTGCAGTTTTGTCACACAACACAATGCCACAGATTTCTCAAGTTTTAAGGGATCATTCCACTGGCATGCTGACTGCAGGAATGTCCACCAAAGCTATTGCCAAAGAATGTAATGTTAATTTCTCTACCATAAGCTGCCTCCAACGTCTTTTTAGAGAACTTGGCATTACTTCCAACCGGCCTCACAAACACAGAGCATGTGTAACCACGCCACCATAGGACCCCAACATCCGGCTTTGTCACCTGCAGGATCGTCTGAGACCAGCCACCTGGACAGCTGATCAAACTGAGGAGTGTTTATGTCTGGAATAAAGCCCTTTTGTGGAGAAAAACTCATTCTGATTGGTTGGGCCTGGCTCCTCAGTGGGTGGGCCTGGCTCCAAAGTGGGTGGACATATGCCATCCAATGGCTGCACCCCTGCCCAGTCATGTGAAATCCAAAGATTAAGACCTTTTATTTATTTAAATTGACTGATTCCTTATATGAACTGTAACTCAGTAAAATCGTTGAAATTGTTGCATGTTGCGTTTATATTTTTGTTCAGTATACATTGTGTAAAAAACATTATGAACACCTGCTCTTTCCATGTCCTAGACTGACCAGGTGAATCCAGGTGAAAGTTATGTTATTGATGTAATTTGTTAAATCCACTTCAATCAGTGTAGGCGAAGGGGATTGTGTATGTGTGCCATTCAAAGGGTGAATGGGCAAGACAAAAGTTTGAAGAAGTGCCTTTGAACAGGGTATGGTAGTAATTGCCAATCACACCTGTTTGTGTCAAGCAGTGCAATGCTGCTGTTTTTCACTTTCAACAGTTTCCCGTGTGTATTTAGAATGGTCCACCACCCAAAGGACATCCAGACAACTTGACACAACTTTGGGAAGCATTGAAGTCAACATGAGCCAGCATCCCTGTGGAACACTTTCAATGCCTTGTAGAGTCCATGACCAGACGAATAGCAACCTGTATTAGAGCTAGCATTTGCGTTGCCCTAGCTAGTGGCTCCCGAGTGGTGCAGTGGTCTAATGCACTGCATCTCAGTGCTAGAGCGGTCAATACAGACCCTGGCTCGATTACAGGCTGTATCACAACCAGCTGTGATTGGGAGTCCAATAGGGCGAAGCGCAATTGGCCCAGCGCTGTCTGGGTTAGGGTTTGGCTGGTGTAGGCCGTCATTGTAAATAAGAATTTATTCTTAACTGAATTTCCAAGTAAACTGACTTGTTAACTGACTAGTTAACTGACTTGCTTAGTTAAATAAAGGTTAAATCAAATAAATACAAAAATAGTGCATTTAGCTAAAGGGCATTTACCTAGCCAGCTAGCGATTAGCTTTTTAGGCTTGAACAAATGTTGTGTTGCAATTCTGACGTACAATACTACCTTTCACAGTTTTTGGCAGTTTCATCTCACACACACCATTTTTTTTACACCAAACGGCATGTGAGGAGTGCTACGAGAACATAACCGGAAAGAGGTATCCTGCTCGTTTTCATGTTAAAAGTCTCCATTTTCTATTACTCAGTTGAGTTTACTTCACATGTAGGTAGCTAATATAATGGATTTGTTTGCCAGCGCAAGTCTAGATAGCACTAGCTGTATTATGCCTACAACAGTGAAGTTTCAGTCTGCTAGGTGTACAGTATATACACAGCACGGGCATCCCCATGCATGCACTTTATGACTAAATCAATATTGCACCATCCCATTATCTGGGCTCTGTCTGCAATCATAACCAGTAGTATCAACCAGGAATACTGAAACATAGAATAATAATAGATGTTTTTTGAATCTATGAATTATGTATGACCACTGGAATCTTTGCCACTCAAAATATATTTTTATAGAATATTTTGATATCACTCAAAATCTTGCCAAAGCATATTCTGTAGGGAGAGGTTAAATGTAGTCTAAGTCTGGCATAAGCTTATTCCCACACTTTCCAATAACTCTGTTGCTATGGTTTTAGGTAGTCTCCATACAGTGGCTTGTGAAAGTATTCGGCCCCCTTGAACTTTGCGACCTTTTGCCACATTTCAGGCTTCAAACATAAAGATATAAAACTGTATTTTTTTGTGAAGAATCAACAACAAGTGGGACACAATCATGAAGTGGAACGACATTTATTGGATATTTCAAACTGAAAAAACTGAAAAATTGGGTGTGCAAAATTATTATAAAGGGGGCATATAAGCAGACATCGAAAGCTCTTACAATATTCAATGATTACATTTCTCTAAAACAGGTTATAGGCTACGGAACAGTAGGCAAAATTCAGAGGGGAAAATAGACCACATTTTTAGGGTGAGGCACATTGAACGCTGTTTGGGTCTTTCCGTGTCAAAAAAGACACACATCAAATAACACTATTTGAGGCATTAAATAAGCTTTATAATTTGTCAAATAACACTATTTGAGGCATTAAATAAGCTTTATAATTTGTCAAATAACACTATTTGAGGCATTAAATAAGCTTTATAATTTGTCAAATAACACAATTCTATTATAGAATGTTGTTTGTGCTGAATTTGCAAGTGCAAGCTAAGCGCCACCACTACTATCAGTGGCACTGTCAAAGCTGTACAAAACGTCTGCAAACATGCACACATTGGCCACGAACGATGTGTCAAAAGAGATACACAAAAGATATACTGTACATATAACGTGATTTGAAGTTATTTTATCTGTGGCCAATGACCTTGAGCCTTCTTGGAAGGGCTCTTCTAACGTAACTCTACGGCAGGACACAAAGGGCTTAAATGTTCGATGTCTACCTTTACTAAGGACTTAGACTTGACGTGATGGTGTCCCCATGAGTGACAGAACACTGAGCCAATCACAGCACAATGCTCCTATTTTCTGCTGACTTGCCCAACCACCACAGAAAGCACTGAGCTAAGCTGAGCCACCTGCATATTGGAGCTGCCTTACTCAAGAAAACATAAAAGAGACAATGTTTGTATGCAGCTTTATTAACTCAATGATATATATATTTTTACATTGTTTGCAAACTGATATGTGAGACGTATTAATGCCAAAAAAACATGCAAAATAAGCAGGCCCTACAAATAATTTATTTATTTTTTGCTAAAAATGGGGTGCTTGAAATAGGCTCTGCCCCACCTGCCCTGAATGAAGGGTCACCACTGCTTCCATACAAGGCATACAAGGCCCTCCCCCGCCCTCCTTTCGTCAAATCTGACCATGACTCCATTTTGCTCCTCCCTTAACATAGGCAGAAACTCAAACAGGAAGTACCCTTGCTAAGGACTATTCAACACTTGTCTGACCAATTGAAATCCACGCTTTGTTTTGATGACGTGGACTGGGATATGTTCCGGGAAGCTTTCGAGAATAATATTGACGAATACACTGAGACGGTGACTGGGTTTATGAGGAAGTGTATAAAAGATGTTAAACCTACCCTAACCATAAACCATGGATAGATGGCAGCATTCACACAAAACTGAAAGTGCGAACCACCGCATTTAACCATGGCAAGGTGTTGGGAATATAGCAGAATACAAACGGAGTAGTCATTCCCTCCACAAGGCAATCAAACAGGCACAATGTCAGTATAGAGACAAAGTGGAGTCACAATTTAATGGCTCAGACACAAGACGTGTGTGGCAGGGTCTACAGACAATCACGGACTACAAAAGGAAAACCAGCCACGTCGCGGACAC
The DNA here is from genome assembly GCF_023373465.1 of Oncorhynchus keta. Taxonomy (NCBI): domain Eukaryota; kingdom Metazoa; phylum Chordata; class Actinopteri; order Salmoniformes; family Salmonidae; genus Oncorhynchus; species Oncorhynchus keta. The sequence continues at coordinate 156,609 of NW_026288751.1, read as the reverse complement.
TGACGTCTTGCTTCCGGAGAAGCTAACCATGTTCTTTGAGGATAACACAGTGCCACCTATGCGGCCCGCTATCAAGGACTGTGGGATCTCCTTCTCCATGGCCGACGTATATAAGACATCTAAATGTGTTAACCCTCGCAAGGCTGCCGGCCCAGATAGTATCCCTAGCCTCATCCTCAGAGCATGTGCAGAGCAGCTGGCTGGTGTGTTTATGGACATATTCAATCTTTCCCTATCCCAATCTGCTGTCCCCACATGTTTCAAGATGGCCACCATAGTTACTTTACCCAAGAATGCAAAGACAACTGAACTAAATGACTATCGCCCAGTAGCACTCACTTCTGTTATCAAGAAGTGCCTTGAGATCATATCACCTCAACCTTACCTGTCACACTAGACCAACTTCAATATGCTTACCGCCTCAATCGCCATCACACTGCACAATGCCCTATCCCATCGGACAAGAGGAATACCTATGTAAGAATGCTATTCATTGACTATAGCTCAGAATTCAACACCATAGTACCCTCCAAGCACATCATTAAGCTTTAGGCCCTGGGTCTGAACCCTGCCCTGCGCAATTGGGTCCTGGACTCCCTGACGGCCGCCCCCAGATGATGAGGGTAGGAAACAACACCTTCACTTCGCTGATCATCAACACGGGGGCCCCACAAGGGTGTGTGCTCAGCACCCTACTGTACTCCCTGTTCACCCATGACTGCTTGGCCAAGCACGTCTCCAACTCAATCATCAAGTTTGCAGACAACTCAACAGTAGTAGACTTGATTACCAACAACAAAGAGACAGCCTATGGGGAGGAGGTGAGGGCTCTGGGAGTGTGATGCCAGGAAAATAACCTCTCACTCAATGTCAACAAAACAAAGGAGATGATTGTGGACTTCAGGAAGCAGTAAAGGGAGCACATCCCTATCCACATCGACGGGACAGCAGTGGAGAAGGTGGAAAGTCTTAAGATCCTCTGTGTACATATCACCGACAAACTGAAATGGTCCACCCACACATATTTATAAAACCCTCTTAGGCCTCACTCCCACCTACAGTTGAAGTCGGAAATGTACATACTCCTTAGCCAAATACATTTAAACTCAGTTTTTCACAATTACTGACATGTAATCCCAGTAACAATTAATTCCCTGTCTTAGGTCAGTTAGGATAACCACTTTATTTTAAGAATGTGAAATGTCAGAATAATAGTTGAGAGAATGATTTATTTCAGCTTTTATTTATTTAATCACATTCCCAGTGGGTCAGATGTTTACATACACTCAATTAGTATTTGGTAGCATAGCCTTTAAATTGTTTAACTTGGTTGAAACGTTTCGGGTAGCCTTCCACAAGCTTCCCACAATAAATTGGCCCATTCCTCCAGACAGAGCTGGTGTAACTGAATCAGGTTTTTAGGCCTCGCACATGCTTTTTCAGTTCTGCCCCCAATTTTCAGGGCTTTGTGATGGCCACTCCAATACCGTGACTTTGTTGTCCTTAAGCAATTTTGCCACAACTTTGGAACTATGCTTGGGGTCATTGCCCATTTGGAAGACCCATTTGTGACCAAGCTTAAACTTTCTGACTGATGTCTTGAGATGTTGCTTCAGTATATCCACATAATTTTCACCCCTCATGATGCCATCTATTTTGTGAAGTGCACCAGTCCCTCCTGCAGCAAAGCACCCCAACCACATGATGCTGCCACCCCTGTGCTTCACGGTTGGGATGGTTTTCTTCAGCTTGCAAGGCTCCCCATTTTTCCTCCAAACATAACGATGGTCGTTATGGCCAAACAGTTCTATTTTTTCTCCATCAGACCAGAGGACATTTTTCCAAAAGTACATTTTTCCTTGCTGAGCCACCTTTCATTTTATGTCGTTATAGGATTCGTTTTACTGTGGATATAGATTCTTTTGTACCTGTTTCCTCCACTATCTTCACAATGTCCTTTGCTGTTTGATTGGATTGATTTGCACTTTTCGCACCAAAGTACGTTCATCTCTAGGAGACAGAACGCGTCTCCTTCCTGAGCGGTATGATGTCTGCGTGTTCCCATGGTCTATATACTTGCGTACTATTGTTTGTACAGATGAAAGTTGTACCATCAGGCGTTTGGAAATTGCTCCCAGGGATGAACCAGACTTGTGGAGGTCTACAATTTTTTTTCTGAGGTCTTGGCTAATTTCTTTTGATTTGCCCATGATGTCAAGCAAAGAGGCACTGAGTTTGAAGGTAGGCTTTGAAATACATCCACAAGTGCACCTCCAATTGACTGAAATTATCTCAATTAGCCTATCAGAAGCTTCTAAAGCCATGACATCATTTTCTGGAATTTTCCAAGCTGTTTAAAGGCACAGTCAACTTATTGTATGTAAACTTTATAAGTGAAATAATCTGTCTGTAAACAATTCTTGGAAAATGTACTTGTGTCATGCACAAAGTAGATGTCCTCACCAACTTTCCAAAACTATAGTTTGTTAACAAGAAATTTGTGGGAAAATTAGTTTTAATGACTCCAACCTAAGTGTATGTAAACTTCCGACTTCAACTGTATCTGAGATACCTACTGCAGCCCTCATCCTCCACATACAACACTCGTTCTGCCAGTCACATTCTGTTAAAGGTCCCCAAAGCACACATATCTCTGGGTCGCTCCTCTTTACAGATCGCTGCAACTAGCGACTGGAACGAGCTGCAAAAAACACTCAAACTGGACGATCTCTTCATTCAAAGACTCAATCATGGACACCCTTACTGACAGTTGTGGCTGCTGTCATGATATTGTTGTCTCTACCTTCTTGCCCTTTGTGCTGTTGTCTGTGCTCAATATTTTTGTACCATGTTTTGTGCTGCTACCATGTTGTGCTGCTGCCATGTTGTGTTGTCATGTTGTGTTGCTACCATGCTGTGTTGTCATGTGTGGCTGCCATGCTATGTTGTTGTCTTGGGTCTCTCTTCATGTAGTGTTGTGGTGTGTCTCTTGTCGTGATGTGTGTATTTTCCTATATTTGTAATTTAATTCAAACATTTTAATCCCCCGTCCCCGCACAAGGCCTTCTGGTAGGCCGTCGTTTTAAATGAGAATTTGTTCTTAACTGACTTGCTTATTTAAGCAAAATAAAAAAATATTAAAATATTCTAGGGAGCACTACTTTATTTAGTCTTCTAGGGCAACAAGTTATAACAGAAGAGATCCTGCATGTAGGCTATCTAACAGTAGCTGACAATCAAATGTCGGAAGTTAGTATAATATGGCCTTCCAAATGTCGGAAATTATAAGCAGAAACTTCTAAATTAGCGGCGAATAAGTAGCCAGTGGGCTATAGGGTCCAGTATGGAGTATCAGCAAAATAAAATGTTATGGGTGATTGAACTGCGCATGTGATTTGTTTGACAACCCAATGAAAACATCATCACACAACATTCATGATAACTGATCCTGCTCAGATGGCGAAAAAAACAGTAACCGGATAAGATGCTTACATGCCACAGTAGGTTATCCCCTTGAAGATCAGCATATCCCAGGCATCATATCTACGTTTCTCATAACCGGGATATAAGCTTTTTCGGGTTATTGTAAAAACAGAATACTTGAGTATCCCGAATAATAATGGGATATTGGTGAGCATGTTAACGTGGTCACTGAGAACTTAACATGGTCCACACACTCGCACAATCGTGAAGACGGCACGACAGCGCCTCCTGCTCATCAGGGGGCTGTTGTTGTTTGGACGAATCTGTTCTGAGTGCATGCTGAGAGAAAGCCACCGCATGGAGGAACTGTCTGTGTGCCTTGGAGGAACTGTCACTACAGCCCCAATATAGCTGTAGTATTTGATGTATTTATTTTATACAGTCATTTTTGCTCACCTTTATTAAGGGTGTCAATAATTTCGTACCCCACAGTACTGTATATCAAGTCTTATACTGTATTGTAAATGAATTAGTAAAGTCATCCTTAAGTCCACAAGAAAATAAGCCCAAACCTTGACGGACAAATTAGATTGTTTTCGAATTGCAAGAAAAATTACTCCCCTTCTAGCTACATCAATGAATAAAATAAGAAAACTTTCAACCATCCTCTATAATTTGATCTGTTTAAAGTCCAAAAGGTATCAAGTACCTACATTAACTCATTGTGTTAGACATGTGCAAAAGGTACTGAGTACCTGGTTTTACTCATTGTGCTAGACATGTCCAAAAGGTATTGAGTACCTGTTTTTACTCATTGTTAGACTGATCCTGGGTTGCTGTACCATGTCACATGCACTAACAGAAGACATCGGCTTAAAATTCATATAATTTTCCTATAATATATGAAGTAGATTTAACTCTGATTCACACTATAGGATAAATCGAGCCAATCCATGCTGAGCTGAAGAGGGCTGGTCGAGACTGGCCTGGTTACGCATACACCTTAGCTGCTGGAACTATGCTGGAAAGGACTCTTTAGGATCTGCCCCTTTTTTTCAATTTTCGCCTAAAATTACATACCCAAATCTAACTGCCTGTAGCTCAGGACCTGAAGCAAGGATATGCATATTCTTAATACCATTTGAAAGGAAACACTTTGAAGTTTGTGGAAATGTGAAATGAAAGTATGAGAATATTACACGTTAGATCTGGTAAAAGATAATACAAAGAAAAAAAGCATGCATTTTTTTATGCAAGAGAAAGGCCATAATGTATTATTCCATCCCAGGCGCAATTTGGATTTTGGCCACTATATGGCAACAGTGTACACGTAAACTTTTAGACTGATCCAATGGACCACTGCATTTCTGTTCAAAATGTTGTATGAGTACTGTCCAAATGTGCCTAATTGGTTTATTAATAATTTTTCAAGTTCATAACTGTGCACTCTCCTCAGAAAATATCATGGTATTCTTTCACTGTAATAGCTACTGTAAATTGAACAGTGCCATTAGATTAACAAGAATGTAAGCTTTCTGCCAATATCAGATATGTCTATGTCCTGGGAAAGGTTCTTGTTACTTACAACCTCATGCTAATTGCATTAGCCTACGTTAGCTCAAACGAACCCTGGGGGACCCACCAATCCTGTAGAGGTTAAAAGTAAGCCCTATATTGTGAATCAGGTATAATTGTCAACCATTGACCAAACTCATTTATTTTTGATATACAGGGACACCTGTTGGAAAAAGAAAGACGGACTCCCTTTTAATAACTGATGTACAGAACTAACTAATAAACTACATATTAACTTAGCATTAGCAAAGTGCTTTTAATAAATCAAATCAAATCAAATCAAATCAAATTTATTTATATAGCCCTTCGTACATCAGCTGATATCTCAAAGTGCTGTACAGAAACCCAGCCTAAAACCCCAAACAGCAAACAATGCAGGTGTAAAAGCACGGTGGCTAGGAAAAACTCCCTAGAAAGGCCAAAACCTAGGAAGAAACCTAGAGAGGAACCGGGCTATGTGGGGTGGCCAGTCCTCTTCTGGCTGTGCCGGGTAGAGATTATAACAGAACATGACCAAGATGTTCAAATGTTCATAAATGACCAGCATGGTCGAATAATAATAAGGCAGAACAGTTGAAACTGGAGCAGCAGCACAGTCAGGTGGACTGGGGACAGCAAGGAGCCATCATGTCAGGTAGTCCTGGGGCACGGTCCTAGGGCTCAGGTCCTCCGAGAGAGAGAAAGAGAGAATTAGAGAGAGCATATGTGGGGTGGCCAGTCCTCTTCTGGCTGTGCCGGGTGGGGATTATAACAGAACGTGGCCAAGATGTTCAAATGTTCATAAATGACCAGCATGGTTGAATAATAGTAAGGCAGAACAGTTGAAACTGGAGCAACAATATGCAATAACAATATGTCTTATTAACTGACACGTTTTATTTAACTTGGTGTGTTTTAATGTTATTAACATGGATAAAATACATTACCAGCTAGTAAACAAGCAGACATTTTGACAGGTACAGTATCTCACACAGGTGCAGATCTAGGTATGAGGTATGTTCTCCCCTCTTTCTAGTAGTCACATGCTAAATGCTTTACTAAGTTTTGTCAGTAAAATGTATTTTTTATCAATGTTTTGTATCTGGCATTTATTTATTTAGTTTCCTCCCTCCAAAAACAGTTAATAGAAAGTCGTGATCATGTCTTTCTCTACCTTAAAGGAAGTCATTCTGATTTGAGAGACAAACATGCATTGTTCAAACTCTGCGTAAATCAGAACATTTGTACAAAGAAAGTTTAAAACACATTTCTGAAGTCAGAAAATGGCCTATTGTAATGTAACTCCACGTTAGCCATGGGAGATCAGACTATATAGGGTAGCTAACCCTGTAATGCACATGAACATGTGGCTTACCTCTCCTCTGTCAGACAGGCCTTAAAGATGAGGCCTTGTCACTAGCAGATGGGGAGAATGAGCTTTCTTTATGACAGACCTTGGCACCAAGATCAAAGGTTCAATTAGAACCATCTGCCCTGATAACCTGCCAGCTACAGGCCCTAGTCATTTTAACATGGCGAGCAGCTGCAAACATTGCCCATGCTTTATTACGTTTCTTTAGGGTGTTAACCTGGATTTCATCAAACATCGTTATTTTCCCCCCTCTGCCTCCCAAGTGAAAGAGTCATCAATCATCTCAAATCCAGGAATAGTTTTTTGGTGCACAGATTGGGTACTTGAAGCCATGCCATACCAGCACATATCTATAGTGAAAGGAGTATCTTCAGAGAGGACACCTCTCCTTCCCTTGTGGTTTCTTTAAAAATAAATGGTCAACCACAGATGACTGGTGTGTCAGACCTGCAGGTGCTTTCGCTGTAAATGCATCTGGCTGTTGAATGTGCTCTAACATTGTCACTGTGCCGGTAAGGCATACACTTGTAGAATACACTTTTAAAGCAGTGTGTTGCTCACAGATTGCACTGTACCCAAATGTTATTTGTCTATGCATTCTGTATTTAATGTAAGACTGTAAAACCCGAACACCAAGAGTAAATTCCACAATCAGTACTCTCGCAGAAAAGTTCTGTCTATTATTACAAGGGGAGGCTTGGCAGAAGATGAACGTTCAGTATTTTGTGCTTAAAAATATAATAGGAGTGGAAATCAACTTCTCTCCCTTGAAATGTGGTACTTTCTAAGGCTACATCAGTGGTAAATTACCCAAGTGGAATTAGAAACTTCCTCTCCCATGATGTCAGAACTTGAGATGGATGCGGAATATGATGCAATTATTACCATGTCTCTACCACACACACACACACACACACACACACACACACACACACACACACACACACACACACACACACACACACACACACACACACACACACACACACACACACACACACACACACACACACACACACACACACACACACACACACACACACACACACACACAGTGTTTCCATGGCTTTGCATTGAGCAGGTTTCTCTGTAACTTCTATGGCCAAGACATGCCTGATACAAGCATGGCACAGCACCGACTTCAACCCCTATTAGTGGTAAGACAGTGGAACTGCACGGCAAAATCTACATGCTTCTGCTGCCCAAACTTTTGCACACATCTGTAATTGACATCAATGTAATGATTTAAGCGAAATTCCACCTGCCTGTAGTGAAAACCCACATGCTACCTTCCACTAACAAGCCACTTTCAATACCACATGATTTCAATCAACCATAGGAAAGGAACCATTGACAATATGGTATCAGCAAACATGCCAGTACTATACATTGTTTTGCAGGTCCCCCTGCTGGTAAGAGAATTCTGGAACAACATCGTACATATTTATCGCCAATAGAGGGCGATGGAGACCAGATTAATGATTAAAAAGTGTGTTCTAAACGTAATGTAACAATAAGCCTGTTATCAACTATTTATCTTTACACTAAACTATTCTTTTCAACAAAGATTATATTTTCTATATGCTAAAACAATGCTTTTTTATTGACACATTCATTAAATAAAGATCAAATAAAAATAAATAAATAACAAATAAATAATAAATAAAAAATATTCAACAGTGGGTGATGCTGTCAGTTTCTAATAATTCTATTTGTCCACGATGACAGTTAGAGTACTGTAGGCATATGCATTTTAATGCACATATTTTTTAAAACACTATTAAACATTCCCCGAAACGTCAAGTCTGGCCTTTTAGAAGCTAATGGGGGGTTAGGAAAGTTGTTTGAAAGCCTCTTTTGTTAGTTAGTTGTATGTTTTTCAGGTCTGTCATTGATGTATTGCTTAGTACAATATCCTCCTGACCTGAGCCCTCATGATGACATCGAAAACTCTCTCTCCTCTGTAAAGGCTGCGTTTTATGACACTCAAACCCACTCTCATACAATGAGGGCCATAGAAAGTCAGAAGTTGTTGTTGGTGTGTGTGGTGTGTGTGTGTGCGCATGCGTGTGTGTGTGACAGGGTGGGAGGTGTGTTGTGAAGGAAGTCCTCTTTGATATGAGCACAGTGTGCTGGGCAGCTCCTCACTCCCCTCCCCGCTCCAGCTCAAATACCGCAGTCTGTTTGAAGTGGAAACACAAAACAAATGCATGTGTTTTACTCTGCTCCTTTGTCTCTACGTCTCTGGGCTCCCTAGTATATCACAGCGGTATCAGCTGTCTGGACGGCCAGATCCCAGAGAGATGTTTACATATTTACCTCTGATAGCTGCATGACCAGCTGGGCCATCGTGTGGGGCCATGTGTCCAGACCAAAGGGGGTCTGTTTGGGCTTGTTTCAGCCTCCGAGCCTGCGTCGTAAATCAGAGACAGCCAGATCAGGAATCAGGTTCTGCAGAAGGAAGGAATTCAAAGAGGGATGTGCTTTAGTTTAGACAGACTCCCCATCACATCACCAGAAGGCCACAAAACAGGCACATTATATCATTAGACATCTAATCAGTCACAATCACTGAGCCTTGTGTCTTGGACTGGGCACATGAGCTGGTAATTATCTGCTCCACACTGCTTCAATTGCTGAGTAAAATCTTAACAAAGATGAAACCTGACCGTAGCTGGACTTTTTGAGTGGATTAGATTTAGAGGTGCTTCCTCTATAAAGAAGTTGCTAAGGTAGTTTTTATTTCTTTATAAAAGATTGCCTTGTCAAACAATGACAGTGACAGTTTTTTTACACCACCAATATTTTCAGATGTGGTGTTGCATTGCATATTTTATTGTTGGAGAGTAAAAAGTAAATGGTCTGCTAAGTCATTGCCATTAGGTATATCGTCTAACCCACATTATAAAAATACTTGAGAATACTTGCGTGTAAACACACTTCTATATGACTCCAGATGAAAGACAACCTATGTTTTGATTCACCATATCACCATTGATCGTTGCTTAGGGCTTTGTGGCAACATGGCTGTTTTGTTGCAGCGTCCTGCCGTCAGTGTGGCTGTCGACTCCCTCTCTCAGGAAGTTGCTCTTAAAGACTCAAGGGTCTCACCCATAACAAACCCCAAGCCCACACCCACCCACACACATGGCCAAAATCGTCAAGTATTTCCTATGGGTATTATTATTGACAGATGACTGTAGAGCAGAGTCCTGATTCCATAATGCAGCAGTTCTAAATGAATACATGAATCTATACAGGCCAAATTAGTGGACAAACAAGTCAATATTTATTGGGTTGATAACAGACAGAAACCCAATGACCAAAATAGAAAATGCCAATAGCAGTGAATCAGATCAGTGGACAATAACTTCCTCATATCCCTGCATTGAGGACATCTAGTCCAATAGATATATCAAGAACATCCAGTTCTCTAATGTTTTTCAATAGGCTTTGAGTTACAGCAGAGCATTGATGGAGAGATCACGGGGGACATCATTGGTTATTTGCCCCCTGTGCGTCAGAAGGACACGGATTGAGTGTAATGGAGTGGTTGACTGCCTGAGTTATAAGAGCAGGGCCAAGTAATCCATCCCTCAAGAATAAGACTCATGACTTTCCTGTGCGTGCAGATCAACAGTATTCTACTTCTCAATTAGAATAATACACAGTCTCTCCTAAGAGCTCCAATGATCAGTCTCAAACCCCAAGGTCAAGGGTTAGCCACCACTGCCAGGCAAAATGATAGTATCAGTCTTTGCCCAGATCCTGATATCTGTCTAAACTGCCAAGGAGTGTTGTGTTTCCAGAGGTCACTCAGAAGCTGATCCTGATTCAGTCTTTAAAGACTACTGAAGGCTAAAGGAGTGGTGAGGGTATTGAAAGTGGAGGAGTCCAAACCTGCTCAACTGTGAGATAAGATAACACTTCCTTTAGCAGGCCCGAATGGCCCTGGTATGTTTGGAGAGCTGGCGTAACGTGATAGGCCAAAGTGCTGAGAGGCAACCATGGAGTGAATCTCCTTAGGCCCCTACCCTCTCTGAGAGGGCCAGAGCTCTCCGTCTCTGCCTGTTTGACTTGTGAGGGCTCCAAGTCTCAGGTGATGACAACACACCTGTGAAAACGCTGGTGTGATCCACTTAAGCCAATACACAAATTATCTGATATATGGTACTCAGAAATGTACTGTATCTGTGATGTCTTTTTATCAACATTAGATGTCTATTTATTAAGATGTAGGACAAATAGATACAATCACAATGTTGTACTGTATACCCACATATTTTACCATACCGTGTGGATCAGCCCCATAAAAAATATCAAATTAATCGTTTGCCAGGCTGCTTCTCCACAGGCCAACAGCCATAGTGCCTGGAGCCAACATATTGTCCCCACTGGGAAAAAACAGGGTGAATCAACATTGTTTCCACGTCATTTCAATCCTAGAAATCAATGTGATGACGTTGAATCAATGTGAACAACGAATCGGATTTGCAACCCAAATTTAGCCTAAATCCATTGACATGGTGAAATGTTATGTCGTTTTCACCTTGAATTCAAACCAAATGTAAATCAAAACTAGACATTGAACGTCTGTGCCCAGTGGGTCATTACATTAATGAGAGTTATGAGAATTGTTAGAGGGAAGCCAGTGCAAGGAAGATTTATATAACTGTATGTATGATTGCAGACAAGCTCTAATCAAAACTCAAAATGGATGGTTTTACATTTTGTAATAATGCAGATTCTAGAAAATAGACAATCTAATGCATTGTCTTTTAGTCAAGTATCAGCCACCATGACAATTGAGCCCATTTCATAAAAAACAAATCCAACGACAAGCTGACTCCCTCTGTAGCCTTAAAGGCCAACAATAACCATCTTGTGGTTTCTCTTGTTCTGTGCCTCTAAGTCTTTATTAATGATAGCTGTCATCATGCTCCCCTATGTTGGTCGATGGCAGGCAGTTGTCACATAAATTATTTGATAATGACAGTGTTCCGCCTGCCAACCACAACATGGGCAGCCATTGTTTAGTATATTTTGCAATGCTGCACCCCACCCAGTGCCATTCTATAAGTGGGAAATGATGTAGAATAACAGAGCTACCCTTTTACTTGCTGTGGTGAAGCAAGGAAAAACTAAGTCAACATTTACATTCATTCGCTCAAACGGAATAGTATCATCACATCATTTACAGCTTACATTTTATGTTATATGTTAAAAACAATTGAGTAACATATTGAAACATTAATTAATTGGTGTACGCCTACACAGTATTCATGTTTGAGGAAAAAGAAAAATCCCTTTAGAACTATTCCAGTGCGTTCTGAGTTTCATTTTACTGTTCCCGGATCATCCTTGACACACCTCTAAACACACACTCAAAAGGTTTAACAGAACTAGCCTGGCCTTTGGCTCCCTGCAACACAGCACATTCTCTATGACAGGACCTGGGATAACAGAGTTGAAGGGTCAGGGGTCAAGATGAGTAATGGCTGTCAGGTAGGGGGGGGGGCTTAGAGTGAATTACATCATACGAGGAGCCACTCCTCTGCTCTGAACTGTAATTCATTGCCCCTCCTAGAATTTGATCAGTTCTTCCCTCTGTCTGGAGTGGGCTAGTTACCTGGGTCACACGACACAACCCTGTGCATAAGCTGCCAATAAGCATTACGTCGCTGCTCACTGAGATAACCTGCCCTAAATAATCTGTCCTCCTACTGCTTCTTGCTAAACAGCACTGCAGGGTACAAATTCCAAGAGCTGCCCTTTGATAAAGACCATGTTTAATTCATAAGAGAAGTGAAAGAGTAGACACTTAAGAAAAAAGTAAGGTTTGAGCTTTTAAGCAGTAGGAGGACGGGTTATTTAGGGCAGGTTATCTCAATGTGCAGAGACGTAAGAATGGGGGGGTGTCGTTTTTCTTCTCTCAAAAATATGAGATTTCTAACAACTCTCAATTACTGTAAGGTCATTTTAACTTATTGTTTTATACTTACAAAAGTTAGTGAAGCAATTCTGAATTTAACAGGCCATCTTAATGACTCCTGAGACACCATGATGTACAGTATATATATATAAAAAAAAGCATTTGCGGAAACCAAAAGGCTAAATGTGAAACTAGAGGCACCCAAACATTGAAACCAAAATCTTCTGAAAGAAATGAGAGCGCATTGAAGCCATTACTGCCAAGAAAATCTGTTTGTGATAAATTGAACCATTAGATGGCAGTAACAGTCTTTCCTGGTTGAACTAGTCTGTCGTCTTATTCATTGACAAGGCAGGTTCTGGACTTCTGTATGTGCTGCTCCACCACGTCATATTGGTTTGTGGGTTTTTGAACAGAATGTCAGCATAAATCCATTTCTTTTTTTGGGCCCTTTCTTCATTGGATGTGAAAAAGCAAGTACATTTGACACGTCAACAGAATATGAGCAACTGCATTTCCTGTCTCATATGACTAATGTACCAGCACCACAATGCACAGTCTCACCACCACCCAGCCAACACAGAGTAATGACACAGTCCTTCTCTGGAAAAATGGAAAACAGAGTCTGAGCCGTTTACCATTTTGAGTGCAATGGGTGGAGGACGACAACCTCAAAATAAAGACAAGAAAAGCACATTTCCTTTCGATTCACTGAAAAGAATGCCCTTCTGGCTCTAACTATGTCCTAAAAGACTTGTGAAAATCACATAACATACAGTATTACAGTAAATTTACTTAAGAGAGAGTCTATGGCAAGCAGGGCAGTTTTTGCAGTGGTTAGTATTGAAATAGAAAAGTCTGGAACAAAGTACTAGCCCACTAGGTTGAATCAACGTTGTTTCCAAGTCATTGCAACCAAACTAATGCAATGTGATGATGTTGAATCAATGTGTAAGACTGATTGAATTTCGAAAGAAAGTCATTAACGTAAGGGAATTTAGTCTAAAATAAATAAATAATATTGTCACATTGAACTCATGTTAGTCGACAACTCAACCAAATGTAAATCAAAACTAGACGTTGAACTCACGTCTGAGCCCAGTGGGAGAGCACTAAGTCTGTACCATTAGCTCAGTCAGAGCAGCCTCCATTACACCGCTCTGATACACAATGAGAACATAGCAGAGGGTTTCACATGAAACACTGCCCTCTTTGAGCTCTTTAAAAAGTAACTGTGTCATGGTGGGCTCAACACAGCTTTCTCATCAGTTACATATGCTGGGAAACCTCTCCAAGCTGATGGCCGGGAAGTATATGGGAAATGCTAATGAGCCGCGTACACAAGGCTGGCCTGGCTAGGGAGACGACATACACACACACACACTCAGGCGTGTGCAATGCGAGAGGCTCTCTCTGGCATGGCTTCCTTCCATTGTGTTTGAGGAGGCTCACTCAGAGGCACATTCATTTTTACTGCTTTATTCCTCATATGGAGCTGATTAGTGATGAAGGATTAGATGACATCCCTGTGACAAACTTGATTCAGTCACTTAAGGACATGTGGTCAAATGTGAGCCTGTAAAAGGACATGTGAGCATCGTGGAATATTATGAAAATATTTTCCTTGATAAGAGTGTGGATCATTCAAAACTTGACAATTATTGAGAAAAAAAGCCAGATTCCTCTATTGAACTTGCACAAAGCAAAACCAATATAAATATTTTAAAAAGTTAAATCAGCATCTTTCAGTAAAACTATCAGTTAACTATCTTCAGTTCTCTTCTTGCTTCAGGGCTGAGCTGCTCATTAGCAGGCAAGGATCCATGGGTATAGAGATGCCCGTAAGACCCTTGTATTATTCTTTATGCTTTCCTGGGTGTTACTCCACATGCGTGTATTGAACTGTTTAAGTAAGATTAAAGGCTAAATGATAAAACCAACCCTCACCTTTATTGCAAATTGGCAGTATTATTGGTTCTGCTATCCTACATGTGCACTGGCATGTAAGGTAATTGAGATTTACAACCATGGGCTCAGGTGCAAACAAAAAAAGAAAACTAGCACAGATGGTTAACTGCTGTGTTATAAAATACAACGAACCCAGAAAACCACTGCCTGCAACTCTATCTACAGAATTCCCCAGAATTCCCCAGAATTCCCCAAGCTCATTTTCCAAAGAGGTGATTTTTCTGTATGATATTATCACTGATCTCAGAGCTGCTGGAGTCAGTCTACAGGATGAGCTCTGTGGTGACTCCACTGATCAAAGGCCTGTGCGTTTTGAGGCGTAGGACCTTACAAATGAGAGGGTCAGTGGGCTTGTCTCCTTGGGATTTAGAGCCAGTAGGCAGAACTGGAGGTCTGTCTTTGTGATTACAGCAACCAAACATACATAGTTTCCTTTATGTGTCTACATTATAAAGTCATTAGTCCTCATTATACTGAGTGCTTACATTTCATTATGGCCTCATAATTGCTTACATCCACATTGGACACTACTGCATCTTCTTAGTGTTTACTTAAATTATATAGGCAAACTTTTTACACAGGTGGCAGGCAGACGGCGAATACCTTTATTCATATATCAAAGCAAATAAAAATAATATCAACACTAAGCAAAAGGACAGCAAACAGCTGCAACCAAATATGAACATTTAAAGGAGATGAACAAATAACTGCCAAAGTAAAGGAAACACTGAGGAATACAGAATATATTGAAAGTAGGTGCTTCCACACAGGTGTGGTTCCTGAGTTAGTTAAGCAAATAACATCCCATCATGCTTAGGGTCATTCATTTTTGCACTATGGCTATTCCCCCAAAGGATGACAATGCCTCCATCCACAGGGAACGAGTGGTCAGTGAATGGTTTGATGAGCATAAAAATGATGTAAACCATATGCCATGGCTGTGTTAGTCACCAGATCTCAACCCAACTGAACACTTCTGGGAGATTCAGGAGCGGTGAGCAACTGAGAGAGCGTTTTTCACCACCATCAACAAAGCACCAAATTATGGAATTTATTGTGGAATAATGGTGTTGTATCCCTCTAACAGAGTTCCAGACACTTGTAGAATCTATGCCAAGGTGCATTCAGGCTGTTCTGGCTCGTGGTGGCCCAATGCCCTATTAACACACTTTATGTTAGTCTTTCCTTTATTTTGGCAGTTACCTGCATCCATTGCTTGGATAGTTCCATATGTGCCACTGACTTAGTCTGGCTTTATTTCAATTTGTCTACAAATGAATAATCGATATCTCGATATAATTGAGAATTTCAATAAGCATTTTTCTACGGCTGGCCATGCTTTCCACCTGGCTACTCCTACCCCGGTCAACAGCACTGCACCCCCAACAGCAACTCGCCCAAGCCTTCCCCATTTCTCCTTCTCCCAAATCCATTCAGCTGATGTTCTGATAGAGCTGAAAAATCTGGACCCCTACAAATCAGCCGGGCTAGACAATCTGGACCCTTTCTTTCTAAAATTATCTGCCAAAATTGTTGCCACCCCTATTACTAGCCTGTTCAACCTCTCTTTCGTGTCATCTGAGATTCCCAAAGATTGGAAAGCAGCTGCGGTCATCCCCCTCTTCAAAAAGGGGGGGACACTCTTGACCCAAACTGCTACAGACCTATATCTATCCTATCATGCCTTTCTAAGGTCTTCGAAAGCCAAGTCAACAAACAGATTACCGACCATTTCGAATCTCACCATACCTTCTCTGCTATGCAATCTGGTTTCAGAGCTGGTCATGGGTGCACCTCAGCCACGATCAAGGTCCTAAACGATTTCTTAACCGCCATCGATAAGAAACATTACTGTGCAGCCGTATTCATTGATCTGGCCAAGGCTTTCGACTCTGTCAACCACCACATCCTCATCGGCAGACTCGACAGCCTTGGTTTCTCAAATGATTGCCTCGCCTGGTTCACCAACTACTTCTCTGATAGAGTTCAGTGAGTCAAATCGGAGGGTCTGCTGTCCGGACCTCTGGCAGTCTCTATGGGGGTGCCACAGGGTTCAATTCTTGGACCGACTCTCTTCTCTGTATACATCAATGAGGTCGCTCTTGCTGCTGGTGAGTCCCTGATCCACCTCTACGCAGACGACACCATTCTGTATACTTCCGGCCCTTCTTTGGACACTGTGTTAACATCCCTCCAGGCAAGCTTCAATGCCATACAACTCTCCTTCCGTGGCCTCCAATTGCTCTTAAATACAAGTAAAACTAAATGCATGCTCTTCAACCGATCGCTACCTGCACCTACCCGCCTGTCCAACATCACTACTCTGGACGGCTCTGACTTAGAATACGTGTACAACTACAAATACTTAGGTGTCTGGTTAGACTGTAAACTCTCCTTCCAGACCCATATCAAACATCTCCAATCCAAAGTTAAATCTAGAATTGGCTTCCTATTTCGCAACAAAGCATCCTTCACTCATGCTGCCAAACATACCCTTGTAAAACTGACCATCCTACCAATCCTCGACTTTGGCGATGTCATTTACAAAATAGCCAAATTGGATGCAGTCTATCACAGTGCAATCCGTTTTGTCACCAAAGCCCCATATACTACCCACCATTGCGACCTGTACGCTCTCGTTGGCTGGCCCTCGCTTCATACTCGTCGCCAAACCCACTGGCTCCATGTCATCTACAAGACCCTGCTAGGTGAAGTCCCCCCTTATCTCAGCTCGCTGGTCACCATATCATCTCCCACCTGTAGCACACGCTCCAGCAGGTATATCTCTCTAGTCACCCCCAAAACCAATTCTTTCTTTGGCCGCCTCTCCTTCCAGTTCTCTGCTGCCAATGACTGGAACGAACTACAAAAATCTCTGAAACTGGAAACACTTATCTCCCTCACTAGCTTTAAGCACCAACTGTCAGAGCATCTTACAGATTACTGCAGCTGTACATAGCCCACCTATAATTTAGCCCAAACAACTACCTCTTTCCCAACTGTATTTAATTTATTTATTTATTTTGCTCCTTTGCACCCCATTATTTTTATTTCTACTTTGCACATTCTTCCATTACAAAACTACCATTTCAGTGTTTTACTTGCTATATTGTATTTACTTTGCCACCATGGCCTTTTTGCCTTTACCTCTCTTCTCACCTAATTTGCTCACATTGTATATAGACTTGTTTATACTGTATTATTGACTGTATGTTTGTTTTACTCCATGTGTAACTCTGTGTCGTTGTATCTGTCGAACTGCTTTGCTTTATCTTGACCAGGTCGCAATTGTAAATGAGAACTTGTTCTCAACTTGCCTACCTGGTTAAATAAAGGCGAAATAAAATAAATAAAATAAAAATCTCAACCCAAAAAGCAAGTTAAATAATTGGAATAAATGCACTTTAAATAAAGTTTGATTTGATTTAGTCCAATTAAATTAACATTCATTTTTGGTATCATATATACTACCGTTAAAGCCAGTGGCACAGATGGAACCATCCAAGCAGAAGATACAGTGCCTTGCAAAAGTATTCAGACCCCTTTGATTTCTTTACATTTTCTTCAAATAAAATCACTCACATGCACCAAATACAACAATTGTAGACTTTACTGTGAAATGTATTGTGTTACAAAGTGGGATTCAAATGGATTTAATTGTAATTTTTTTGTCAACAATCTACTCAAAATACTCTTTAATGTCAAAATGGAAGAAAATGTTTTATTTTTAAAGATAAATAACAAATGTATACCTAAAATATAGTAGTTGAATAAGTATTCAGACCCTTTATTTAGGCAAGCCTAAATTAGTTCAGGAGTACATTTTGGCTTAATAAATCACATGATAAGTAACATGGACTATGTGTGAAATAATAGGGGTTGACATGATTTTATAATGACCAACTCCTACCTCTGTCCCCCATACATACAACATCTGTAAGGTCCCTTAGTCAAGTATTGCATTTCAATATCAGATTAAACTATAAACACCAGGGAGCTTTTTGGAAGCCTCGTAAGGAAGGGCAGTGATTGGTAGATGAATAACAATAACAAATCAGACATTAAATATCGCTTTAAGCATGGTCAAGTTAATAATTATGCTATGGATTATGTATTAAACCCACCAGACACATCAAAGATACAATCGTCCTTTTGAACTGAGCTGCAGGACAGGAATTACATTTCTCAGGGATTTTACCATGAGGCCATTGGTGATTGTAAAACAGCTGCAGACTTCAATGGCTGTGATGAGAAAAAAACTATGGACGAATCAACAACATTGTATTGACTCCACAATAATGACCTAAATGACAGTCGTAAAAGATTAATAAAAAATAAACAGAATTAAAAGATTCCAAAACATTAATCTTCTACTGTATGCAACAAGGCACTAAAGTAAGACTGGAACAAAAAAATGCAAAGGAATACACTTTTTGGCCTAAATGCAAAGCCTTATCTTTGGGGCAAATCCAACACAACAAATCACTGCCTCTTTATTTTCAAGCATGGTGGTGGCTGCATCATGGTATGGATATGCTTGACATCGGCAAATACTGGGATGTTTTTCAGGATAAAAAGAAACGGGATGAAGCTAAGCACAGGCAAAATCCTAGAGGAAAACCTGCTTCAGTCTGCTTTACACCAGAGACTCGAATAGGAATTCACCTTTCAGCAGGACAATAACCAAGGCCAAATCTACACTGGAGTTCCTTACCAAGAAGACAGTGAATGTTAGTGAGTGGCCAAGTTACAGTCTTGACTGAAATATGCTTGAAAATCTATAGCAACACTTGAAAAGTGCTGCCAAGCCATGATTCCCAACATCTTGATAAAGTTTGAATAATTTTGAAAAGAATAATGGGCAAATATTGCACAATGCAGGTATACAAAGCTCTCAAAGACCCAAGAAGACTCACAACATGTATTGACTCAGGGAGCTATATAGCTATAACTATATTTTAGTTATACGTTTTCTAATAATAGGTTTAACAGAGCAAATTAAATGTGAGCATACTTTATCACAAATGTATCAATGATGCTATTTAGGACTATGTAGCATTTGCGAAGTCATCAACAGATATTGTTTCAATTTAACCCAAAATGTAACTAAAAATAGACAATACAATAGGATTAGGGTTTCAAGCTCTGGATGATTTAAAATGTAATCACATTTAGTGATATTCAACTGTTTGGTTGACAACACAACCAAATATCAACCTTGCAAAAGTACTTTGCATAAGTATTCAGACTACTTGTCAACAAACTACATAAAATACTCTGTAATGTCAAATAGATTTTTCCTTCCACTTTGACATTACAGACTATTTTGTGTAGTTTGTTGACATGGGGTCTGAATATTTATGCAAGGTACTTTTCTGAGGTTGATGTTGATATTTGGTTTAAATCAACCAGAGCTTGAAACCCTAGGCCTATTGTATTGTCTATTTTTAGTTTAAAACCTCTTAAGGATCTGACTTTTTTTCTCCAATTTTTGCCCAAATTTAACTGCCTTTAGCTCAGGACCCGAATCAAGGATATGCATATTATTGATACTATTTGAAAGGAAACACTTTGAAGTTTGTGGAAATGTGAAATGAATGTTGGAGAATATAACACATTAGAGCTGGTAAAAAAATATATACAAAAAAAAACATGCGTTTTCAAAAATGTATCTTTGAAATGCAAGAGAGTCTAGGTGCAATTCAGAATGTGGCTACTAGATGGCAGCAGTGTATGTGCAACGTTTTAGACTGATCCAGTGAACCATTGCATTAATGTTCAAAATGGTGTATCTAAGTCTGCCGAAATGTGCCAAATTGGTCAATTGATAAATTTCGAAGTACATAAAATAAAGTACAGAACATAAAAAAAGGTATTGTAATAATTAAAGTTTACACACTCCCAGGAACGTCATAGATTATGAATAATTAGCTTCCCTACAGAAAAGACAGGGGGGGGGGGTCAGACACAGCAGGGGTTCAAACTGTAGAACCCAGTTCCTACATTTGAATAAAAAAATATTTTATCAAACAAAACTACTCTACATTTTATCTCTAAGACCCTCAGGATGACAAATCAAAGCAATATTACTGAATGCAAGTACATTATTTACTTTCAAGGGTGAATGTATCAAACCAGCTGCCATGATAAAGGTTTTTTGTTGTTGTGCACTCTCAAACAATAGCATGATATTTTTTCACTGTAAAAGCTACTGTAAATTGGACAGTGCAGTTAGATGAACAAGAATGTAAGCGTTCTGCCCATATAAGAGATTTCTATGTCCTGGGAAATGTTCTTGTTACTTACAACGTAATGCTAATCACATGAGCGCATGTTAGCTCAACCGTCCCGCGGGGGAAGGGTGAGGGCGATCCCGTAGAGGTTAATTTTGGGTTGAATTGAAACAACTGTTGATGACTTTGCAAATGCTATATAGTCCTAAATAGCATCATTGATGATACATTTGTGGTAAAGTATGCTCACATTTAATTTGCTCTCTTAAACCTATCCTTTCTAATGACAGCAATAGCAACAGTGAATATATTTCGTTTTTAAGTAGAGATATCACAACAATAATTCTCACCATAGCACATTGGTGATAGTCAGTAACAAATATCATAACTGGGCATGGTTAAATCCCTGGTTGGGAGACCAAAGGGTATCTGTAGGTATTAATTCTCCAGTAGGAGGTGCTGCCCAGCCTATTGTTTTTTTTCTGATAGTGGATATAAGATCTGAAGATCTGACGTGGTTTTGGAGGTACATATTCAACATATTTCATACAAGGTTTGTCCATATTGAAATTTGGTTACCATGATGACATAATACTCCGGTTGAAATTTCACCCTCATAACAATAGTTGACGACTTTTTCGAAACCAATGTATTTTCTACGTAGATTCCACGTCACAATACATTGACAAATTATGTTGAAACAACATTGATTGAACCAATTTGTGCCAAGTGGGAGAGCTGTGTGAACTTAAAACCACTTCCAGTCTGACATTAGTGCTTACGTGCCTTTTTGCTGAGCAATTTGTTTTGTGGAAGGTACTACGCTGCGTACAGACCCCCGCACACTCAAAATCGTTGAGATACATTGAGTTTCCTTCGACTTTTCAATCGCATAGGACTACAACATTTTGGATTTGTGTGCCCATGAAACTGTTTTCACGGCGTAGTCTAAAATATAAATATGAACATTTGATAAAGCTAGCATTTACTAGTGCACCATCGCATAGACTCAGCCAGACTTCTGTCCCACTGATGGGCCATAAAGGGTCGATGGGTTTCGTATTCAGCTTTCAGACCATTCACACCAAGCCTACTTCCAAAAAGTTCTGGGACACTGTAAAGTCCATGGGGAACAAGAGCACCTCCTCCCAGCTGCCCACTGCACTGAGGCTAGGTAACACGGTCACCACCGATAAATCCATGATTATCGAAAACTTCAACAAGCATTTCTCAAATGCTGGCCATGCCTTCCTCCTGGCTACTCCAACCTCAGCCAACAGCTCCGCCCCACCCGCAGCTACTCTCCCACGCCTCCCCAGCT
This sequence comes from Oncorhynchus keta, assembly GCF_023373465.1. Taxonomy (NCBI): domain Eukaryota; kingdom Metazoa; phylum Chordata; class Actinopteri; order Salmoniformes; family Salmonidae; genus Oncorhynchus; species Oncorhynchus keta. The sequence goes on along the minus strand of NW_026288751.1, from coordinate 134,806 downwards.
TCTCCTTCACCCAAATCCAGATAGCAGATGTTCTGAAAGAGCTACAAAACCTGGACCCGTACAAATCAGCTGGGCTTGACAATCTGGACCCTCTATTTTTGAAACTATCCGCTGCCATTGTCGCAATCCCTATTACCAGCCTGTTCAACCTCTCTTTCATATCGTCTGAGATCCGCAAGGATTGGAAAGCTGCCGCAGTTACCCCCCTCTTCAAAGGGGGAGACACCCTGGACCCAAACTGTTACAGACCTATATCCATGCTGCCTGCCTATTAATTACAGCTCGGCATTCAACACCATAGTACCCTCCAAGCTCGTCATCAAGCTCGAGACCCTGGGTCTCGACCCCGCCCTGTGCAACTGGGTACTGGACTTCCTGACGGGCCGCCCCCAGGTGGTGAGGGTAGGCAACAACATCTCCTCCCCGCTGATCCTCAACACTGGGGCCCCACAAGGGTGCGTTCTGAGCCCTCTCCTGTACTCCCTGTTCACCCACGACTGCGTGGCCACGCACGACTCCAACTCAATCATCAATTTGTAAGTCGCTCTGGATAAGAGCGTCTGCTAAATGACTTAAATGTAAATGTAAATGTAAGTTTGCGGACGACACAACAGTGGTAGGCTTGATTACCAACAACGACGAGACTGCCTACAGGGAGGAGGTGAGGGCCCTCGGAGTGTGGTGTCAGGAAAATAACCTCACACTCAACGTCAACAAAACTAAGGAGATGATTGTGGACTTCAGGAAACAGCAGAGGGAACACCTCCCTATCCACATCGATGGAACAGTAGTGGAGAGGGTAGAAAGTTTTAAGTTCCTCGGCATACACATCACAGACAAACTGAATTGGTCCACTCACACAGACAGCATCGTGAAGAAGGCGCAGCAGCGCCTCTTCAACCTCAGGAGGCTGAAGAAATTCGGCTTGTCACCAAAAGCCCTCACAAACTTCTACAGATGCACAATCGAGAGCATCCTGGCGGGCTGTATCACCGCCTGGTACGGCAACTGCTCCGCCCTCAACTGTAAGGCTCTCCAGAGGGTAGTGAGGTCTGCACAACGCATCACCGGGGGCAAACTACCTGCCCTCCAGGACACCTACACCACCCGATGTTACAGGAAGGCCATAAAGATCATCAAGGACAACAACCACCCGAGCCACTGCCTGTTCACCCCGCTATCATCCAGAAGGCGAGGTCAGTACAGGTGCATCAAAGCTGGGACCGAGAGACTGAAAAACAGCTTCTATCTCAAGGCCATCAGACTGTTAAACAGCCACCACTAACATTGAGTGGCTGCTGCCAACACACTGACACTGACTCAACTCCAGCCACTTTAATAATGGGAATTGATGGGAAATGATGTAAATATATCACTAGCCACTTTAAACAATGCTACCTTATATAATGTTACTTACCCTACATTATTCATCTCATATGCATACGTATATACTGTACTCTATATCATCGACTGCATCCTTATGTAATACATGTATCACTAGCCACTTTAACTATGCCACTTTGTTTACATACCCATCTCATATGTATATACTGTACTCGACACCATCTACTGTATCTTGCCTATGCTGCTCTGTACCATCACTCATTCATATATCCTTATGTACATATTCTTTATCCCCTTACACTGTGTATAAGACAGTAGTTTTGGAATTGTTAGTTAGATTACTTGTTGGTTATTACTGCATTGTCGGAACTAGAAGCACAAGCATTTCGGCCAAGGCTTTTGACTCTGTCAATCACCATATTCTTATCGGCAGACTCAGTAGCATTGGTTTTTCTAATGACTGCCTTGCCTGGTTCACCAACTACTTTGCAGACAGTATTCAGTGTGTCAAATCGGATGGCATGTTGTCCGGTCCTCTGGCAGTCTCTATGGGGGTGCCACAGGGCTCAATTCTCGGGCCGACTCTTTTCTCTGTATATATCAATGATGTTGCTCTCTTTGCGGGTGATTCCCTGATCGATTCCCTGATCCACCTCTACGCAGACGACACCATTCTGTATACTTCTGGCCCTTCCTTGGACACTGTGCTATCTAACCTCCAAACGAGCTTCAATGCCATACAACACTCCTTCTGTGGCCTCCAACTGCTCTTAAACGCTAGTAAAACCAAATGCATGCTTTTCAACCGTTCGCTGCCTGCACCCGCACGCCCAACTAGCATCACCACCCTGGATTGTTCCGACCTAGAATATGTGGACATCTATAAGTACCTAGGTGTCTGGCTAGACTGTAAACTCTCGTTCCAGACTCATATCAAACATCTCCAATCTAAAATCAGATCTAGAGTCGGCTTTCTATCCCGCAACAATGCCTCCTTCACTCATGCCGCCAAACTTACCCTAGTAAAACTGACTATCCTACCGATCCTCGACTTCGGCGATGTCATCTACAAAATATCAGCAAACTGGATGCAGTTTATCACAGTGTCATTCGTTTTGTTACTAAAGCACCTTATACCACCCACCACTGCGACCTGTATGCTCTAGTCGGCTGGCCCTCGCTACATATTCGGCACCAGACCCACTGGCTCCAGGTCATCTACAAGTCCATGCTAGGTAAAGCTCCGCCTTATCTCAGTTCACTGGTCACGATGGCAACACCCACCCGTAGCACGCGCTCCAGCAGGTGTATCTCACTGATCATCCCTAAAGCCAACACCTCATTTTGCCACCTTTCCTTCCAGTTCTCTGCTGCCTGTGACTGGAACGAAATGCAAAAATCGCTGAAGTTGGAGACTTTTATCTCCCTCACCAACTTCAAACATCTGCTATCTGAGCAGCTAACCGATCGCTGCAGCTGTACATAGTCCATCGGTAAATAGCTCACCCAATTTACCTACCTCATCCCCATACTGTTTACATTTATTTACTTTTCTGCTCTTTTGCACACCAGTATCTCTACCTGCACATGACCATCTGATCATTTATCACTCCAGTGTTAATCTGCAAAATTGTAATTATCCACCTACCTCTTCATGCCTTTTGCACACAATGTATATAGACTCTTTTTTTCTTTCTACTGTGTTATTGACTTGTTTATTGTTTACTCCATGTGTAACTCAGTTGTTGTCTGTTCACACTGCTATGCTTTATATTGGCCAGGTCGCAGTTGTAAATGAGAACTTGTTCTCAACTAGCCTACCTGGTTAAATAAAGTTGAAATAAAATAAAAAATTAAAATCAGCTCACAATCGTTTGGACACTTTCCTATGTGCAGTCCAGGTCAGTCATATATCCCTCTCCTTTTCATATTGAAGAAATGCAACTGGTAGCCTATTGATACAGACTTTACATAGGTTATATACTTTCACTACTTAGAAAAACATGCCCCTTTTCATGACTGTGATAACAGCTACAGGAGTGAGTGCTAGCTAGCTACCGACCGGAGCATTACTAAGCTAGCCAAGACAAAAAACACAAACAAACAGACTATACATCTGAATAGCCTGAAGCCACAGGGCTCTTCTCGCATGCTCTATTTCCCTACCGTAGATGGGAGCATTGCAAAGCATAGGTCGGGATTGTTTACCCCTTTTACATGTACATTGAACAACACAGCAGCTTTTTGGCATGTTTTGTTATTTCTGCATAACTAAAAATCGATGACGAAGTTGGCTGTTTTACAATAGGTGTCAATGGGAAAGAATGTTTGTTTTCCCCAATTTTATGGCCGTGGTCGCAGTTGAATTCATTCTTATGAGTGAATATCGACTCGGAGTATGCTGCAAGGCAAACGTAGCATTCCACTGGATATGAATGTACTTAATGCAATGGTCATTCTGATGGAGTTGTAATGCTTATTACATTATTACAAGGTTGAAATAAAATGTCTTTACATGTGCATGTTTTTATTTATTAATTAATGTCTTAGTACGGACTATATTTTTCAAGTTATTTACCCATCCCTGTTTTATTTATTTTGTATAAAAGGAAAGAAACGCATGCAGCGCATTTCATTTATTTGATTTTGTACAATATTCTGCCCATCTTAACTAATTTATATACAATATTCTGCCCATCTTAACTAATTTATATACAATAATCTGCCCATTTTAACTAATTTATATACAATAATCTGCCCATCTTAACTAATTTATATACAATAATCTGCCCATATGAACACATTTATTTTAGGTCATAAGTGAACCAATATATAAGAGCCTTCAGACAGGTTTAAACGAGTTTCCCCACAGAAAAGATATGAGCGCTTTCACAAGTTTCCCCACAGAAAAGATATGAGCGCCTTCACAAGTTTCCCCACAGAAAAGATATGAGCGCCTTCACAAGTTTCCCCACAGAAAAGATATGAGCGCCTTCACAAGTTTCCCCACAGAAAAGATATGAGCGCCTTCACAAGTTTCCCCACAGAAAAGATATGAGCGCCTTCACAAGTTTCCCCACAGAAAAGATATGAGCGCCTTCACAAGTTTCCCCACAGAAAAGATATGAGCGCCTTCACAAGTTTCCCCACGGGGCCACGGAGCCACCAGCGCACACGCGCTGTTTGACAGCCAATCGAGCACACACAGACGAAAGAGTCAGAGTTTGCTTCTGCTGCAGCCTTCGCTGTAAAATATAACATGGTGCGGCGGTGCTTCTTTCTCATATCTGCTGTTTAGTTTTGCCATAGAAGGAAACGTCTGCAACTAATATGGTGGAGGCAGTTCAGAAAGGAGGGGTGATGGCTGGCCCACAGTCAGTCAGGCTGTGGCCTGCTCGGCTCCATTCTGTACATGTGGCAGTGGGATACAAGCCTCCTGCTCCTTTCCCACACGCTGCACAGCTGAGGACACACCTGCAGCAACACCACAGAAATGACCTGTCACAGCCAATGGGTGGCCTTCGGCAGAGAAGGTTCATGCAATGCTGCTCTGTCTCTGAAAGTCATTGTGTCTTTTCCTCTCTCCTCCGCCTACATACACATGCAAACGCACATGCGCGGCCACACACACGGCAATGCACGCACGCACACACAGTCAAACATTGTTTTTGCATTTGGAGTCGTGCTCTGTTTGCATAGCTGAGCGGATGCTGGATGTCTCTCCTATGCCTGTTGGACCTCACCTAAACATCAGGCTCTTTGTAAGGAGAAGAGGGCTATTCCTCCTGGGCTGTCAGAGTGTGTGGCCATGGTTTGCTTTAAAAAGAGCCTTCAACAATAACAGATCATTTGTTCCTGTTTGCCAGGTTCGATCTGTCCCTGTGGCAGGTTTGTTGAACCTGACTTCTTATTCTCTCATGTAAGATATCCCGCACTTTTAAAACCAGGAGCCTCGTTTCTTGCCAAGACCAAACCCTGAACATGACCACGCCACCGTAACCAACTTCACTGTGAAACCACTGTACCTTGGAGATGTGTAACACTAGCCAACATGTTCACTTTGAGTGCATTTCACTTCAACAGGGCCTGTTAGCTCATGTAAAAGAGAAGTCCCAGGGAATAGGTGTTCTTGTGAAAGCCAGTACACTATTTTTCATTTGATCCGACTACGATGAGTGATTCATAGCAAGTGCTCCCCCCAAAAAACCTTTTAACACCTTTTGTTTTTACAGATGTGGAGTATGAAAACATTGGCAATTAATTATGTATTTATCTTACTGCCCGTATATTATACGAGACTTATTGATTGAAAGTAGGAAGAGGGGTCTTAATTTTTTGAAGAGTTGGCCAGAAATACAAGGCTAGTTCATGGATCGTTTGCAGTGCTCTGGGTGCACGTTGGCTTCAGTGTTGGCCTTCGTGACATATTGCTGAGGACATTAAAAGTTAGTGAAGCAGGATCAGGATTCGTGATAGAGCCACCAGCTGGAATGTCGGCATCACCAAGGCCAATAAACACAGATTGGTTTTCAGAGTGTGGACTCTTGATTTGCTTTGATTGCTAAGGCCAAACTAATAACTTTGTGTAATGTAAGCAGTCAGAAACCGGAGAATATTTAGAAAATGTCTGCTTCTGCCTGTTCGATTTCTAGCACAACACTTGGGGCGCTTTCTTAGTCTTTGGACTTTTGGATGGGGGGGATATCAGTGACTTTTATATGCATATCCAGAGAAGGGAAGGAACAACAACGGGGGGGAAGAGAACTTGGAGACTTGGTCTGAACATAACAAGTAACTTGATTTTGTCTTGAGTGTTTGTTTAATAGCTTGGGGATAGAGTTGTTTATTTTAACTTGAGCTACAATACTTGCCATACTCTTGCACAATAAAATAATCTTCCGGCTTGGGGAAAAGTGTGTGCATTGAAACGGTCCTAGCAGAGTACTGGACAGAAAGCCAGAGGCACTTTCTGTGATACAAAGACATCATTATGGGTAGGAGTGGTGCACGGTCACCCAGTATTAAACACCCCGGTGTTTCTGCACTGCAACATACATTGTGGAGGAAGTTGTTTTTCAATCCACTGAGAAAAAAAACTAAGTCTTCCAAGTTTTCCTCCTAGCTTCCAACAATCTTTCAACCAAATGAAAAGCTTTAGGATAGCAATCAACACTTACTATGTCGGTACAACAACAAACCAGCCTAAAAAAATCCCTGAACTTCCCACCATATTCCATGACCAAAACAATCTCTACTCTTTCAACACTGCCAATTCTAGTCTGCATAGAACTCAGGCACTTTGGTTGCCATGTGAAAGGAAACGAAATTGGTGTCATATGCACTCATGCTTTGGTTTTCACGTGATGACCAGTAGGGTACAGTAATCAATAAACATAATTTATAATGGTCAATAAAGACACTTAATATTAATTCAGAACATGGGAACACTTAGAGGTGACGTAGCCCTGATGATATATAAGGATAAACATTCTCTGGGTCAGGATTTTGGAGTCATTTGGCATCCTCTAAAATGGGAACCATCTTTATAAAAAATTGGTTGTACTTCCTGAAGAAAGTTGCTCTAGAAAATACATCTATCAATGTGAGAGTGCTAAGTGACAGACAAACAACATAGACAGAGCCAGAGAGTCAATCATATTCATTATATACCTTATGGTAAGACAATGCTTACCATAAGTGACAAACACACATAAATGATGGGAAAAGACGTCTGAAGAATGCAGAGACTTTAAAACCCTTTTTACCAGCCAAGCCCCACTGCATTATGGTTTTAATGTAAGTGGAATATTTTTTAATCTTAAAGTAATGATTTTAACTGTTGAGCTAAATTCTTATTTTGTTTAAACCTAGCAGCAGGGGCCTCCCAAGTGGCATAGCGGTCTAAAGCACTGCATCGCATCCACATTCTCTTTTTCAAGAGAGACCTGGCCCAGAAGGGGGCAAAAATCAATACATTACAGATTACAATATACAACAACAGAATACAATTCAACAACATGATCCAGCCTAAAAAAAAACATTACACTCCACTGTAACAGTCTCCTATCAAAATGTCAAATGTATTCAGTGGCATTAACATATCTAGATGAAGCATGGGTTGTAGACTATGCCATGCCACTGGTGCACAAGACGATACTGTAAATGTCCTCTGGACATTCAGTAGCAACCACCTGGCAGACCGGGTACGGTAACTGCTGGTGGTGAAGGATATCAGACTTCAGAGGTAAAGAGGGAGTTTACCCAAAAGGGCTTTAATGATCAAATAAATAATACTTGTTATATATAACTTCTCCTGTTCAAGCCAATTTCACAAACAAATTTGACTACAAAGTAGCAGTCAAAACAGTCATTAAGCTAATAAAACTTTAAACATTACATTTAGGTACGTATTACTATGCTACTTTCTTAATGGACCAAATTATTTCTCTGATCACTTGTCAACCTTGTTAATTATTTCTCACTTTCTTGCTTTAACTGCCTCTTGTTTGGAGGCAGACACTCGCAGTTGAGTCGAAAGCGCCCCCCAGTGCTCTTTTAAGAAGCATCACATTTTCCCTTTTTTATTTCAAATAAATTATCTTCAAACAGTTGCCTCACTAAAGACAAAGGCCAATTTTCATAAAAGTGCATATTGCTACGCACAAACCTTATGAAAGGGAATCAAAAAGCATTGTTGTCTGTACTGAAACAACAACTGATTTGATCCTGAATGTATGAAACGTGAAATTGTTAGTTTTCATTGTGGTCATTTGTTATTTTTATATGCTGCCCCAGGAATTCATGGGAGACTGGGACGAAGAAAATAAAGTTGGATTGTGTTTTTATCCCTCAGTCTCACAGCAGTATGCCTACAACACTACAGTGTAACGGACTCCTATTGTATGCCTAATCCCTTCTCATTACTTCACTGAGGACATCATTTCCTCCTCAATGTATTTTCTGGCCACAAAAAATAATTCTACATGTCAACTGGGATATAACATCCGGGACTCTGAGGTGTGGTTGTTAGCACAGCTGATGTCTAATATCTTAGAGCACCCTAGGACCAGAACTAACCAGTCTGCAGCTGGCTATGGTTTATCTGGAGATAGTAAAGGGAACAACAGAACAAGCTGAAGAGACTGTATATTTTGAAGAGGCCTCCCAACCACACAGCATTAATCACTAGGCACCATAGGCCCTGATGGACAGATAGTGGGAGCTCTTAAGTTCTCCACTCCCACAGGTTAACTTGTGCTTACTTTCCAGCGCTTTTCAAACGCGTCTCTCATGAAAAGGGCAACGATGGGCCTCTACTCCTCTTCATTCTTCAGATACGGTATGAGACATTAGGGTTCTTATGACCTTGTTAGTTTCACACTGAACAACTACAGGAAATGCCAATGCTATGTCTGCAGGACTGTGAAATGTTCGGATAAATACATAGACGCACATGGCAATATTTACACCACGTCCCTGACATGTCTAAACAAAGAGATGTTTACATGAGAGACCTTTGCTACCCTGCACCCTGTCCTGTTCTGTTCCACCAGAGAGAACAGTGCCATGCTTTACGTTCGCACGTTGGACAGGCAGCTACTGAACATATTCCCATGGCAGAGTACTGCACTATATGTCAGTCGCCATACGGAATCACAATTTCCATATTTCAGTCTATTCATATTACGATAAGAAAAATACAGGTCTATTTCACAACCACATTTTGATGCATTCATAAAACATTTCTTGAACAAAAAATGAAATACTCAATTTTTGACAAATACATCGTTTTGTCGTTTTAGACTTTAGATTAATTTGAGTCGTGAATGAAGTGCAATGTTGTAACTGTCTGTGATATTAATTACAGAGAACCTCTCCTCTCCAACTCAGATTATTAACCCAGAGTATGCACTGAGTAAACTAAACACCGTGGGGAAACTATAACCTCCTTTAATCTTACCCTAATCATAGTCCCAGGAGAGGCTCAGATAGAAAGACCAAATGTTTAACCTGGCTGGATAGGTAACACATACCAGAAACAGATGTTTTTAGACCAAGTCTGCAGTATTTAATAATACATGGTTACATACATTTAAAGCGGCAATTAGCAGAATGAACAATAACAAAGCGGCCTCCCCGCCCCTGGTTCGGTAAATAAGGAGGGATGGGGCTGGGGAAATGTAACCACTCTCAAATTCATAGTCAAAGCTATGGGTGCAAGGACTGACCATCCATGATAGAAAATGTTTAGTTTTATCCATGTTTTGAGGTTCCATAGTGTTTGTTTACATTTTCTTTGTTTTCAAACATTGGAGTAAAACAAGGTTATATTTTGGGTTCTGATGGGGTGCAACCACTCGTAAGTTATATTCTTCAAGAATCAATATCAATAATTTAGTCCAAAAATGGATGTACAGTAGCAAATGCTGATTTTCCCTTTAAGTAAACCTCAATCAAAATATAAAACAATGATTCATCTAGGATTGTTATTAGGCTGGTTTATTATGTGATACAAATAAACAGGAAATGCTGACCATAGACACACAAAAATGCACCCTACCCTTAAAGGTTGTTTAAGGACAATGCCATGTCCTTAAAATAAAATGTTTTTCTAACAATACAATTGTTCATTCCTTTAGAGGATATTACACATTGTTGAGGTCATCTTACTGGAAACTCAGAGGTCTGTACTTGCAGAATTACTGAGCAAAAATGTCCAGAGTTATTAAATGTCCAGTAATCCAACTGTAATAGAAGGTGCTGTACAGGTTCAGATGACCACCACAAATGTTAACACTAAAATTGCTCTTGGATTACCCTCTCACGATCCATAAAGATTAGTGGGAATAGTTTAGGGACAAGCTCCCTATGCTGTGTAGGCATGTGTAAAGGAAAAACTATGCACATCGGTTACATATTCCGAGTAATACAGACGGTGGTCGAATGTTTGAGGCCTTAATGATGGAAGTAATACTGCCCAGGAAGAAACCACCAAATTAAGAAAACATTCACAGGTTGTTTTCTTTCTAAATGATCTATTGCAATACTATATAAGAAAAAAATAGAAGCAATGACTAGAACAAATGTTTTTTTTCCTTGGTCATTTCAAACATGCAATTACAAATTGATGACTGTTAAAGGAGACTCAAAAATTAAACTCTTGGTTATTATCTTTATGCTTCATTTGGAATTTCATGTGAAGTGTAAACAGAGCAGAAAACCAAACATGAACATTTATTAAAATATTTCATGTTTAGCTTTGCTTGAATGCTGGGTATTGATAATAATTCTCAAGAGATTCCTCCTGCAATGCCCCTTCAAATCTATATCCACTCAATTATCCACATTCAACGAGCAAAGCTAATTCTATGAGGGCGTTGGAAGGACCTCCTACAAGTGTACACAACTTAAAGACTCCCGCTGCTATAAATTGTTGTGATAAAACAACAAAGACATTTGGTTCAAACAAATGAATGGATCACCAGGCCTACTATGCATCAATCTCAATAGAGCACCGACATAATCTGAGCTTGAAATATTTTCTTTATGTCTCGAGCTGCGTCTGTTGGGAAAGGGGAGTATTGGAAGTTAATCACTGGAACCCTGATTATGTGGGGTGAAGGTTCTGTGATGACCCTGTGAACTCAGACATTCCAGACCTAGGGCTGGTCCTACGTGGCCCTAGGACATCCTTCTAACTGGACAGAGAGTGGGTCAGTGCTGGGCTACAGCCTAGCTGAGGAGTGGCAGAGGTAATCCCTTCCCCCCCAGTCTAGCAGTGTAAATCTGCTCATGGCTTCACCCTGGGCATTATTTATTCCCTCAACAAGACTTTGTTCTCCTTTTAGAGGCTGCAACTTAATATAAAGCAGATATTTAGAAAAATCCTGCTGTTTGGGGGCTGAGATAAGCAGAGATTTATGTCCTAGTGGACGGCAGGAGAGTAATCACAGGGGATTTGATGGGACCTGGAGTGGTGGACATAGGCGGAGTTCCCCCTTTGCTATTGTATTGTAAGCTAACATCACTTGTGTCATAGATGTAATGTTAACACAGCAATGCCTTGAATTATGAATTCAAACCAGCTTGGTATTTCATGCCAAAACTGTGTGTGGCTCTGTGCATGTAATGTGTGTAAGAGATTGTGATACATGGATGTGATAACATGGTTGTTTGCAATGCAGTAGTTCAAAGACAAACAGTTTGCCAGCTGAAGGCATTAGATGATGAATCATTAGCCTCTGGAAATCCCCGTTGGCACATATTTAGGCTACAACAGCAAACACCTCAGTGTTATCATTTCCCATTCAAATAATCTATTGTTCTAGTCCATCACAGTTCTGATAAGCCTGTGGTTAGAATAGAAAGATGTATCACCAAATGCACTCACTCTCCTCACAAAGAAAATACCAAAATTGGGCTAGCCTTCTACTTTTTCAGTGATGAACATATCTAACACAGTTTCCTCTCCTATGACTTGATCAAATGTGTCATTTTAAGCTGCATTGAAGGCAAAATGTCAATGGAGACATCACACTGTGAAATTGAAGATATCACTTACTACAGTATCACTCAAACCTGTGGCATACTTTAACAACAATGATGGTTTGTTTTGCAATGGCATACTCAGGGGAAAACACGCTGCTTCAATTTCTAGTAAAAAATCTTGAGAAATCTTTTGTTTCTAATATATAAATTCTTAGACTCAGTTAAATATATTTTTTGTTGTTGTAAGCAGACAGAGAGCTTTACTTAATCATTGTATAAAAGGTCTTAGGGCCTACCATAATTTCTGAGGCCTGTCTGTTTGTTTTACACATCGGGCTAGAAGGGAGGGGGAATGCGTATTTTATGGGGTGCTAAGGGAAGTTGCATTTCCTATGGAGAGGCCAAGCAGTGGTATACTTATTCGGTTCTTCATAACAACACCAACTCTATGAGTGTCTAGGGATATAAATAGCTATTCCTTCATGGAAACAGCTGATATATACTGTAAAAAAAGACAGACACACCACATACAGTACGAAAAGCTAGAATAAAGATGTCAATGTTGTTAGTTATATTCATTAGAACTGCTCCCTTAATAGACGTATAAGTGAACCCCCCCGGTCCCAAAGGTTGAGTTTTATGAAGGGCGAGTTTCCAGTCAACACAGACATAATCACAGTCGAGTCACAGTTGAGGGAGCAAGTCAATAAATCCATCCACAGCATTCCAGGGAAAATGGGGCAGTTCTCACTGTTTATTCATAAGGGTCTGTGTCTGGCTGTTGGAGGGGTCTCCTCTCAGGAAACAAAGCAGTTGTGGGTGTTGATTCATTAATAATGTAGCTAGTTGCTGGATTAGCTTGACGTCCTCTGAGCTTTGCATTCTCCATGTTCTCATATAGCAGACTTGTAACCAAAATAATGCAAAATGTTCTGGAAAGCTGGCTGTTGTGAGTCTGGCATCAAGAACATTGCTGAAAGTAAATGCCACAAGAGTATTGAAACTGTTAGAATATGACTATCTGGATATGCTTAGCAGATATGTAGGGTCATGTTTTGATGGCCATGAGGGATACAGTAACTCCCAACACAACAAGAAGTGTTGGGGAAGGGTTTGAACACATGCGTAATTCTAAAACTTGCTAATATTTACATTTGCAATACCCAAGAATACATTCCCCCAGATTCTGGTTGAGAAAAAATCTCCTGTAATGCAAATAAAAGTCATCAGCTGTAGGAACGCTGCTCTGAAGTAATCCATTTGGAGGTAGAACAATTCTGCCTATGCTCATTACTTGACCAAATGACATTACGTTTAGAAACCATTGTGACCTGAGCTAACAGCCATCCTCTGTAGGAAGTGGGAAACGTAAAGAAAAGACAAGTAACCCATGTTCTAATTCCAAGTACAGCTGTACTGTCCTGCCCTGAATGATCTCCATGTTGGAGCTAAATGTGTGCAGTGGGTCTTTGCCACAGAGAAATGTATTATTAGCCTGTGCTCTTGATGTACCACTGTACAGCCAAGGCAAGTTAGCCGAGGGTAAAAACAGCCCCACCGGCACAGTCTGGGTAATCCGATAGTACAAGTTTACATTACAGCCTGCTTTGTTTGTGCCACAGGGCACGGAAAGCCTTCCTGTCTTTCAGACTGAATCATTCATCATCTGACCCGCAAACAACAACAGTTTTTATAGATTTTGCTCTGAGTAAGAGGACACTTTTTTAAAAGGCCCATCATCTTTATGAGAGGGGCTCAATCGTTGTCAAACTGAAAGATATTCAATAATCTTGTCTCACAATAGCTTTGAAGGATGCATCCTTTGATTAATTTACTTTGATGAAAGCAAAACAGGCACAGTGCTGTGCTGATGTATACAGTGGGCAAGTAATGGACTGATCAAAATATTGCGCACCAGCTGCAAGTAGAATTACCTTTCAGGAAGAGGGGGGGAAATGTTATCTTGTTTTCCGGTTTGACTGATGACATCATGTACAGTACAGTTCCATGCTGACATAAAATCTACAGATTTTAACATCCATCATATTCACTACAGGTGCGAGGGAGGGACACGAACAAAGCTGTACAGTACATATAAAGTGTCTGTTTTTACAGTGTAAAGGAAGAGATACGTACATTTGCCTTGCATTTGTCTTTGGCCAGACATTCCTTACTAAAACTCTATATCCACTTGAAGAGATAATGTTACAAAGGAAAATGTACTGCAGTAGACATTGTATAAATATGACGCTGAAGCGTTGGTACTTGGCTTGCTTGGTGCTGGCTTCACATAAATAATCATTATTTTAATAACTTATTTTAATAACTTACAACAAACCCAATATTGTACATATCCAGAAGAACATCGCCTTCTCATTGGTTTTCTTACTCTGGCATTTTTTTTATCACACTCAAAACAAATTATGCTTAATGGAAAATTGGGTGTATTGAACCAACTGAAATGTACCATGACTCTTGGCATGCATACTCAGGGAACATAGACACACATTTCTGTGCTATTGATAAAATAATAAATAATGATAGCGATGTGTGAATGTTATTCTTCTCTTCTTGCCCCTAAACCGCCATGCAGTAAATGGTAGGTTAAAATATTATTTTTTTCCCATCCGAGCCATGAAGTGGAATTCCAACCCTCTCAGACAGGCACTCTGGATGAGTGCTATGCTTTACTTCAGGAGTGTCCTCATGAAACATCTGGTCAGTTGATTTCTGCTATTCAACAATGTAGAATACTTGATAGAAATAGAGACTGAAAATATGAGCGCGCTGCTCTGCTCTGAGAATAAATGAATCAGCTACTCCAGCTTCATTATTTTTAGAGGGGTAATTTGTTTACTACATCACTCACAAAAGCACACTTTTATCCTGTTTCTTAATTTAGTATAGCATGTCATTAGTCAAATTAAATTATTCAAAAACAAATTATTGTACAGTTGAAAGGACAAGATTGCGCCTGTATTTTCAGCCTCTCAAATCATGTCAGGCAACCTTACGGCCCTCTCAGATCCCCTCCCATACAATACACATTTGTAAGCAGTAAGCGGTCAATCTCTTAAGACATTACAATTAATAAAATTCCTTATAAAACCACATCTAAATGTAGATTAAATATCCATCTACATCTAAATGTAAGTCATTCAATGTGCATACATATTTTGCTTCCATCCTTACTCAATTATGTCAAACACGTTTATCAGTAGACATTCATTTCTACAGGTGGTGGCAACACAGGTGGTACACAACACAAGTATAAAGGCTTGAGGTCAATTGCTTTGTGCCTATTAGTAAAGCCTACTACAAAAGGAGTCAAGTACATCTTTGGTTGACCTTAAATTTACCCAGAAATATAGGACTCAAGTACTACCCACCCCTCAAACCATCAACCATTTTTTTAAATGTAAGATTGTCTAGTGAAACTAAAACACTGCAATGCTGTACGATCATACTAGCAACTGCATGGCTGTCATAATCATCACTGTCTGGCATGGTGTCACTGCACTGTATAAGAGAGAAGCATTGAGGCAGGGATGAATCATGCCCAGCTTTACGAGCCTGCCACCAGAGACTTTACAGGGGTAGTCGGACAGACCACAAGGCTTTAGGTTCCAGGCCCCAGGACATTTCAGCCCAGCCATTTTACTGTATCTCTCTGTGTGGTTGCTCTGAGCCAGAGATTTTAAGATGACCATAAGCATGTCGTCTAATTTGACCAACATATTTGAGGAATGATTATTTTCATTCGCTAATGGGTCGGCTAATTAGCGACCACCACTTGGTCTGCAACACTGGCATAGAACAATTTCCGGTATGTGGAAAAGGAGTAGAGCATATCTCTGCCTGCCTATGGACCCACCTGGGAGGCAGGCAACTTAATGCATATCTCATTTCAGTAACATTATGTGGAGGCCAGGGCCACATGTTAATTAATCTGATTGGTTTTAAATATCACCGCCATATTACCTTGACTGTAAAATAAAAGTATAATGAAAATATACAATCGCTAAAATCACTGAGACGACCACAAGTTTGACTCCTAATGATTGCTTTTAGATTAACGAGACACTGTAAAGTTGTGATGTTAGCCTATAGGGGCTCTTAGCCACCAAGGTGATAGAGAATTTAAGGCCTTGTCTGTTACTCGAGGGGCTCCTTCGAGGGGATTTTCAGCCTTTGAGCGTCATGGTCCTATTCTGGCTGGCACAGGAATATTGAGTCTTACAGCTTTTGACAGCCGGTCTCAGTTTAAAGATTTAAGGATCAGTCATATGTCCACCGAGGGAGAGGGGTGGCGGGAGGCTGGAATCTCAGTTGTGGAAAAGCACATCTCTTTTAGCATTCCTGTCATGCAAAACAGAGGCTTGGTTACCTTACCAAGGGTTACGTTTAGCCTGGAATAATGAGAGAGGGATTCTCACTAGCGGAAAACATGTGTGCCCAAAGGGGGGTTGGGGGTTCAGTAAAGAGGAATTGGCTGCAGCTTTTAGGGAATATTTCCAGGGCACTGAGGCTCGGCGGGGGATGGCTTCTGATTGATTGCGGTTCTGTCTGACTTTGTGAAATATGGTCTGGCACCAGGTGGTATGGGAAGGAGACTGTCATCAGCAGCCAGGTACGGGCGGGCACACAGCATACACCATAATATCTCAGTAAACAATGCTGGCAGGGAAGGGGATACTGTTTCTCCCCTCACTGATGGGAAAGAACGAGACTTCCCTCAATTAATGCAACATAAACAAAATTCTCAGAACGTATTTGAATTCCTCAAGCAAAACTATAGATTTTCTTAATTTGTCACAGGAGAAAAAATAAAACTGCCAGAGCACAATGAATGCATTCAATTTGGCCTTCACATGAATAGCAGAGTGCAGCGTGGGAGACGGTATAAATAAACATTACATTAAGCACAAAATAACACAGAGCACTGTGCTAGCTATTGTGACAGCGAGATATTTTGATCAATCATAGAAAATCTACAGTGAAACAGGACTAGGCTAACACTAGGTCATTTATCTCTAAAAGGCGCTCATTTTTGGTGCATCAAACAGGATTCACCTTAGGGCTGTGACAGCTGGGTGCTACAGAAAGCTCTATATCTGGGGGCAGAACTTCTCCAGATTCCCACTCTTTCCCATATAGTCTTCCACCAGATAACCACTCCTCCTAGTATAGTCTTCCACCAGATAACCACTCCTCCTAGTATAGTCTTCCACCAGATAACCACTCCTCCTAGTATAGTCTTCCACCAGATAACCACTCCTCCTAGTATAGTCTTCCACCAGATAACCACTCCTCCTAGTATAGTCTTCCACCAGATAACCACTCCTCCTAGTATAGTCTTCCACCAGATAACCACTCCTCCTAGTATAGTCTTCCACCAGATAACCACTCCTCCTAGTATAGTCTTCCACCAGATAACCACTCCTCCTAGTATAGTCTTTCACCAGATAACCACTCCTCCTAGTATAGTCTTCCACCAGATAACCACTCCTCCTAGTATAGTCTTCCACCAGATAACCACTCCTCCTAGTATAGTCTTCCACCAGATAACCACTCCTCCTAGTATAGTCTTTCACCAGATAACCACTCCTCCTAGTATAGTCTTCCACCAGATAACCACTCCTCCTAGTATAGTCTTCCACCAGATAACCACTCCTCCTAGTATAGTCTTCCACCAGATAACCACTCCTCCTAGTATAGTCTTCCACCAGATAACCACTCCTCCTAGTATAGTCTTCCACCAGATAACCACTCCTCCTAGTATAGTCTTCCACCAGATAACCACTCCTCCTAGTATAGTCTTCCACCAGATAACCACTCCTCCTAGTATAGTCTTCCACCAGATAACCACTCCTCCTAGTATAGTCTTCCACCAGATAACCACTCCTCCTAGTATAGTCTTTCACCAGATAACCACTCCTCCTAGTATACTCTTCCACCAGATAACCACTCCTCCTAGTATACTCTTCCACCAGATAACCGCTCCTCCTAGTATAGTCTTCCACCAGATAACCACTCCTCCTAGTATAGTCTTCCACCAGATAACCACTCCTCCTAGTATAGTCTTTCACCAGATAACCACTCCTCCTAGTATAGTCTTCCACCAGATAACCACTCCTCCTAGTATAGTCTTTCACCAGATAACCACTCCTCCTAGTATACTCTTCCACCAGATAACCACTCCTCCTAGTATAGTCTTCCACCAGATAACCACTCCTCCTAGTATAGTCTTCCACCAGATAACCACTCCTCCTAGTATAGTCTTCCACCAGATAACCACTCCTCCTAGTATAGTCTTTCACCAGATAACCACTCCTCCTAGTATACTCTTCCACCAGATAACCACTCCTCCTAGTATACTCTTCCACCAGATAACCGCTCCTCCTAGTATAGTCTTCCACCAGATAACCACTCCTCCTAGTATAGTCTTCCACCAGATAACCACTCCTCCTAGTATAGTCTTCTTCCACCAGATAGCCACTCCTCCTAGTATAGTCTTCCACCAGATAACCACTCCTCCTAGTATACTCTTCCACCAGATAACCGCTCCTCCTAGTATAGTCTTCCACCAGATAACCACTCCTCCTAGTATAGTCTTCCACCAGATAACCACTCCTCCTAGTATAGTCTTCCACCAGATAACCACTCCTCCTAGTATAGTCTTCCACCAGATAACCACTCCTCCTAGTATAGTCTTCCACCAGATAACCACTCCTCCTAGTATAGTCTTCCACCAGATAACCACTCCTCCTAGTATAGTCTTCCACCAGATAACCACTCCTCCTAGTATAGTCTTCCACCAGATAACCGCTCCTCCTAGTATAGTCTTCCACCAGATAACCACTCCTCCTAGTATAGTCTTCCACCAGATAACCACTCCTCCTAGTATACTCTTCCACCAGATAACCACTCCTCCTAGTATAGTCTTCCACCAGATAACCACTCCTCCTAGTATAGTCTTCCACCAGATAACCACTCCTCCTAGTATAGTCTTTCACCAGATAACCACTCCTCCTAGTATACTCTTCCACCAGATAACCACTCCTCCTAGTATAGTCTTCCACCAGATAACCACTCCTCCTAGTATAGTCTTCCACCAGATAACCACTTCTCCTAGTATAGTCTTTCACCAGATAACCACTAGTATTTAAACAAAATGACTAGGCAATCATGTGTTCTGTCAATTATTTGCTTTAAATCTAATGAAAATGTCCAATGATTGGATAGAATAGCTGAGGTGAGTGTGGAGCGTGTGTGTGTGAGTTTGTGTGTGTTTGAATTCCATTTCCAATGGAAGGAGATATGTTAGGTCGAGTAAGGATCAGACTGAACAGAGATGAAGGTAACGTATAGCTTATTAATAAGTTTCAACATGAAACCTGAAAATTAAGGTTTGCAAAACATTCCTCCCAAAGCATATTTTATTTTTAGTTTGGGCGACATACTGTTTGAATTTTGACAAAGACATTGAGTCCCTCATTCACATCCAGGAACTCCTTTCATCAACATCCAAGTTTTCATTATTGTTTTTATATCCATATATAAATGAATACTATTCTTCAGGAAGTTAATGATGCATGTCCTCCTCCATCGGTTGGAGACAGAACTAGCCAGTGCTAGAATCAGAAAGATTTGGACGGGTAAGGCAAACCCATTGGGTTAGATGCGAGATGAGACACAGATGGAGATAGAAATGACCAGAAAAGCAGCATGAGAGAGAAAAGGAAAGAGTGAGCGATTCTCAGGCCAAGGTAGAGGATGTAATAGTTAAGGAGATACAGCAAGTCAAGGCAGGGTAGATTCCTGAAGAGAGTGGATGTTAGAGACCAGATGGAGACAGTCTTGGGTGGCAGGAGGCTGGCACAATTAGCCGGGCAGACTAATACACTGTGGCTGGTGTCAAGTGCCCATTCTTCATTCTGGCCATTTGTTAACTGGTGTGCACCATCTACAGCTCCACTCCCCACACACTGCAAAAATGAGTAATAAATCTGTGTGGTTGAGAGGCCTGTTTGGTTTTTGCAGAGGAGAGCTGAGTGGAGATAGCCTGGTGATATACTGTATGAAAACTCCCCAACTCGGCACTGTGGCGAGGCTTGTTCTCCATGACCATAATAAGACCCAGATGTTTGTCCATTCATATATCCCAAAAAGGAGGCAGTCTATTGACAACCCTCTACTTTATTAAAATGCATGGTGGCTGATGGAGTGAGAGGCCTGAAGGTTTGGTGTCCGAGAGTTCACCTAGAGAAATGCCAGTCAGGGAGTTTAATGATCTGAATGCATACCACATCCAGTAAGGGTCGTCCACTGACCTGGTGTCAGATCATTTTCTCTCTCTGCTTGCTTTACTCTGTCACTGTCATTTTCAATAGCTGGAGAGAACACTTAAATCCAAATATGATATTTTCTGGACTTTATTCAGCGTGAAACAGTTTTTCACACATGGCAGCCAGTTCTTTGAACCATACAATTTGATGAATTAACCTTTCAGCCAATGGATATTTCATCCTCCATAAATGTAGGCTTTGATAGTTAAAACATGAATTACAATTGATTGTCACATACAGTGTAGTGGATTAATTTAATATCGAAGTTGGATTACAGGGTGAAGGATAGAGACATTGGCAATAAAAGACATTCCGTCAAAATCCATGACCTGTGCAATGCAATGCATTTAAGCCTTTAGTATCCATGGACAAGGGTTTCAGAGCGACTCAAAGTGAATTGCTTTTGTGGAAGAAAAATATATATTTTCCTCATCATTTAGTTCTGTCACAGAATTCAACAGTTTAAAATATTGAACCATGAATAAAGTCAACTGTAGATGATCATGGACTGACTCTCATGGTATATGTTCCAGTGGTGGTTCTGAAGCCTATTAGAGGGGCTTTGATGTTTCCACTGACCTCATGCATTTGGGAGGCCATGTCTGAGAGTTCATTAAAGCCAGCCTCTCTTTGTTACTCCTCAAGTAAAGATCAGTCAGCCACTCAGAAATGAGGCTGGGGAAGCAACCTCTAGCCAGGAGCAGCTGACGACAGCCACTCATCCAGTGAAGGCACTCCATTCACAAACTCATCGCCCGCACCTCCCCCAACACCTCCCCAGCTCTGTGGGGTGTGAAAAATGAGCTGAGGATGAAACCAGGCTGATGTACTACATGGGGGTAAAGGAGGAATAACAGCTCTGGCCATCAGAGTGATGGATGTGTGTGTGTGTGTGGGGGGGGGGGGGGGGGGGGTCACCCTGGGACAGGTTTGTCCTCCACCCCTCCTCTGCCCCTCCCTGCCCCCCTGCCATCGTCACTTGGGAGCTCTGGAAACATGAGAATGTGTGGCAGCAGGTGGTCCTCCACCACAACAGGTCAGCCCAGCTTCTCCAAACAAAAGCAGTAAAGAAGATCTCTGCTCAAATGAATAAAAAGAAGGAAGAAATAAGAGGAGAGCAGAAAAGGAGCTCCCAAAGGATGCTGGATGCTGGGAAGAGTCCAGGACTCACCAAGGGGAGGAGTGCAACAGGAGGGGGTGACAGACAGAGGCACTGATCTTTGTGGTGATTGACAGCTGGTATGTCAACAGAGAGAAGCACTAGCATGGCAGGGAGGTATGACCCAGAGTGCGAGAATGGTACATATGCAATTTACGCTCAGGAACTTTACTAGAGTATTATGTATTTATGGAACATAACATCATAACAAAATGCCATGGGGCATGGTTACTGTTTCGAGAAATTGTTTTGATCTATACATTTTACAACCAGGTTGTATCAGCATGAAATGATTTTGACCAATAAAAGACTCATACAGACAAGATTTCCTACAAGCTCTCCCAGTCTCACGTCAGAATTAGATGTTCATCCATGTTTCTCAAACATCAACTTTCTAAGTTGTTCCAAACATTACATTTCGAAGTGTTTAAGGTTAAGTTTATATAAATATAAAAAACAACTTTCTATTGCTAGATTCGAACATACAATCTTTAGAACCCATTCCCCATCCACAACTCCATAGCAAAACCGAAACCTACTAAAAGATAACAGCACCCACTGTTGCCTCTAGTGACTGGTTTCCAAGTCATCTCCTGATGCCCTCAGACATCGATAGACGTTGAATACTGACTTGAAGCACAGGTGACCTGTCTGAGATTTCTGCTGACTACCAGATGAACAAATGTGTCTGATATTCAACATCACAGGGGGTGTCCCTTTCTTACAATATGCCTTTGTATGTAGTTTGAATGATTGTGTTATTGATTTATGTCCTTCTGTGGCAGTCAGAGTATCAGATTCTCATTGAGGGGATGCTGGGGTGGGCAGAGACCTCACCCCTATACACCCAGAATGACATGGACCCCTGTGAAGACAGCTGCTGGGTTAATAGAGTGCTGTCTTGTCACACACGTTGTCCCCGGATCCAGCAGGGACTGACCTTCACAGCCACATCAATGCCCACCTCCTTCTCAGGCTCACTCTATAAGGTGCTAAAGATGTCGTAGCACGATTAAGAAACCTGCTTTCTGACACTTACCCTCTAGCCGTTAAAAGTCATATAGCTTTGCTCAGTTGTGCTGTTCAGATCTTGGATGAACTTCGTGTGACACCTAATCACACCTGCTGCATTATATGGCTCACCTTTAAATTAACACCTTAAGAGTAGAGGTACCATCTAGGAAGTCATCAGCACTGTCCTACTAGCCACAAATATCACTCTGTGACACAGAAACAGGGACACAAACCACCTTGGGAGGCTTCCAGTAAAACTGTCAATAGCTTTGGTCCAAATGCTTGGTTTCCTTAGAGAAATGTACTTACAAACTATTTTCTATTTCTGTCATTTAGCAGGTATCTTTGTCCGGTGCCGAATGTATATCCGTGGCTGGTCATCGAGATAACCTCCAGTGTATCCCTCAATGTTACTGTCTGAGAAAACTCAGTCCAAACCGACACAGGAAACTGGACAATCTTTAAGCTGAGGGTCTATGGAATGTTTTTTTTTCCTGTGAGTTGGCTTTGAAGTGTGCACATTGTTTGAGATAAAACCTCCAAGATAAATATAAGAGCATTCTAAAGCGCAGCCGGTTTCAGCTGGTTTTCAGACAGGGTTCCTTATGTCATAAATCAGTCCCATACCAGGTGGTAAATACAGCTGAGAAGCTAAAACAAGAATCCCACTAATGAGGCCTTAAAATAACACTGGGAACCTCTACTGTCACACAGCAGACAAATCTATTGTCCCAGGGAAAGAAGACACCTGCTTTCTGTATTCAAAGACTGCTAAAACTGTCAAGGGCTACACCTGCACTTGACAGTAATGGACTACTGTAGCAAGATCAATAATACAGTATCTCTTTGAAGAGGATCGATTTAGGAGGTGCAATTATCTAATTCCTTAGGACAGGTAATATTTTGACAGACAATGATTATTCCTGTGCAATCATCACTGAAATTGTGAGTTTGATCTTGTTTAAAAGTTCCTCATTAAATTCTTGATATGGGCGATTCCTCGCTGGGATGGCCTGAAAATATTTTTGGTATCTCAGATTATTCATAGAAACTTCAATGGGAGAAAGGACATTTGATATGCTTTTTACATTTGTATCACAAACCATTAAAAAAAAATCATGACGAAAGTGGCCATTTTAGGCCCTCTTGTAGGAACCTATGATCTGTGAACCGTAGATAACACAGACAATATCTCGGTGTAATTATATTCTTTATAGTGTGCTCTAACATATGGAGTATGTTTAGATTCTGAAATACACATTTTCACATCTATTTATTATACATAGCATATATTAACATGAGTATCTCAAAAGTACCCTTTTTGATTTTGTTAATTTATAAACGTAATGTTTTAAACTACATACTCTACATGTACATCAAATGTCCAGAGCGGGTGCTCTGCTACTTTTGAAGTTATGATACATTTTATGAGCACAACCTACACAGTGAATAGGAAAATGGATTCAAAGGGAACTCCCTCTGCTGGTGCTTTGCTGAATGTGATTGTTTAATGACCTATAATGTCAGTTTTTATGTATAAAATGGGTCAAATTTTCAAAAGTAACATGGCACCCACTCTGGACATTTGACGTGTTTGAAGAGTACATTGTTTCAAACAATATGTAAAAAAAAAATCAAAATCAAAAAGGGTATATTCTTTTTTTGAGATATTCACATTAATATTTTTAATGTTGAATCAATTCGTCTGAACATTTTTAATTCAGAATCTAGACATACTCCATATTTTAGAGGACCGTATAAGGAGTCAAATAAAATAAATAGTATCTGTCACATGCGCCGAAAACAACAGGTGTAGACTTTACCTGGAAATGCTTGCTTAGAAGCCCTTCCCAACAATTAGAGTAAAAAAAATAATACAATACAAATACAAAATAGTAACACAAGAGGAATAAAATACACAAGGTTGAATCTGTATACAGGAAGTACCAGTACCAGATTAATGTGCAGCGGTACAATGTATTTTAGGTAAGATACAGTGCATTCGAAAAGTACTCAGACCCTTGACTTTTTCCACACTGTTACATTACAGCCTTATTCTAAAATTGATTAAATAGTTTCCCCTCCCTAATTAATCTACACACAATACTCTATATTGACAAAGAAAAAACAGTTTTTTAGACATTTTAGAAAATTACAATTAGCTTTTACTCAGTACTTTGTTGATGCTACTTTGGCAGCAATTGTAGCCTCAAGTCTTCTTGGGTATGATGCTACAAGCTTGGCACACCTGTATTTGGTGAGTTTCTCCCATTCTTCTCTGCAGATCCTCTCAAGCTCTGTCAGGTTGGATGGGGAGAGACGTGGTACAGCTATTTTCAGGTCTCTCCAGCTCTGGCTGGGCCACTCAAGGACATTCAGAGACTTGTCCCAAAGCCACTCCTGCGTTATCTTGGCTGTGTGCTTAGGGTCATTGTCCTGTTGGAAGGTGAACCTTCGCCCCAGTCTGAGGTCCTGAGCGCTCTGGAGCTGGTTTTCAGCAAGGATCTCTGTACTCCCAGTCCCTGCCGCTGACTAACATTCCCACAGCATGATGTTAACAACACCATGCTTCACTGTAGGGATGGTGCCAGGTTTCCTCCAGAGGTGACGCTTGGCATTCAGGCCAAATAGTTCAATCTTGGTTTCAACAGACCAGATAATCTTGTTTCTCATGGTCTGAGAGTCCTTTAGGTGCCTTTTGGCAAACTCCAAGCGGGTTGTCATGCACCTTTTACTGAGGAGTTGCTTCCATCTGGCCATTCTACCATAAAAGCCTAATTGGTGGAGTGCTGTAGAGATGGTTGTCCTTCTGGAAGGTTCTCCCATCTTCACAGAGGAACAGAGTGACTATCGGGTTCTTTGTCACCTCCCTGACTGAAGCCCTTCTCCCCTGATTGCTTACTTTGACCGAGGAAGAGTCCTGGTGCTTCCAAACTTCTTTCATGTAAGAATGATAGAAGCCACTGTGTTCTTGGGGACCTTCAGTTATATAGAAACTGTTAGGTACCTTTCCCCAGATCTGTGCCTCGACACAATCCTGTCTCTGAGCTCTACGGACAATTCATTCAACCTCATGGCTTTGTTTCTGCTCTGACATGCATTGTCAACTGTGGAACCTTATATAGACAGGTGTGTGCATTTTCCAAATTTACATTACATCTTACATTTAAGTCATTTAGCAGACGCTCTTATCCAGAGCGACTTACAAATTGGTGCATTCACCTTATGACATCCAGTGGAACAGCCACTTTACAATAGTGCATCTAAATATTTTAAGGGGGGTGAGAAGGATTACTTTATCCTATCCTAGGTATTCCTTAAAGAGGTGGGGTTTCAGGTGTCTCCGGAAGGTGGTGATTGACTCCGCTGTCCTGGCGTCGTGAGGGAGTGTGTTCCACCATTGGGGAGCCAGAGCAGCGAACAGTTTTGACTGGGCTGAGCGGGAACTGTACTTCCTCAGTGGTAGGGAGGCGAGCAAGCCAGAGGTGGATGAACGCAGCGCCCTTGTTTGGGTGTAGGGCCTGATCAGAGCCTGGAGGTACTGAGGTGCCGTTCCCCTCACAGCTCCGTAGGCAAGCACCATGGTCTTGTAGCGGATGCGAGCTTCAACTGGAAGCCAGTGGAGAGAGCGGAGGAGCGGGGTGACGTGAGAGAACTTGGGAAGGTTGAACACCAGACGGGCTGCGGCGTTCTGGATGAGTTGTAGGGGTTTAATGGCACAGGCAGGGAGCCCAGCCAACAGCGAGTTGCAGTAATCCAGACGGGAGATGACAAATGCCTGGATTAGGACCTGCGCCGCTTCCTGTGTGAGGCAGGGTCGTACTCTGCGGATGTTGTAGAGCATGAACCTACAGGAACGGGCCACCGCCTTGATGTTAGTTGAGAACGACAGGGTGTTGTCCAGGATCACGCCAAGGTTCTTAGCGCTCTGGGAGGAGGACACAATGGAGTTGTCAACCGTGATGGCGAGATCATGGAACGGGCAATCCTTCCCGGGAGGAAGAGCAGCTCCGTCTTGCCGAGGTTCAGCTTGAGGTGGTGATCCGTCATCCACACTGATATGTCTGCCAGACATGCAGAGATGCGATTCGCCACCTGGTCATCAGAAGGGGGAAAGGAGAAGATTAATTGTGTGTCGTCTGCATAGCAATGATAGGAGAGACCATGTGAGGTTATGACAGAGCCAAGTGACTTGGTGTATAGCGAGAATAGGAGAGGGCCTAGAACAGAGCCCTGGGGACACCAGTGGTGAGAGCGCGTGGTGAGGAGACAGATTCTCGCCACGCCACCTGGTAGGAGCGACCTGTCAGGTAGGACGCAATCCAAGCGTGGGCCGCGCCGGAGATGCCCAACTCGGAGAGGGTGGAGAGGAGGATCTGATGGTTCACAGTATCGAAGGCAGCCAATAGGTCTAGAAGGATGAGAGCAGAGGAGAGAGAGTTAGCTTTAGCAGTGCGGAGCGCCTCCGTGATACAGATCATGTCCAATCAATTGAATTTACCACAGATGGATTACAATCAATTTGTAAAAACATTTAAAGCAAGATCAATTGAAACAGTATGCACCTGAGCTCAATTTCGAGTCTCACCGCAAAGGGTCTGAATACTTACAGTACCAGTCAAAAGTTTGGACACACCTACTTATTCAAGGGTTTTTCTTTATTTTTTACTATTTTCTACATTGTAGAATAATAGTGAAGACATCAACATTATGAAATAACACATATGGAATCATGTAGTAACCAAAAAAGTGTTATATTTTACATTGGGCGGCAGGGTAGCCAAGTGGTTAGAGTGTTGGACTAGTAACCGGAAGGTTGCAAGTTCAAGTCCCTGAGCTGAGACGGTACAAATCTGTTGTTCTGCCCCTGAACAGGCAGTTATTCCACTGTTCCTAGGCCATCATTGAAAATAAGAATTTGTTCTTGGCTGACTTGCCTTAGGGACGTGGTCCCGTGGTGGGAACATCAATCAGCGGAAATGTTCAAGAGCGCCACCTATAGAGGTTGATAAAACTCAAAATTTCATTAAAATGGACATACAATGTACTGAATTAAAGCTACACTCGTTGTGAATCTATCCACCAAGTCAGATTTGTAAAATGCTTTTCGGCGAAAGCATGAGAAGCTATTATCTGATACCATGCACCCTCAAAATACTGCAACGTCACCTAACACGACACATTTTGCGTTAGTCGGCGCAAACCAAAACGCAGAAATAATATATAAAACATTCATTACCTTTGACAAGCTTCTTTCTTGCCACTCCTAGATGTCCCATAAACATCATTTAGGGTCTTTTTTCGATTAAATCGGTCCACATATAGCCTAGATATCGATCTAAGAATACTGTGTGAACAATGGAAAAAAATAGCTTTTTCTAACGTAACGTCATTTTTTTTAATTAAAAAAGTTGACGATAAACTTTCACAAAACACTTCGAAATACTTTTGTAATGCAACTTTAGGTATTAGTACACGTTAATAAGCGATAAAATTCATCAGGAGGCGATGTAAATTCTATAGATGTCCGTCTCTAAAAAATGTCTTGGAGAGAGCTCGACCCGAGGGAATCGGTTCCCTTGATTCGGTTAGACCAAGAATCAAAGCTGAATCAAATGACAAGACTCTAGACAACGTGTGGAAGCTGTAGGCACTGCAACCTCAGCCTAATTTAATTCGGTTCACTTTGAACAATTCTTTGAAGTCGCGCATGGATATTTATTTCCATTTTCAGTGATCAGATTTTCATGCACTTTTCGATGAAACACACGTTCTGTTATAGTCACAGACGTGATTTAACCAGTTTTAGAAATGTCTGAGTGTTTACTTTCCACAAATACTAATCATAATCATATGCATATACTATATTCCTGGCATGAATAGCAGGGCGCTGAAATGTTGCGCGATTTTTAACAAAAAGCTGCGAAAAGCTGCTTAAATTCTCGACTTCCCTAACAGGTTAAATAAAATAAAAATTTTTTTTTTTTTTTTTGAGATTCTTCAATGTGGCCGTCCTTTGCCTTGTTGACAGCTTTAAACACTCTTGGCATTCTCTCAACCAGATTAATCTGGAATGAAGTCTTGAAGGAGTTCCCACATATGCTGAACACTTGTTGGCTGCTTTTCCTTCAATCTGCGGTCCAACTCATCCCAAACCATCTCAATTAGGTTGAGGTTTGGTGATTGTGGAGGCCAGGTCATCTGATGCAGCACTCCATCAATCTCCTTCTTGGTCAAAAAGTCCTTACACAGCCTGGAGGTGTGTTGGGTCATTGTCCTGTTGAAAACAAATGCTAGGCCCACTAAGCGCAGAATGCTGTGGTAGCCATGCTGGTTAAGTGTTCCTTGAATTCTAAATAAATCAATGAGTGTTACCAGCAAAGCACCTCCACACCATCACAAATCCTCCTCCATGCTTCACGGTGGGAACCACACAAGCGGAGATCATCAGTTCACCTACTACGCATCTCACAAAGACACAGTGGTTGTAACCAAAAATCTCAAATTTAGATTCATCAGACCAATGGACAAATTTCCACCGGTCTAATGTCCATTGCTCGTGTTTCTTGGCCCAAGCAAGTCTCTTCTTCTTATTGGTATCTTTTAGTAGTGGTTTCTTTGCAGCAATTCCACC
The DNA here is from genome assembly GCF_023373465.1 of Oncorhynchus keta. NCBI lineage: Eukaryota > Metazoa > Chordata > Actinopteri > Salmoniformes > Salmonidae > Oncorhynchus > Oncorhynchus keta. Next base: position 105,819 of record NW_026288751.1, on the reverse strand, counting down.
ATGAAGGCCTGATTCATGCAGTTTCTTCTGAACAGTTGATGTTGAGATGTGTATGTTACTTGAACTTTGTGAAGCATTTATTTGGGCTGCAATTTCTGAGGCTGGTAACTCTAATGAACGTATCCTCTGCAGAGGAGGTAACTTTGGATCTTCCTTTCTTGTGACGGTCCTCATGAGAGCCAATTTCATCATAGCATCATAGCACTTGATGGTTTTTGCGACTGCACTTGAACTGACTTTTAAAGTTCTTGACATTTTCCAGATTGACTGACCTTCATATTTTAGAGTTATGATGGACTGTCGTGTCTCTTTGATTATTTGCGCTGTTCTTGCCATAATATGGACTTGGTCTTTTACCAAATAGGGTTTTCTTCTGTATACCACCCCTACCTTGTCACAACACAACTGATTGGCTCGAATGCATTGAGAAGGAAAGAAATTCCACAAATGAACTTTTAACAAGGCACACCTTTTAATTGAAATGCATTCCAGGTGAATACCTAATGAAGCTGGTTGAGAGAATGCCAAGAGTGTGCAAAGCTTGTTTGACTCTTTTTTAGTTACTACATGATTCCATGGGTGTTATTTCATAGTTTAGATGTCTTCACTATTATTCTACAATGTAGAAAATAGTAAAAATAAAGAAAAACCCTGGAATGAGTAGGTGTGTCCAACTTTTGACTGGTACTGTATATAGATAATGTCACGTCCTGACCTTAGTTCCTTTTTTATGTCTCTATTTTAGTTTGGTCAGGGCGTGAGTTGGGGTGGTAATTCTATGTTTTTGTTCTATGTTTTTTATTTCTACTTTTGGCCTGGTATGGTTCCCAATCAGAGGCAGCTGTCAATCGTTGTCTCTGATTGAGAACCATACTTAGTTAGCCTGTGTTCCCACTATGATCTGTGGGTAGTTATTTTCTGTTTCAGTGTTTGCACCATACGGGACTGTTTCGATTTTCATTGGTTTCACTTTGGTTATTTTGTTATTTCAGTGTTCATTAAATAAAATGCGCATTGGTCCGATCTTTCCTCCTCCTCAAGAGGAAAACCGTTACAGAACTACCCACCACAACCGGACCAAGCAGCATGGTAACCAGGAGCAGAGGGTTCTGGACACCTGGACATGGGAGGAGATTTTGTATGGTAAGGGACCCTGGGCACAGGCTGCGGAATATCAACGCCCCAGGGAAAAGCTGGAGGCAGCCAAAGCCAAGCGGCGGCGATATGAGGAGTTAACATGGCAGAGCAACAGGGACGAGAGGCAGCCCCAAAAATGTATGGCTAAGTCAGGTAGGAGACCTGAGCCAACACCCCATGCTTACCGTGGAGAGAGGTTGACCGGGCAAGCACCGTGTTATGCCGTGAGGCGCACGGTGTCTCCAGTGCGCAGGCATAGCCCAGTGCGCTACATCGCAGCTCCTTGTATCGGCCGGGCTAGAGTGGGCATCGAGCCAGGAGGAATGAAGCCGGCTCAGCGCATCTGGTCTCCAGTGCGTCTCCTCGGCCCGGGTTATATGGCACCAGCCATACGCACGGTGTCCCCGGTTCGCCAGCACAGCCCAGTGCGGTCTGTTCCACCCGGCCGCACTTGCCGGGCTACAGGGGGTATCCAGCCAGGACAGGTTGTGCAGGCTCGGTGCTCGAAACCTCCAGTGCGCCTCCATGGTCCGGTCCATCCGGTGCCTCCTCCACGCACCAGGCCTCCTGTAGGTCTCCCCAGCCTGGTGGGTCCTGTGGCAACCCCACGCACCAGGCTAACTCTCCGTCTCCTCCCTCCAGGTTCTCCCGCCTGTCTGGCGCTTCCAGAGTCTCCCTCCTGTCAGGACCTGCCGGACCCGCCCTTCAATCCGGCGCTGCCCGAGTCGCCCTTCACTCCGGCGCTGCCAGAGTCTCCCGTCTATTTGGGGCCCGCCGCAAGGGTCCCCAGTCCGAGGTCGGTGGCGAGGGTCGCCGCTCCAAAGGCGCCACTTAAGTGGGCCAAGACTATGGTGGAGTGGGGTCCAAGTCCCGCGCCAGAGCCGCCACCGCGGACAGATGCCCACCCAGACCCTCCCCTATGGGTTTAGCTTTTGTCTCTATTTTAGTTTGGTCAGGGCGTGAGTTGGGGTGGGCATTCTATGTTTTTGATCTATGTTTTGTATTTCTGCTTTTGGCCTGGTATGGTCCCCAATCAGAGGCAGCTGTCAATCGTTGTCTCTGATTGAGAACCATACTTAGGTAGCCTGTGTTCCCACCGTGATTTGTGGGTAGTTATTTTCCGTTTCAGTGTTTTCAAAAATGTCTAAAAACCTGTTTTCCCTTTGTCATTATTGGGTATTGCGTGTAGATTGATGAGGAAAACAATAATTTCATACATTTTAGAATTGTAACGTAACAAAATTCAAGGGGTCTGAGTGGAAAAAGTCAAGTGGTTTGAATACTTTACGAATGCACTGTATGTACATAAAGACAGGGTACAATGACTAGGCATCAGGATATATAATAATAAGAGGAAAATAATGTAGCAGCAGCATATGATGAGTGTGAAAGTGTGATGTATGTCATATGCTGCTGCTACTCTGTTCTTTATTTTTCATATATTATTATCTATCCTGATGCCTATTCATTTTACCCTGCCTTTATGTACATATCTACCTCAAATACCTCTAACACCTGCACATTGATCTGGTGCTTGTACTCCCTGTATATAGCGCAGGTTAGCATTTTTCATCATGAATCTTGTTTTGGAGGCAGCTTTGAGGAGTGGTCACTGTTGGCACAGCCAAAAAGTGATACAATCTGATTTTAAACCTAACCATAACCTTAACCTTAACCACACTGCTAACTATAATGTCTAACCATAACCTTAAATAAAGACCAAAAAGCATGTTTATGTTTTCATATATTTTTTCAATATTGCCAATTATGATGTTGCAGCTGGGCCATCTAAGGGGAAATCGCTCAGTTCTGCCTCCAGGACAAGAAGTAAGAAAATAAACGTCAATCTGCTATATACCTTCATCCTTGTATTTTATTCTTCTTGTGTTACTATTTATAAAAAATAGTAATAATAATTTAACTTTGTGTCATGTGCAATTCACGGATCATAGGGTCTTACAGGAGGCATGTATAGGTCTAAAAAGGTGCCTGAAATGGCCACTTTCATCATGATTTTCTCCAAAATGGTTTGTGATACAAATGTAAAAAGCACACAAACACCCTTTCTCCCAATTAAGTTTCTATGTGAGAATTGCGAGAACAATCTGAGATACCAAACATATTTTCAGATGACCATATCTGCATGATTCTGCCAGGCTAGCTACCCTGATTTAAAGTGTGAAATTAAGAGACATCTATGGATTTACATGGGTCAAATGTATGTTATACCTGACTTATTGGGGGCAGTATGAGAGTAACACTACATTCACAACAATAAATACTACAACCAGTAAGAGGAAGAGCCCTGGAAGCAGAACAAGATCAGCAACAAAGCAATCTATGACTCTTCAAGCATAGAGCTAAACATTTAGATTCCATATAAATGCTAGCCACAAGTTACAATAGAACAAGAATAACACAGCAGCACATTTTTGACACAGCGCCAGACTTGGACCTCATCCTTCCTCTCCCCAAACCAGGCATTGTTCACAAGGTATGTTATCCCATTCCATTATACTGTAGTTGTTTTACAAACACAGTACAATTAATGCTTGCCATCACAAATGGGACAAGACAAACAGTTTAGTTTGATTTTATATCGCATCATTTAGACCAATCTGACCCTTCCATACAAAAAATGTCCAGCTTGTACAATATTTAGTCTACTCTATCTTCCACTGTATAAATAAATAATGGGAGAAATGAGCGATCTGTCACTGCAGATGGTAGACTCGATTAGAGAGCCAGCCAACCTGTACCAGACATAACAGACTGGAAGCATTCCTCTCTGTTTGGATGTCATCATCACTGATGACGCAGAGCATGGCTACTGAATGAGTTGGACATTTGGGCTTGGTGATTGTCTCTCTGACTCTATTAACATCACCTCGTGTCCTTATGTACACTGAAGCAACAGTGAGTTGGCTTTTACGGAGTACCACCAGCGTCATCAGTGATGGCTTTTCCAGATCTCTGTTCTTTGTTCAATAAGCAGGATACAGGATGATGTTGAATATCAAGTCATCACTTCCACCTTTTCTCTGCAGGCATTTCCATTGGCTCTGAGCCACTAACTAATGTGAATTTTAAAATCAGGAATCTACCTGCACAATATATAAGAAGGGCTGTAAAGGTTGATGGTAATCTAGAAGTAACTGGAGATACATCAACCAACATGTCAGCTGTCCTGAATTCAGCTTTTATCATTAAAGTTATGCTATCGTATATATATTTTTAAAGTTAAATATGTAAAATTGCTAAATCTTCGCAAACATTCAAGACTAAAGAATGTCAAAGTTTAAAACAAATCATTAATGACATCACCTGGACATAGTTGACAGGTTGAGTTATTTTAGAATAATTTATGACTCTTCATTAGTGGCACGACTAGTGAGCCAGACCATGCTGTGCTGACCCTGTTGAATGGTGGGGCTGGCTAGGTTCCTCCTCCTCTCAAGAGGAATGCTCTCAGTGGCCATTGAAGGCCCGTCCATTCATGGCTCCCCCACGATAGTGATAACACCTCCCTCCAGTGAGTGTGAAGACATTCTCTTTCTCCTCACCCTGGTGTTATTGGGCTCTCTGCAACCACGGGGCTACTGCTCTTAAGCACCTCTCTGCTTAGCATTCACACAAAGAGTGGCGTGGTCTTCAAGAGAGGCTGTATTTGCATAGAAGCTGTCAATCAGCCATTAAACAAATGGACCTGTAATTAAACAGGATTAAGGCTTGAATTTCTGTTTGTTTTTAATCCCCCCTTTCAGACTGGCCTTGTCCTGGCCTGCAAGAGAAGAGACTTTTGGCTTGTAGCGAGAGAGGTGTCTATTTGCACATTTGACAGACAAGTTGACCGCGGCTATTGATATACAAGTTGACCACTCATGCGATACACACACTGTGTAGTCCATCATCCTCTGTCCACAAGTGGGAACTCAGGTGATGGAAGCTTATGGGAGAGCCAAAGCCCCAGACACGTTTCACAGTAAATTCCTTAATTTTCACACGCTGATCCTACTGATACAGTAGCTTATATTATGTCAAGTGTCTCAGTGCAAAACATCAGCTAAAAACAACCAGACATATAGTATGACTGATTGTAATGAATGTTTTGAATACCAATGTGTCTAATTCTCTTGGGACTGACCCCTCCAGTGATATGTGCTGGCAGCTGCAATGAGGACTGTTAACACAATTCTTCTTAACAGCTGCATGAAGTCATAGTCTAACAAAGTTTATTTGGTTATACATTTGTCCCGTAAGTGACTCAGGATTAGAAGTCACAAGGGCTGTTCCCAAACCAGTGTCAGATCTGGGCAATTTCAGACCCTGCAGATTTGATTAAGGCAGATTCAGATGGATCATAACAGCAGGCACACAGTCTCAGTGTGAGAGGCACTCAGCTCCTCCACTCCACAGTATCTCTTATTCATGTCACACACATATGCTGCTCCCCTTCAGACAGCTAACTCCACCGCCGTCCTCATCTGCTGTCTGTGATCATCACCTGTCTACATTCCACACAGTTCACAGTAAAAGCAATACAAATCAAACCAACAGTGCTGATTTCCTAAAAGTCTGTAAAGGAAGCACATTCTGTTCTCTGATCGATTCTGTCCACTTATCTTGCCTTCCTAGTATTGTACTTGTCCCTTCCTCGACCTTCCCATGATCTCAAAGAGGTGAGAGTCCACTGGGATGTGCTAACAAAGCAATGATGAGGAAGGGAGCCTGTCTAGGTGAGGCAGAGATAAAGAATTGATCGAAAAATCCATCTATTTTACAAAAGCAGCCCGATGTATGGTATTTCTCTATTACATCTCTTTATTGACTTTATCTGAAATATTTGGTCGCTTTATGACTCATTATGGTATTTTCAGGTTTAGCAGGTTTTAAGATTACACGCATAACTAGTATATGATACAAATAAAGATAAGAATGGACAAAAATAAATGTCTGTTTTTATGATTACCGCTTAGTCTTTCATCGTAAATACTTTGCATACAGGTGGTTTCCTTTTAAAATGCCAGAGGAAGAAATGGAGGTTCTTTCACCACTGATGCTTGTAAAATCAAATCATAATGTCAGTCATGAGACATTCCTGAGAAATAACTTAACCAAGGCACCACAGGGGGACAATCCTAGGTGCTAGAAAAATAATGTGGTTATGGTTATAAGGATCATGAGTCAAACTAAAGCCTCTCTTACTACGCATCACATAAACCATGAGCTATTTGCTATACAGCACCATTCATTTGTGGAATTCATGTTCTGGGGAAAAGTATATTAACTTCAATTCCATGAGAAATTTGATATACTTCTCAAAGTTGCTACACTCCCTTCTGTCATTAGTAATATTTTCCTTGTTAGCACACTTAAGCGTTATGTGAAGAGTAATCCAAAATAGTTGTTTGTTACACTCCCATGTTTCACATCTTCTGTCATAGCATACACAGTGTAAACTGAACTTGAATTGAACTGCACACTTGAACTGAATTTTAACTGTACACCTATTGACTGCATTCCCATTGCAATATAAATAGTATACATTTCCCCTGTACATTCTAAATGGTATATTCAGTATATCTCAGTATATTCTCAACTGTAAATTTGCCATACTCTCCTTCATGTGTAATTGTTCTATGTTTATTATATCCACTTGTATTTATTGTTTGCAGATGATGTGTAAATTATGTGTAATTCTATCTGTATATTGTCTATTGCGAGCAGCACCAATACCAATGTGAATTATTATGTGGATTTTAATTAATGGACATTTTTGTAGGGGGTGATACATTTTTCATTAGGGCAAAATAAGTCTGGAAATCAAGTGGAAATTACAAACTTTAGAAATCTTTAAAAAAAACTCAAATACACTACAAGTTAGTATTTCCTGCCGTGTAGGAAAATTATCATCAACAAAAGAGTGATCAAATTAAGATCCTACATCCGTTAAGGTGATTCTCATTCTGATTCCGACAGGTACAGTATGCGATGAGTAACCCAAAATGGTTGTCTGCAACACTCTTCTGTCATTGGAAATGTTTTCCTTGTTAGCACACTGCACAGGCATGTGACAAGTAATTCAAAATGGTTTCTATCCAACTTGCAGACATATTAATTCACATAAAAAATAGGTGATGATACATTTGATTTCGAAGGTCACAAAATTTTCATTGCATGAAATTACTTTTGCTATCCTGCAGGCAATAATTTCCGCATGACCGCCCCGTCCCTCCTAAGTCCTCCTCTCTCCTTGTCTTTTTCCTCCCAACAGAAACCCGTCCTGGTGTGCTCTGAGGCATTACAGTGTCATGGCCCAGAGAAACATTATCTCCATTTCTAAAGTCAGCGTCCATTCACTCCCCATTTTCCTACATTCACCCCCCATTTTCTGCCAAACTCAACATGCTGGTTGGACAACATTATTGTATGGAGAATTATGGGTCCGTTCATATAAGTTGTACTTGGCAGCTGGGATAGTGAAGGAGATAGATATAAAGCATGGATGAGAGACTGAAGTGGGCTCTACACACTCAAACGTGGCCGTTCTCTCTTCCCAAGATCCAGAGCCAGTGGTGACAGAGGTCTAATTGAACATAGCTACAGATCACTTATGCTGTTGTTGGCCATATGCTGTTGCACTCCAGTGCACTCAAATGTAGGGGAGGCCTGGGAAACAAGTGTCTGCATGCAGGGATGATAAAGACCTGGTAATTGTCCACTGTACGCATTAGACTCTTCCTCTCTGCCCCCTGGAGCATGACCACTCTGCCTGTCCTTTGTTAATTTGTTTTAAGATACTTTATCTCATCCATCTAGAGTTAACAGAGTATATCATGTGTTCTATGTCTCCAAATAATTATACTGCTGCTCTTATACATCAGCTGTTCTCTCAGAAATTGAGGAGGACCTTGTTAAGCAACTGTACGGTGCTTTGTGCTAAGAAGCACACTTGAGTCCATGAAGATAAATAATCTACAACATTAACCTGGAATGTAGGGCAAGAAATCCTGAAACGATTGTGTCTTCTCATAAATGATGTAAAGCGAAAGGAGGGAATAGAGCAGATACAGAGATGTTAGACCCCAATCTTATGAGTGTAATGACTCTAGTTGAAACTTTGCGGTCAGTACGTAATGTTTTAACCCCCCTTCCCCCACATCTGGACATGCCAGGCGAGCCAGGCAAGATAAAAGTGTCTTTATCTGTATAATGGTCTTGCTATGTCCTACCAGTGACATTACAAGTGTAGACAATGGTGGCCCCGCCCTCTGCCGTCACTCCACTCCCCTCAGGATGATTGATGAGTGCAGAACCACACCACTTCACCACTCCACTCCCTGGTTTTTGATAGCAGAGGGGAACAGCAGGGGGTGCCGGGGGAGGTCGCTCTAGTCTGGAGACTCAGTGACATCTGCCCTGCAGTTATTCAGAGAAAGAGCAACATATTAAATCATTGTATTCATGCTCTGGAATAAGCGCAACATATCTCTCATGATTGAGACTATACATGAACACAGTGGTTAGGACACCCCATCATCTTTCAGACTGATTCAAGCACTCCGCCATTTTTCCCTGGCTGACTGTGAGAACTTTCTTTTCGTTCTCAAACTTCTATTGTGCTTCTTGCTTGTGTCTGGTAAATGGTCTCCTTTTCAGCACATTAATGTCCCTCCTTGGAAGCATCACTCTACAGTTCAGATACAGCCAACCAGCAAGCCAATTATCAGACTGCGTTTCTACTAACAGACCTTGGACTCTGGCCTACAGTCTGTCTAGTGTCATTTACTCATATCACCATCACTTAAGAAGTGGGTCAATACATGCCCAAATGAACTTCGAAGTAGGTTAATGAAGACTAAGTCCCCTCTAGACTGTTCTCAGAATTTATGTAAATACTAGAAACATGGAAGAGGCTGAGTCTCTCTAAGTCTAAGGTATGTTAAAAAGATACTATTTGAGGAAATGTTGTTACAGCATTTAAATGTTACATGTTTAAACATTTTTGTCTTTATAACAACAGAGTGCCAAAATAAACCTAACAACACACAATCAAAACATACTTTGCTGTACATTATTTTTTTCATATGTTACTATTCTCTATTGGTTCAAGTGCTGTCATATTACAGACCGCTTTGCACTATTGTGATTGAGTGTTGAGTGAGGAATGTGACGGTGTTTTTACAGGCTATGTGACTTCTACGCTGTCCTGTAAGTCATTGATTTTAAGGGTTTGCAGAGCTGACAGGTTCACATTACTCAACCAAGTGCTGTTTGAGTGACAGCTGCTGAAAAAATGGGACAGTCAGTCAGTTCAGGTTACAGACCAGGGGCATTCTGAAGCACCTGCAGTGGTCAGGGACAGTTACAGTTACTGCACCCAAGTGTGTTCTAGTAGGAATGTTACAGACAACTCTACAAGCCCTTGATGATTAGCTGTGACTCTGTCATTGAAAAGACATTGGCTATCATTGGCTGGCAGTCATGCTGTATGCAGTAGAAGAAGAATCATTGTGTTTGACGGTCTACATGCAGATAACCGGTGGTAATTGTTTATTTGTCAGTGAAACAAACAATATAAAACATAAATTGTTTTCTACCATGCATGCTGAATGGAACAAAATAACTTTAAAGTGACAGAGATATCAAAGAGTCGCTATTGATATAAATATTTACAACTCTTGTGCCTCTACAGGGAGTGCGCTGCATTCTCACATAGAAAGCACGAAGCAGGCACATAACGCCAAGCTACATCTATAAAAAGACTTCTCAGTGGTATTTTCTTAGAATGGGCTAGGCTAGGCTAGAGGGAGTTCCAGTTTGAACATAGACAAAATGTTGCTGCAGGCGGAGAGAGCCAGAGAGGCCTCTCAAACTGTTTCTGTTCAAACATATAGACACTCAACAGGGAGTTTGTGGTGATTATACAGTAGGCTGCCTACCTAGTCATGCAGTGGTTCTGAAGGCTTCGCCTGCACTTTTATTGACATTACAGCCAGGAGAGTATCAAATGACTGCTGGTCCCTGCGGAAAGTTCAAATTTACAGAGTACTGAAAGCGCTTTCTATGTGCCAGAGTAAGATGGATGCCCACCAAGCAAAGAGTTAACTTCAACAGCTAAGCTTTATGACATTTGTTTTGCCCTATATGGTATGTCTAGTATAACTTTCAACAATGTTTCTATAATTAGTTTGCCATTCCATAATGGAAAGTAGACGATTCCAAAACTAGACTGAGTAAGTCTCAGCTGACTGTGACTAAAGTGGTTATTTTCCAGTTATAATGACAAAAAGCAGGGCTACTTACAATTCATTAACGTGTGTTCTGCAGGACAACATACAATGGAGCCTTTTTTCGCCCACAGGAAAAAAATTCCTTTAAATTCCCAGTGAGGCGAGAACTCCATCTTTCGTGCCAAGAAGAAGAATAGGAAAATCTTTAAATTGTGGAATTCCTTATGGTAGTCAATATACAGAACAAGCAACCCAGGCCTTGCAGTATGTATTACTTTGTAACTTTATGATGGACCATATAAATGAGGATGAAGACAGGATGCAGAATGTAGTATGAGATGTTTTCAATTTTCTGTGTCTTTTCTAACACAGCTGCTGGTAACTAAATAGGGAAGGTTTCCTGTAAGGGGTCTGGAATTTGGATCTAACTTCCAATGAATACATGCTTGAATACTTTTTTCTTCAAGAACAATAGATAGGCCTATAGCAATTCAACTATTACATGAGACCCAGAGACAGAAGCAACACTGAGACAACAATTTAGAACATGAATTTACAGTAAAATATACATTCATTTGATGTAGGCCTATTGTTCACAGAACAACAACAAATCAAAGGTTATTGGTCGCGTACACAGATTTGCAGACGTTACCACAGGTGCAGCGAAATGCTTGTGTTACCAGCTCCAAAGGTGCAGTAATACCTCCCTTACCGAAAAAACAGCCTTCTGGCAAACAGTTGTGGCAAACCTTTAGCCAAATTGCGGCAAGTTCATATTTTCACATGCAAATGAGCTTTGTGGAAAACTGGGGGTATCTACAAAAAACAATTCACAAATAACTTTAAATGAACTTGCTTATCACAGAGAACTAAACTAAACATACAGTGCCTTCGGAAATTATTCAGACCCCTTGACTTTTTCCATATTTTGTTATGTTACAGCCTTATTCTAAAATGTATTAAATTGTTTTTTCCCCCTCATCAACCTACACACAATACCCCATAATGACAAAGCAAAAACTGGTTTTTAGAATTTTTTGCAAGTGTATAAAAAAAACTGAAATATCACATTTACATAAGTATTACTCAGTACTTTGTTGAAGCACCTTTGGTAGTGATCACAGCATCGAGTCTTCTGGGTATGACGCTACAAGCTTGCCACAACTGTATTTGGGGAGTTTCTTCCATTCTTCTCTGCAGATCCTCTCAAGTTCTGTCAGGTTGGATGGGGAGCGTTGCTGCACAGCTATTTTCAGATCTCTCCAGAATTGTTGGATCGGGTTCAAGTCCGGGCTCTGGCTAGGCCACTCAAGGACATTCAGAGATTTGTCCTGAAGCCACTCCTGCGTTGTCTTGGCTGTGTGCTTACGGTCATTGTCCTGTTAGAAGGGGAACCTTTGCCCCCAGTTTGAGGTCTGGAGCTGGTTTTCATAAAGTATCTTTCTGTACTGTGCTACGTTCATCTTTGCCTCGATCAAGACTAATCTCCCAGTCCCTGACGCTAAAAAACAGACGTGGCGCTTGGCATTTAGGCCAAAGAGTTCAATCTTGGTTTCATCAGACCAGAGGATCTTGATTCTCATGGTCTGAGAGTCCTTTAGGTGCCTTTTGGCAAACTCCAAGCAGGCTGTCATGTGCCTTTTACTGAGTAGTGGCTTCCGTCTGGCCACTCTACCATAAAGGCCTGATTGGTGGAGTGCTGCAGAGATGGTTGTCCTTCTGGAAGGTTCTCCCATCTCCACAGAGGAACTCTAGAGCTCTGTCACCTCTCTGACCATGGCCCTTCTCCCCCGATTGCTCAGTTTGGCCAGGCAGTCAGCTCTAGGAAGTGTCTTGTTGCTTCCAAACTTATTTCATGTAAGAATGATTTTAGGCCACTGTGTTCTTGGGGACCTTCAATGCTGTAGCCTATTTTTGGTATCTTTCCCCAGATCTGTGCCTCGACACAATCCTGTCTCCGAGCTCTACGGACAATTCCTTTGACCTCATGGCTTGGTCTTTGCTCTGACATGCACTGTAAACTGTGGGACCTTATGTACACAGTCGTGTGCCTTTCCAAATCATGTCCAATCAATTGAATTTACCACAGGTGGGCCCCAATCAAGTTGTAGAAACATCTCAGCTCAATTTCGAGTCTCATAGAAGTGGGTCTGAATACATATATAAATAAGGAATTACTGTTAAAAAAAAAATGTTTTGCTTTGTCATTATGGGGTATTGTGTGTAGATTGCTGAGATTGTTTTTATATTTAATCCATTTTAGAACAAGGCTATAATGTAACAAAATGTGGAAAAAGTCAAGGGGTCTGAATACTTTCCGAACATGTAATACATGTTCTACATATACTAAACAACATGCATTTAATGTCAGATACAAATAAATCCAAACAACTTGAAATCATCAGCATGCTAATAAATAAAATAGCAGATACGGGATATTTCCCAAATACATTGTTTATTAAAAACATTTAAGTAGCTACAACATTTACATGAGAGAAATGTGAACACTATGAGGATGTTCACCGTAGGATGTTTAAAGGAGCAACTACAGAATTGACCTCAGCCAAGTGATAACTAAGCAATAGCTTTCAACCAATGAAAGTTTAAAAGATAATTAACAACATTGTAACAATTAAAACAACAAAAACTAAATCAATCCCAGGTCAGAACTATTACCTTTTTGAGTGAACTTTGGAGATGTGGAAGTCCTTTGTCCAACGCTTGTTGAGAGCATTCATTGAAACAATCAGAATACACAAAACAAAAACAAAATGATGGGACTGAAAACATGTTCTATTTTGGCATCTTAAAAGGTAGACATAGGCTAAGCTAATGGCTTTGGAGAAACAGGGTCCGCTGCCTTGATGCTGCTATGATTCTCACTTCTCTATTCTATATATTTTTAAGCAAGGAAACAATGTTTTTGCCTTGTATAAATGATATATAAACAAATGATGTAGCTATCATAAACTGGGACTTAGGCCTTCTAAATATTACTTGATATGTGTAGCCAACTGTTCCTAGAGATCCACAGTATACAAGATGTTTCTCCAGCCAAGCCTCAACTCATTTGACTAATGAACTAATTATGATATCCAATCTAGACTGGGGATTTCATCATTAAGAGACAGTTGTCTACTAGTGATCTTTTCTTCCTGACTCAGGTGTATAAGGCTTGGGTGGAAGAAAAGCAACATCAAATTGAATTATGCCTAATATGGCAATACATATTATTTTTCAAAAATTAATTATTGTTAAAACTTCTTATAGCTGCAGGGGCAGTATTGAGTAGCTTGGATGAAAGGTGCCCAGAGGTGCCCAGAGTAAACAGCCTGCTCCTCAGTCTCAGTTGCTAATATATGCATATTATTATTAGTATTGGATAGCAAACACTCTAACAGTTTCTAAAACTGTTTGAATGATGTCTGTGAGTATAACAGAACTCATATGGCAGGCAAAAATCTTTAGAAACTTGAATGAGGCTTCTACTGTGTTGTGGGCCTGAATAAGAGCTGAATGGGCCGGGTTACTGGCAGAGAGCCATTTCCTGGTCACGCACATTCCACATGATATTGACCTGCGTTCCATTGCTTCTCTAGACACAAAGGAATTCTCCGGTTGGAACTTTATTGAAGATTTATGATAACAACACCATAAAGAGTGATTCTATACTTAGTTTGAAATGTTTCTTCGACCTGTAATATTACTTTTTGAAGTTTTTGTCCGAAATTATGCAGGACCTGCACGAGCGTTTGGATATGTGTACCTAACGTGCTAACAAAAGTAGCTACTTGGACATAAATAATGGACATTATCAAACAAATCAAGCATTTATTGTGGAACTAGGATTCCTGGGAGTGCATTCTGATGAAGATCATCAAAGGTAAGGGAATATTTATAATGTGATTTCTGGTTTTTGTTGACTCCAACATGGCGGAAAATTTTATTTATTTTCTGAGTGCCGTCTCAGATTATTGCATGGTTTGCTTTTTCCGTAGTTTAAAAGAAATCTGACACAGCGGTTGCATTAAGGAGAGGTATATATATAATTCTATGTGTATAACTTGCATTATCATCTATATTTATGATGAGTATTTCTGTGAAATCGATGTGGCTATGCAAAATCACTGGATGTTTTTGGAACTAGTGAACGTAACGCGTCAATGTAAACTCAGATTTTTTTATATAAATATGAACTTTATCAAACAAAACATACATGTATTGGTTAACATGAAATTCTATGAGTGTCATCTGATGAAGATCATCAAAGGTTAGTGATTAATTTTATCTCTATTTGTGCTTTTTGTGACTCCTCTCTTTGGCTGGAAAAATGAGTTTTTCTTTGGCTTGGTGGTGACCTAACATAATCGTTTGTGGTGTTTTCGCTGTAAAGCCAATTTGAAATCGGACACTGTGGTGGGATTAACAACAAGATTACCTTTACCTTTTTAAGATACATGTATGTTTGTGAAATTTTAATTATGAGATTTCTGTTGTTTTGAATTTGGCGCCCTGCACTTTCACTCGCTGTTGAAATATCATCCCGTTAACGGAATTGCAGCCCTAAGAAGTTTGCATGCAAGAAGCCTTGAACTGATACACACATACTTTTCTGTCCTCAGTTTGATTGAAGGCCTCAATCTGTCTTTTTGCATGTAACAAAGAGAGAA
This sequence comes from Oncorhynchus keta, assembly GCF_023373465.1. Taxonomy (NCBI): domain Eukaryota; kingdom Metazoa; phylum Chordata; class Actinopteri; order Salmoniformes; family Salmonidae; genus Oncorhynchus; species Oncorhynchus keta. Next base: position 90,779 of record NW_026288751.1, on the reverse strand, counting down.
GAACAAGACATGATCAAGATGAGCCAGCTACTAGTTTAAAGCAATTAAGTATCTAATTGTTAGAAAAAATGAATGTACAGTCATGGCCAAAAGTTTTGAGAATGGCACAAATATTAATTTTCACAAAGTCTGCTGCCTCAGTTTGTATGATGGCAATTTGCATATACTCCAGAATGTTATGAAGAGTGATCAGATGAATTGCAATTAATTGCAAAGTCCCTCTTTGCATGCAAATTAACTGAATCCCCTAGAAACATTTCCACTGCATTTCAGCCCTGCAACAAAAGGACCAGCTGACATCATGTCAGTGATTCTCTCGTTAACACAGCTGTGACGAGGACAAGGCTGGAGATCACTCTGTCATGCTGATTGAGTTCGAATAACAGACTTGAAGCTTTAAAAGGAGGCTGGTGCTTGGAGTCATTGTTCTTCCTCTGTCATCCATGGTTACCTGCAAGGAAACACGTGCCATCATCATTGCTTTGCACAAAAAGGGCTTCACAGGCAAGGATATTGCTGCCAGTAAGATTGCACCTAAATCAAGCATTTATCAGATCATCAAGAACTTCGTGGATAGTGATTCAATTGTTGTGAAGAAGGCTTCAGGGCACCCAAGAAAGTCCAGCAAGTGCCAGGACCATCTACTAAAGTTGTTTCAGCTGCAGGATCGGGGCACCACCAGTACAGAGCTTGCTCAGGAATGGCAGCAGGCAGGTGTGAGTGCATCTGCACGCACAATGCGGAAAATACTTTTGGAGGATGGCCTGGTGTCAAGAAGGGCTGCAAAGAAGCTACTTCTCTCCAGGAACAACATCAGGGACAGACTGATATACTACAAAAGGTACAGTGATTGGACTGCTGAGGACTGGGGTAAAGTCATTTTCTCTGATGAATCCCCTTTCCGATTGGAAAAAAGCTTGTCCAGAGAAGACAAGGTGAGCGCTACCATCAGTCCTGTGTCATGCCAACAGTTAAGCATCCTGAGAAACTTCATGTGTAGGGTTGCTTCTCAGCCAAGGGAGTGGGATCACTCACAATTTTTCCGAAGAACAGACCTATGAATAAAGAATGGTACCAACACATCCTCCAAGAGCAACTTCTCCCAACCATCCAGGAACAGTTTGGTGATGAACTATGCCTTTTCCAGCATGATGGAGCACCTTGCCATAAGGCAAAAGTGATAACTATGTGGCTTGGGGAACAAAACATCAATATTTTGGGTCCATGGCCAGGAAACTCCCCAGATCTTAATCCCATTGAGAATTTGTGGTCAATCCTCAAGAGGCGGGTGGATAAATAAAAACCCACAAATTCGGACAAACTCCAAGCATTGATTATGCAAGAATGGGCTGCCATCAGTCAGGATGTGGCCCAGAAGTTAATTGACAGCATGCCAGGGCTGATTGCAGAGGTCTTGAAAAGAAGGGTCAACACTGCAAATATTGACTATTTGCATCAACTTCATGTAATTGTCAATTAAAGCCTTTAACACTTATGAAATGCTTGTAATTATACTTCAATATTCCATAGTAACATCTGACAAAAATATTTAAAGACACTGAGGCAGCAAACTTTGTGAAAATTAATATTTGTATCATTCTCAAAACTTTTGGCCACGACTGTACATATGGGCTACATTTATGAGAATACGAGCATTTGCTTACCTTATTAAGCTCGAAGACGATATACTCTCATTTATCACTCAAAAATGTGTTATGAGTGAGTGCACCACAAACATAAAATCAAATGTTATATATGCGCCGAATACAACAGTGAAATGCTTACTTACAAGCCCTTAACCAGCAATGCAGTTTTAAGAAATATACCTTTAAAAAAAGAAATAATAGTAACAAATAATTAAAATAACAATAGCAAGGCTATATACAGGGGGTACCGGAAACGTTACAGAGTCAATGTGCGGGGGCACCAGTTAGTCGAGGGTGTTGATGCAGTTGATCTTTCCAGCGTGTTGATGCATCCTCTTCCCAATGCAGCCCCTTCCAACACCATGGGTAGGGGAAGGGTATCCATCTGCAAATATGAACTTTTGGTTTGATGTCAAGTCAGCTCATATTGTTGCTGCCTTAGCTGTTGTGCTAGCTAACATGCTACTGAATAGTAACACTAGCATATTGACATGCATATTGGTAGTAAAAGACAGCAATGTATTCACCTAAAAATATAAGTGTTTAGGCAAATCATTAGTTTGCTGGCTAGTTATCACATGAATTGTGCAAAAATATGATACTGTAGCTAACGTTAGCCAGCTAGCTAAGCGCTAGCCAGTCAGTGGCGCTGACAGATTGAAACTGGTATGAACAAAATGTGTTTCACTCTGTGTTTCATCTCATAAAACAAAAACATGCTAACTAGGCATCAATTAGCTAACATTTTTTAAGTTCATTAGGAAGTTTAATTAATAAGTTAGACACTCACTGGACAACATTTGTCGGCAGCTAGCTAGATAGCTTGGTATCCATTTTCCAACAGATTTTTCTAATCCCACTGATTGGTCTTCAACGGTTACTGGTTTTAGAACTAATGTGTTCACCAGACACGGCTAATGGTTAACTTTGTTACTAGGGGCAATAAATATTGTTGCCACTGATTAAAATGGAATTTTTAGAGAATTGGCGAACTGTTTGCCACTAGTGGCAATAAGTATTATTGCTGCAAAAGGTTTGCCGCAGATTCACCACTAGTGGCAAACATTTTCAAACTTCTGGCAACATTTTGTGGCACACTATCTAGTTTGCAACAAATTTGCCACAAATTTGCAAGAAATTTTCCACAACAAATTAATTTTGGAATGGCAATATGAAAATAAAAAATATCAAAATGAGCAATGTCATAGACCGTAATATAAATAAATATACGTATAATGTATATAAATATACACTGAGTGTACAAAACATTAGGAACACCTTCCTAATACCTTCCTAATATTGACTTACACCCCCTTTTGTCCTCAGAATGCTTCCCACAGTTGTGTCAAGTTTGCTGGATATCCTTTGGGTGGTGGACCATTCTTGATACACACCGGAAACTGTTGAGCATGAAAGCGTTGCAGTTCTTAGCACACTCAAACCGGTGTGCCTGGCACCTACTACCATACCCTGTTCAAAGACATTGAAATATTTTTTTCTTGCCCATTTACACTCTAAATGGCACACATACACAATCCATGTCTCAAAGCTTAAATATCCTTCCTCAACATGTCTCCTCCCCTTCATCTACACTGATTGAAGTAGATTTAACAGTTGACATCAACAAGGGATCATAGCTTTTAGATGGATTCACCTGGTCAGTCTATGTCATGGAAAGAGCAATGTTTTGTACACTCGGTGCATGTACACATAATGGTGTGTATAGACAGTATGGACAGTATAGGAATAGAACATGTGTGTACATCAGTATTTATATAGGATGAGCTATGACTAGAATACAGTATATGCATATGAAGTGAGTAAAACAGTATGTAAACATTATTAAAGTGATGAGTAATTCAATAGTAACGGTGACTAAGGTTTAGGGCAGGGTACTGGTTGGAGGGCGGCTAGTGGTGACTGTCAAATGGCCTGGAGCTAGAAGCCTGCTTCTCAGTCTCTAGGTCCCAGCTTTGATGCACCTGTACTGTCTCCGCCTTCTAGATGGTAGCTGGGTGAACAGGTCTTGGCTTGGGTGGCTGATGTCCTTGATGATCTTCTTGGCCTTCCTGTGACAACAGGTGCAGTAGATCTCCTGGAGGGCAGGCAGTGTTCCCCCAAGCCCTTTGTGTGAAGGGGTAATTTCAGGTCGTCAGTGATGTGCACGCCAAGGAACTTGAAGCTTTTGACACTCTCCACTACGGCCCCGTCGATGTTGATGGGGGAGTGCTCTCTCTGCTGTCTTCTGTAGTACAAGATCAGTTCCCTCGTTTTGTTGACGTTGAAGGAGAGGTTATTTTCCTGGCACCACTCCACCAGGGCTCTCACCTCCTCCTTATAGTCTATCATACAAATACATATGATCACTGAAAAAAAGAGTCATTCCATCTCCCTTGTTCCTTGCCACCAGTTAAACACTTCAGTCTCCACTCATGCACTGTAAAGTCAACATCATTAACCTTACAGTTCTCAGTCCCCTGCTCTGGACTGTCAGCACTCCTCTGTCAATCACTCTGCCAATTACACTTATTCCTCACAAAATACTAATCACTTTGTCACTTCCCATTCAAAAGAAGTGTTAAAAAAAACAACTTTTATTTACATGGGGCACATAGGCAATTGATTCTCATGGGAATGAAAATGGAAAAGTACACATACTCAACTCTTGAATCAAATAAAAATATACTGTAGTTCATTGCTAACAATAACTAATTTAAGTAATAATAACCCAGTGAGAACATAAAAAAACTAACTTTCAATATTGTTGTATTCCTTGTCTGCTTGTTTTGCATTCTCAGTGTTTGACACTGTATTCATCACATTGTATGTTTTTGTTTTCATTCAAAATATCTATCAGCGTATTCCAACAAATCTTTCTTGACGAATGTTCCTGAACTATGCTTATCCAACTTCATCAACTCACGCTCATGGTTGCACAATGACGCCAGAGTTCAACGAGAGCACATAAAATGTCTGCAATGCAATTTCTCTCAGATTTGTTCATGGTATATTGGAGGTGTTGACTGCTAACGTTAGACCTGGTACAAGGTGGGTGTACCTAATAAACAGGCAGCCGAGTGTACATACACATATACAGTGCCTTGCGAAAGTATTCGGCCTCCTTGAACTTTGCGACCTTTTGCCACATTTCAGGCTTCAAACATAAAGATATAAAACTGTATTTTTTTGTGAAGAATCAACAACAAGTGGGACACAATCATGAAGTGGAACGACATTTATTGGATATTTCTAACTTTTTTAACAAATCAAAAACTGAAAAACTGGGCGTGCAAAATTATTCAGCCCCCTTAAGTTAATACTTTGTAGCGCCACCTTTTGCTGCGATTACAGCTGTAAGTCGCTTGGGGTATGTCTCTATCAGTTTTGCACATCGAGAGACTGACATTTTTTACCATTCCTCCTTGCAAAACAGCTCGAGCTCAGTGAGGTTGGATGGAGAGCATTTGTGAACAGCAGTTTTCAGTTCTTTCCACAGATTCTCGATTGGATTCAGGTCTGGACTTTGACTTGGCCATTCTAACACCTGGATATGTTTATTTTTGAACCATTCCATTGTAGATTTTGCTTTATGTTTTGGATCATTGTCTTGTTGGAAGACAAATCTCCGTCCCAGTCTCAGGTCTTTTGCAGACTCCATCAGGTTTTCTTCCAGAATGGTCTTGTATTTGGCTCCATCCATCTTCCCTTGTAAGTCGCTCTGGATAAGAGCGTCTGCTAAATGACTTAAATGTAAATGTATGTAAATGTAAATTTTAACCATCTTCCCTGTCCCTGCTGAAGAAAAGCAGGCCCAAACCATGATGCTGCCACCACCATGTTTGACAGTGGGGATGGTGTGTTCAGGGTGATGTGCTGTGTGCTTTTACGCCAAACATAACATTTTGCATTGTTGCCAAAAAGTTCCATTTTGGTTTCATCTGACCAGAGCACCTTCTTCTACATGTTTGGTGTGTCTCCCAGGTGGCTTGTGGCAAACTTTAAACGTCACTTTTTATGGATTTATGGATATCTTTAAGAAATGGCTTTCTTCTTGCCACTCTTCCATAAAGGCCAGATTTGTGCAATATACGACTGATTGTTGTCCTATGGACAGAGTCTCCCACCTCAGCTGTAGATCTCTGCAGTTCATCCAGAGTGATCATGGGCCTCTTGGCTGCATCTCTGATCAGTCTTCTCCTTGTATGAGCTGAAAGTTTAGAGGGACGGCCAGGTCTTGGTAGATTTGCAGTGGTCTAATACTCCTTCCATTTCAATATTATCGCTTGCACAGTGCTCCTTGGGATGTTTAAAGCTTGGGAAATCTTTTTGTATACAAATCCGGCTTTAAACTTCTTCACAACAGTATCTCGGACCTGCCTGGTGTGTTCCTTGTTCTTCATGATGCTCTCTGCGCTTTTAACGGACCTCTGAGACTATCACAGTGCAGGTGCATTTATACGGAGACTTGATTACACACAGGTGGATTGTATTTATCATCATTAGTCATTTAGGTCAACATTGGATCATTCAGAGATCCTCACTGAACTTCTGGAGAGAGTTTGCTGCACTGAAAGTAAAGGGGCTGAATAATTTTGCACGCCCAATTTTTCAGTTTTTGATTTGTTAAAAAAGTTTGAAATATCCAATAAATGTCATTCCACTTCATGATTGTGTCCCACTTGTTGTTGATTCTTCACAAAAAAATACAGTTTTATATCTGTTTGAAGCCTGAAATGTGGCAAAAGGTTGCAAAGTTCAAGGGGGCCGAATACTTTCACAAGCCACTGTATAATGGTGTGTAAAGACAGTATAAGAATAGAAAAGGTGTGTATATCAGTTGTTATATAGGATGAACCATGACTAGAATACAGTATATACATATAAAGTGAGTAAAACGGTACTAAACATTATTAAAGTGACCAATGTTCAATGACTCTATGTACATAAGGCATCAGTCTCTAAAGTGCAGGGTAGAGTATCGGGTGGTAGCTGGCTAGTAACAGTGACTAAGGGTCAGGGCAGGGTACTGAGCAGAAGCCGGCTAGTAGTGCCTGTTTAATAACAGTCTGATGGTATGGAGATAGAAGCTCCTTCTCAGTCTCTCGGTCCCAGCTTTGATGCACCTGTACTGTCTCCGTCTTCTAGATGGTAGTGGGGTGAACAGGCCGTGGCTAAGGTGGCTGAGGTACTTGATGATCTTCTTGTCCTTCCTGTGACACCAGGTGCTGTAGATTTCCTGGAGGGCAGGCAGTGTGCCCCCAAGTCCTTTGTGTAAAGGGGCCATTTCAGGTCGTCAGTGATGTGCACGCCGAGGAACTTGAAGCTTTTGACACTCTCCACTGCGGCCCTGTCGATGTTGATGGGGGCGTGCTCTCTCTGCTGTCCTCCATAGTCCACGATCAACTCTTTTGTTTTGTTGACGTTGAGGGAGAGGTTAATTTCCTGGCACCACTCCACCAGGGCTCTCACCTTCTCCTTGTAGTCTGTCATACAAATACATATGATCACTGAACCAAAGGGTCATTCCAACTGCCGTGTTCCTTTCCACCAGTTAAACACTTCAGTCTCCACTCATGCACTGTAAAGTCAACATCCTTAACCTTCCAGTTCTCAGTCCCCTGCTCTGGACTGTCAGCACTCCTCTGTCAATCACTCTGCCAATTACACTTAATCCTCACAAAATACTAATCACTTTGTCACTTCCCATTCAAAAGAAGTGTTAAAAAAACAACTTTTATTTACATGGGGCAAATAGGCAATTGCTTCTAGTGGGAATGAAACTTGAAAAGTACACATATTCACCTCTTCGATCAAATAAAAATATACTGTAGATTGCTAACAATAACTAATTGCAGTAATAATAACCCAGTGGGAACCCAGAAAAAATAAACTTTCAATATTGTTGTATTCCTTGTCTGCTTGTTTTGCATTCTCAGTGTTTGACACTGTATTCATCACATTGTATGTTTTTGTTTTCATTCAAAATATCTATCAGCTGCTTCCAACAAATCTTTCTTGACGACTGTTCCTGAACTATGCTTATCCAACTCCATCAACTCACGCTCATGGTTACAAAATGAGGCCAGAGTTCAATGATTGTGCATAAACATTTCTGCAATGCAATTTCTCTCAGATTTGTTCATGCTATATTGGAGGTGTTGACTGCCAACGTTAAATCAATATAGAGGTTGGTAACTTTTTGTGCACAGTGAATTGCTAAGAGCAATGAATACATGCTGGCCTAAGAGCCTTGATTTAAATTCTCAGAGTGTAAATTGGCAGTCATTGAAAGCAGAGCAATAACGATTCTGTCAGGGGACTCCAATTTAGCGCAACATTTCACCTAATTAGTTGTTTGAACATCCGTATGTCAGTGCTAATGGACTTTTTAATCGTTAAATCAAATACTGTTTTGTTGAGGAAAGTTCTTTACACCAGTGTTCAGTGTCTAGTCCCTTTTTACTTCATGCTGTATTGTAGAGCTATGACATAACTATGATGACTTGACAGTGAAACCTCATCCATCAACATAAGGGCTACTGTACTGGACCCCCATCGTCCCACATCACCATCAGCCACCGCTTGGGCTGACAACAAAGATCCTAATTCTCTCCCGAGTCCCCATTTCACAGTGGAAAAGAATGATTTGCTTGTCGCTGCGCTCCCGCTGCATGCCCAGGGGAAATGCATGCTCAACTTCAAAAAGGAGGCATGATCCCAGGACAAGATCTGAAATAAGTCAGGGAATATAACATGCAGAGCAACGTGGTAGAGGGTCCCCCTCGTTGCGTGAGCTGACATGACTTATGCTCCAGCTGAACTAATTCTGTACTTCGTGGAGTCGGGTCTGTATCGTATTAGGTTGATGCATCAGTCTATTAGGCCAGTGTTCCTAACTTCGGTCCTCAAGTACCCCCAACGGTACACATTTCCGTTGTGGCCCTGGACAAACATGCTTCATTCAACTCATCAAGGGCTTGATGATTAGCTGAAAAGTGGAATCAGGTGTGCTTGTCTGGGGATACAATAAAAATGTGTACTGTTTGGGGTACTGAAGGAGTTGGGAACAGTGTAGTTAGGTGAAATAGTCACATTTTACTTCATACTTTTTTATTGTACTTTTTGTATTTTATGTGTGCTTTCTATCAGTCCATCAACTATATGAGAAACGCATCTCAAACTCCCCAATAGCAGCAGCATCAACTCACTTCTGTCTGTCTCCTGTCTTTCCAGTGAGAAGCAGTGGGACTGAAGTGACAAAGAGAGTGATAGAGAAAGAGGAAGAAAGAGTCCTTCATGTGGAGAGGGGGCTAAGGTGCTCAGCACTCCCTTCTGAATGGTGTTTTTCAGGGCGTTCACTGCTGGGACTTTTGGGGACTCATAGACATGTTTCTACTGTATTATTGACTGTATGTTTGTTTTACTCCAAGTGTAACTCAGTGTTGTTGTATGTGTCGAACTGCTTTGCTTTATCTTGGCCAGGTCGCAATTGTAAATGAGAACTTGTTCTCAACTTGCCTACCTGGTTAAATAAAGGTTCAATATATATATATATTTTTAAATTAAAAATCTGCATATCTATCACTCCAGTGTTAATGCCTAATTGTAATGATTTTGCCTCTATGGCTTATTTGTTGCCTTTACCTCCCTACTCTGCTACATTTGCTCAACACTGTACATACATTTTCTGTTATGTTATTGACTGTATGTTCTAAAAATAAAGACATCTCAGAGGAAAGGGGTTAAGCTCTAAATGGATCTTAGAGGTGGAGGTGTGAAATTTGTCCATTAACCAAGAATACCCCTGTGTCACCCTTCGTCCCAAAGCTGTCCTCCTCACAGTCCAGAGAGGTGTCCTGAGAAAGGAAGTGATTTCAACTTTTCGAAGTCTATTAATACTAGGTGACCTATTCCCCATCATTAAACAAAGTCTGAAGTGCTGAGACGTACACGTTTCAGACACAAAGTTTTCACCAAAGACCAATTTAAAAAAATGTATTATCTGAGGACTCTTGTGTAAAAAAAATTCACTTCAATCAGGGAACACATATTTCTGATTGAATCGAATAAAACCAATAAACTAACATTGAAACACAAAAGGCTCTCGCGCTCTGATGTTTTTCCACACAAACTATGAATAAGTAATTCTTCATGGGATCCACTGCCTTGACAATGGCCTCAATGGACTGTACATTTCCAGGGATAATTACTGGGTAGCAGATTAACTAAACAACACATCACAGAGAATAAACATGTTAATTAAACACAGTCTCTTACGACTCATGTCTTCTTGATCAATGGTTTAGCCCTTTCCCAAAAGTTCTCTTTAAACGTACAGTTGAAGTCGGACGTTTACATACACCTTTGCCAAATACATTTAAACTCAGTTTTCCACAAGTCCTGACATTTAATCAGAGTAAATATTCCCTGTCTTAGGTCAGTTAGGATAACCACTTTATTTTAAGAATGTGAAATGTCAGAATAATAGCAGAGAGAATGATTTATTTCAGCTTTTATTTCTTTCATCACATTTTCAGTGGGCCAGAAGTTTACATACACTCAATTAGTATTTGGTAGCATTTCCTATAAATTGTTTAACTTGGGTCAAACGTTTCGGGTAGCCTTCCACAAGCTTCCCACAATAAGTTGGGTGAATTTTGGCCATTCCTCCTGACAGAGCTGGTGTAACTGAGTCAGGTTTGTAGGCCTCCCTGCTCACACACACTTTTTCAGTTCTGCCCACATTTTTTTATGGGATTGAGGTCAGGGCTCTGTGATGGCCAGTCCAATACTTTGACTTTGTTATCCTTATGCCATTTTGCCACAACTTGGGAAGTATGCTTGGGGTCATTGTCCATTTGGAAGACCCAAGCTTTAACTTCTTGACTGATGTCTTGAGATGTTGCTTCAATATATCCATATAATTGTCTTACCTCATGATGCCATCTATTTTGTGAACTGCACCAGTCCCTCCTGCGGCAAAGCACCCCCACAACATGATGCTGCCTCCCCCGTGCTTCACGTTGGGATGGTGTTCTTCGGCTTGCAAGCCTCCCCCTTTTCCTCCAAACATAACAATGGTCATTATGGCCAAACAGTTATATTTTTGTTTCATCAGACCAGAGGACATTGCCAAAAAGTAAAATGTTTGTCCCCATGTACAGTTGCAAACCGTAGGCTGGCGTTTTTATGTTGGTTTTGGAGCAGTGGCTTCTTCCTTGCTGAGCCGCCTTTCAGGTTATGTCGATATAGGACTCGTTTTACTGTGGAAATAGATACTTTTGTACCTGTTTCCTCCACCATCTTCACAAGGTCCTTTGCTGTTGTTCTGGGATTGATTTGCACTTTTCGCAGCAAAATACGTTCATCTCTTGGAGACAGAACGCGTCTCCTTCCTGAGCGGTATGACGGCTGCATGTGGAGTGGTTGAAAAACGAGTTTCAATGACTCCAACCTAAGTGGATGTAAACTTCTGACTTCAACTGTATTCCAAAATGTTCTATTTAGGGTCTGAATTGTTGGATGGCTTTTGCCCATGTTGGACCACGCCCAACCTCAACACAAGCGGGGAAATGTCTAATCAAGGAGGAAACTTGTAAGCATTGTTACACACCGGCACACCAGCGCAGGGGTCGTGGGCTCACAATTACACATACGGAAGGCAAACTGATGTAAGGGCCTGCAAGGTGAAGATAAATGACAGAGAGCTTCCTCTTATTCTTTATTTTTAAACCACCACCCAACAGCTTACACTGAATCACATGAGCCATGGTCTGAATGCCTGTTATGTGCTGCAAGTCTGTCAAAAGTTCTTGAAGACATGTGGTGCTTTAAGGATACACTGAACTCATTTGAGATACTGTACTCGTCTGAGAAAAGACATCCATGTGAGATTTGAAATTGAAATAAACACAGAGATTGAAACTCAGAATTTGTATCAGTCGAGAAGTTGAAGCAAAAATGCATTGAGACTAATAACTAGTTTAGTTTAGTTAGGAAGAGATAATGTGAAAGCTACAAGCAACAGACTGAGATATTCAACTGATAGAATGATTATATATCTGAGAGATATTCATGTCAGGGCAAGTCTGTTAATAAGGAGTGTTAATGTGATCAGAAAAAATAACTTGATGTACCTTGATTGTTTCTTAGCCCTTGGTCTCATGATAAATAGTGTTAGGTAAAGTTTAAGCCATGTTGAGTGGATGATTCTCTAACTAGCTAATGTGCAATCTAATCCACTGCCGATTATAGTGCACATTCTGGGACATGAGGCTACGAAACCGCATTATGGGTTTGATACAAACATAAACTGATGTAACTTAGTCTGTATTGCTGTGGCTGATCAGTTTCTGTATGCATGACAGGTTTGAAGGCACCGATTAGTTTATTTTAAGTGTTAAACTTTTAAATCGACTTTGGTCAGCACTATGCTATACGTGGCATTGTTTGTGCTGCTTTTTTTGTGGTGGAGAAAAGGGCTGTCCATGCTCACATGGCCATGCTCACATTCCATCAGCTTTATCCCTTTCCCATAGAAATCATACTGTACTGTTGCCTATGTACTGCATATGAAATTCATGAGGGTCATGCGATCTACCAGCCTGGTCTCATAGACCAGACGTAACATAGTAAAGGTAAATACGGGACATTCAAATTAGTATGATATGTTACGTTTGGTGTTGTTACTCAAGACAGATGGTTACTTAAGGCAAAAACTAAAGTGGGGTGGATGGGTGGGTGTATAACGCAAACATCTAGCAACCCAAAGGTTGCAAGTTTGAATCTAACCATGGCCAACTTTAGCATTTTAGCTAATTAGCAACTTTTCAACTACTTTAGAGTGTGAAGGTGAACGGAAAGCCTCTAGAGCAACAAACCGCCCTTGCTGTCTCTTCCTGGCCGGTTCCCCTCTCTCCACTGGGATTCTCTGCCTCTAAACCTATTACAGGGGCCGAGTCACTGGCTTACTGGTGCTCTTCCATGCCGTCCCTAGGAGGGGTGCATCACTTGAGTGGGTTGAGTCACTGACGTGATCTTCCTGTCTGGGTTGGCGCCCCCCCTTGGGTTGTGCCGTGGCGGAGATCTTTGTGGGCTATACTCGGCCTTGTCTCAGGATGGTAAGTTGGTGGTTGAAGATATCCGTCTAGTGGTGTGGGGGCTGTGCTTTGGCAAAGTGGGTGGGGTTATATCCTGCCTGTTTGGCCCTGTCCGGGGGTATCATCGGATGGGGCCACAGTGTCTCCTGACCCCTCCTGTCTCAGCCTCCAGTATTTATGCTGCAGTAGTTTATGTGCCGGGGGGCTAGGGTCAGTCTGTTATATCTAGAGTACTTCTCCTGACTTATCCGTTGTCCTGTGTGAATTTCAGTATGCTCTCTCTAATTCTCTCTTTCTCTCTTTCTTTCTTTATCTCTCTCGAAGGAACAGAGCTCTAGAACCATGTCTCAGGACTACCTGGCATGATGACTCCTTGTTGTCCCCAGTCCACCTGACTATGCAGCTACTCAAGTTTCAACTGTTCTGCCTGCGGCTATGGAACCCTGACCTGTTCACAGGACGTGCTACCTGTCCCAGACCTGCTGTTTTCAACTCTCTAGAGACAGCATGAGCGGTAGATATACTCTCAATGATCGGATTTGAAAAGCCAATTGACATTTACTCCTGAGGTGCTGACTTGTTGCACCCTCGACAACTACTGTGATTATTATTATTTGACCATGCTGGTAATTTATGAACATTTGAACATCTTGGCCATGTTCTGTTATAATCTCCACCCGGCACAGCCAGAAGAGGACAGGCCACCCCTCATAGCCTGGTTCCTCTTTAGGTTTCTCCCTAGGTTTTGGTCTTTCTAGGGAGTTTTTCCTAGCCACTGTGCTTCTACACCTGCATTGCTTGCTGTTTGGGGTTTTAGGCTGGGTTTCTGTACAGCACTTTGAGATATCAGCTGATGTAAGTAGGGCTATATAAATAAATTTGATTTGATTTAGTCACTTTGCAACTACTTAGCATGTTAGCTAACCGTTCCCCTAACCCTAACCTTAACACTTTTAGCTAACTCTTCCCCAACCCTAACCTTAACCCTTTAACCTAACTCCTAAATGTAACCCTAACCTTAACCCCTAACCATAATCCTTAGCCTAGCTAATATTAGCCACCTGCAAATTTGTAACATATTGTGCGTTTGTCAAATTCATAACATATTGTACGTTTTGCCAATTCATAACATATAATACGAATTGTAATTGGTAAAATATCATATGAAATGGGTGATGGACATCCACAAATGAATACATACCATACCAAATATTACATATCATACTAAATGTCATGTCTTGTATTTACATACAGAATAATATGAAATGCTCCGAGACCAGGTTGCAGAAATCCACATGTCCACATGCCTCATGCAGCAGCTGCACCAGGAGCAGCTGCTTTTTATTGGAGGTTTTTACAAGCTTTCTGAATCCCCACAGAATGTGTCTGGCTTTTCATGAAATGATAAGTGTTAATCAGAGATCAGAGTCAGACCACGTCAAGGTAGCTGAACGCAATGACGGAGAATCTCAAAGAATCATCTAAATACATTCCTAGAAGTGTGTCACCTAGATATAATCGTATTATCAACTCCTGCAACTTTATTTAAGTGGGAAAATCAAACCTCTGCTGAGGCAAGTCAAAACGGCAAGAAAATTGCTTTACAAAAGGTTAGAGGAAACCTGCCCTTATGGACTAGAAAAACACAATATTTCTCATGGTGCAACAGTCTTAATTAAATTGACTTATTCTCTCCTGTGAGTCGATAGCCGTTTCCCCTGTCTCATCTAGCCATGGCTGATTTATGATATTTCAAGGCAGAGTAGTTTCTGGAGAGTAGTTTAAATGAAGCTTTCTTAAGTTATTATTGTTCCATTCTCACAGCCCTGAGAGCACTCAGGAGGGAGGGGGTCCTCTTGTTCTCTCTCCTATTGTGGGTTATGCATATTCAGCAATAAGCTCTCTCCTTGAGAGGAGTGCTCGCATTTACTGTCATAGCAGATAAACACAAAAGCAACCATAATTGTGCCTCCAGTTCCATAAAAATCCCATTAAAACATCCTGTCATTGATTCTATAATGCCGATGTCGTGGTATTGTTCAATCTTCCTGAAAGCCAAGCATTAGTGGGACACAATGGCTCCCTTTGAAGCAACATTTTAAATATTGGATGACAAGCAAATTGCTAATTCTTACAGTTTTATAAATAATAGATGACACATTTTAAACCCTATAATTACACAGGCCCTAAGCTGGAACGACACACTGCAGTAAGCCCTTTAGTTTTACTCACGTAAACTCCTATTCAAAACAACACCACTCTTTCCTTTGCTCAGACACACACAGAGTTGTGTGCTCTTCTTGAGTAATGTGGTTTATGATTGCCGTTTGGAATATTATCTTTTCCCAGATAGAACCCCTTATTAATTTGGATAGACACAAAACCACTCAATGAATTAAAACTAAATGAAAGCTGTAGACACAAATTATATCTCTGCATTCTCTTTCAGTTATCTAAGTTGTAGATTGTATCATAAATTATTCATCAGAGTTGACTGCACCAAAGGCTAATTTCCAGTAGGAGTTCTCTAATGACATCAGAGGCACATCCATGGCTTTCAGCGTCTCTAAAGAGCTGCTAACATCAGGGCCATAAGTCACCTGTGTGATGTTGCTTTAGCTCTCTCTCTTCCTCTCTCCCTCTCTCTGAGTGTTTTGCAAATGCGGTCACTGCTTATATTTGGACAGGTTTGTGTTTTGACTAAACTCACTGGTTCACATTCTGAGGGAAAACAACAACTTCTGATATCTTTCCAGTAGACTCACCGCCACATTCTAAAACCAAGTGGGAGCCATTCAGTTTCATAACTGAGTTATGAGGCCAAACATATGAAATCATTTCATAATCAATACACCATCTGCTGATATGGTGAGAGGCTATATTTTTTTTATTCCTTCCCACAGCAACTTTAAATAGTTACTGAATTATAGATAAAGCTAATTCACACACTATCCTTTCTAACATCAACAACACTTTTTTGATAGTCTAAATCGGTACAGCGAGGCAGCATTGTAAGGGGCTTTTTAGGGGAATGTAAGAATGTGGTGCCGATGTCATACAGTACCTTTACTAAAAGGGCACAGTATGACACCAGCAGGGACAGGATTGCCACACAAATGGTTAAAATGCTCAGAAACTATGTTTTCTATTAGACCATTTATTACAGTATTCATCTACCACCTCAGCCAGTTGTTGAGGTCATCTGGCTGTGCATCGATAACCAGCTAAAATGAAGGGGAAATCTACAGCCAAGAATAATCTAAATGAAAATATCTAGTCACAGTGGCTGCCTTTCATTGGATATGGATTTGGAACTGTCAGTCTAAACAGTCAGCTGTGTACGATAGGACTGTCTAAAAATGGCTTCTTAGTAACTGAAAATAGTCCATCCTTTAGCAGCAAACTAATTTACGGACATTCCATTCCATGTTGCCAGTGCTGTCCGCTGTCTACCTCTTACTGAATGGCAAAAATGGCTTGAACTGATGAGCATACAAACAATAATTTACAATATTTGTCTGGTTATGTGAATGGCAATTGCAATCTGAGAGTAACTCCACATTTTCCACTTGACATAGAATTATACAGCTGATTATATTCTGTGAAGCCGTGCCTTTCTCAAGGGCAAAACAGCAGTGTCTACACCTGGGAATTAAACCTGCACACCCTCTGGCCACATGCCCATCCTCCATTGCTACTCTATTTTACCACTGGATCCCCTGAGCATTTCACTATATGCCTGAAAGGTATTTTCAATGAGTGTCATATTCAAATTAAGACCTTTTTGTATTTCCCTTATTCCCTTATTACAAATGTTGACATACATGCTTTGTTAAGGAAGATAGAGAATATTATACATAGTCTACTGTCACAATATGATATCAGGTTAGATCAAATAAGCAAACTGCAATGTAAAGTTGCTATTATGTGTCTATCCTAAGTAGGTCACAAATAAATCAAACATCTAGTTTAGAGCGAGGAGCTATTTTTAGAGACCTTCCTTGGATGAAGCCACAGCAATATGAAAAGGTCACATATTCCTGACTTTGCAGAGATGCATTGAACGCCAACCATGGCATGAAACACAACTATGAAAACAGCTGTGCTTTTACTCACAATTTTTTGTATTAGTTAGTTATTTTGGTGTATAAGCATAATCTTACTAGGTAGCTTTGGTTAAAGAGGCAAAGGGAAACGGAGATACATTTATTTATTTTTCTATATTACTTTTAGCTATATACAGAAATATTTCAGCACTTTTCTGCCTAATAATGGGGGGCTTAAGGAAAAAATGGGCTGGTATGGGGGCCTCAAGGAAAGAAATGGACAGGTGTAGGGGGCTCAAGGGGAAAAAACGGGCCAGTGTGTTAGAAATGCCAGGGACATTTTAGGTCCCAGTCCACCCCTACATTGGCACGTTCATAAAGAGATCCCAAGGGACCAAGGAAGGCCAAAGGAAGATAGTTTTACCTGTGATTTGATTTAAAGCAGGAAATTATCAGTATATTTCTATTCATGTTGATCTCCATAATAGCCTACATTTAATGCATTTTTTTTACTATCTCCATCATAAATGATGGTGTGGCAAAAGACATCCATGTGTTTAGCCTTGTGTTGAAATTAGATATAAGAATAAATAATTTACATTTGAACCATATCGAGATGTTAATCAATAACGAGTTCCTAAAAGGCAACAAACTTGGAAACATCTGTTTTGCTCTTTAATTACGTGTTACTTTTATTCCTTATTCTTATACTTATTTTGTTTATTTATTTTAAACTGCATTGTTGGTTAGGGGCTTGTAAGTAAGCATTTCACTGTAATACCTGTTGTATTCGGCGCTTGTGACTAATAACATTTGATTTTTGATTTGTAAGAAGTCTGACCAATAATGGCTTTGCAATGGGCTGCCATAACTTTGATAATATACATAATTTGAATTCAAATGCATCACATATATTACTGTCAGAGAAACGTTTTAGGATAGAAGATAATAGCCTAGAATAGAAAATAATAAAATAAGAATAGACGCAGCAAGATTCACTCGTGATAATGCTTTCTGTTTTCCCACAACGTTTCCACCCTTTCCGATAGAGGGCAACATTGTCAATAGTAATACGAGCCATATTAGACAAGAGTCACAGACTACCATCTTTAATTAATGAGAGACTCATCAAAAATATATGCTTTTGACTATATCAAACACCTTATAAGTAGTCCATGTAGTGAGCAACATCCTGTAATAAATGTATCATGCGCTGCTATATTAAACCTTATAAAGGCTAAATGTATTACCTGTGTTGATTGTGGAGACATTCCCGGTGCAGGCCAACATATTCACCATGTCTAATCAACGCACATTTATACAAAATAGTCCGCACATATGTTGAAAATGATAAGTATCTCTTAATTGCCATGTATTCACTGTAAAAGGCCCAGACTGTACTATGCCGAGTCCCTTCGGTCAAGGGAATGATGAACAACTGAATAATGAGAGGACTCCGCCAAACTGCCTTGATTGGTTGGGAGGTCAGGGCTATCCAAGCGTTGCATTACGTACGCAGCAGTGTGTGCGAAGGAGTATTGTATGCCAGTTTGGAGTGTGCACTGTACGCTGGAACTATCACTGGAAAAAGTCCTTGCGAGTTCAAGTTAAATAGGCACAATATTTAACTTTATTTCCCAGCTGTTTGCTTTTTTAAAATAGATTCTAAACTGGATTATTCACCCGTAGCCTATCAACGTCGTGATTCATGCACTTTGGATGAAGCAGTTCAGAACGGACTTCGAACATGAGTTGGTGTCTCCAATATACAGGCACACTGTAACATCTCAAGTGGATTGGAATTTCAATGCACGGGAGAGTAATTTCCACCTGAAATAAGGATTTTGCGCATTTTATCGCGAGTGTTTTGGAGTCTGCTACTACACATATGGAGTAGGCATTTGGAGATATGCTAAATGTTTTCTGTTAGAGCGTTATTATAGACGATACAATGAAATTGACTTATCTATAGACAACGGATTCACCATACAACGAAGAATATAAGAAAACAGACGTGCCAGAGATCTTTCCTGAAGCAAGGACAAAGAGGTCACATTTACAGTATCGGATTGTTAAATGTGCATCAGCAACTGTAAAACGCACTCCAGCGCACGGTTCGCGGGCAAAGACTCCACTTGTTAACCGACTCAACATTATTTTCTGACCAGTGACATTTTGAAACTTGTTATACCAAGGAGTTAAACGTACGCATACCTTACTAATCTATTCGACACTGGAAGGTGATGAGATAAAGAATCCAGAACATTGTTTTACCTGCAATATACTCTTGTTCTGCTTGCATAGCCTGCACCGAACAGAGGAAGCAGGATTTCACGATATCTATTCAGTGATGGTTATCATTTGTCATTTTAAACGTGATTTTACGCATGATCTACATGCGACACTAGCGAATGGGATCTAGAATTGTACATTTACACTGTATCCATTTTTGTTTTATGATTTCATCGTGCCGTTGATTCATTTGCATCACTGAATAAGCGTGGAAATGGCAGGCTCCTGTTCCAATTGGAAGTACTACCTTTGGTTTTTGACAGTCTTGTGCAGGTCGCTGTTGCCGGTGGCCAAAACGTTGGAGTCGGTGGTTTGGAACTCACAAAACCCAAAGTAAGTGTTAAATGTGCTAATCTGGGATATATTAGAAATATAGCCTATATCTATCTGTATTATCATGCATCGAATACAACATAACGCTCATGCTATTCTATTAGCATAAAGATGTAAAGATGCTAATGGTCAATACATATGCATAGGCGCCTGGACATGTTTCCAACTACTATTTGCGCTGAATGACATTCAGGGCTCTGTAATGTGCTGGCTCTGATGCCTCACACGGTGTTGAATGGAAAAGCATAGGTCTACTGTAAAACAATATGAAGTGGAGTCATGGGGAAAGCCAGACATGGTTTGATAGCCTATACATCATAAAGGCCATATTTTAAACCATCAATAATAAGCATAGATCAGTTCTGCCTAGTGAGTCATTCATGGATTTCTAGATGTTATGGTAAATGTATTTCATTCAAGTTATGTTCGTTATTTAGATAGGATTCATTAACTCGTGTTTGTCATTATTCAACTTCCAACCAACATTTATTATATGCCAAATACACCTAGAATCACCCAGGCCCCATCATTTACTGTTAGGGAAGCCTACATCTACTGCAGCAGATTGATCTCTATAATCAAGTGAGAGGCAGCAACTGCTCCTGGTGTGTGTGTGTGTGTGTGTGTGTGTGTGTGTGTGTGTGTGTGTGTGTGTGTGTGTGTGTGTGTGTGTGTGTGTGTGTGTGTGTGTGTGTGTGTGTGTGTGTGTGTGTGTGTGTGTGTGTGTTTGTGTGTGTGTGTGTGTTTTCAGGTGCTCTCTGGATGGATTGACACATTTATAAATGTGTTTTCCATGTTTAACCCATATCTTTCTGGCTTTGAGGATAGATACATTGCCTAATATAACATCCCCACTCAACATACTTCAGTCCTCAGAGCGTAACAGGGATTTTTTGAAAATATAGGCCTTTAGTGGTATTTTGTTATTTGATCTAGATGAAGACATATCAAACATCTATATGTTTCATATGCATTTCAATCCAAGTTATTCCTGGAATCATTTCTGATCCTGCAATACCGAGTCTCCAATAGATTATATGGGTAGTTTCTGGCTGTTGAGGCCTGTCTGTCTTTAATAATGCTATAGTGTATAAAATAACAAAAACAACATATGTGTGTGTATATATAACCCTTGGGCAAAATCTCTTCAATCAGTAAAGATTAAAGTAATATAAGGGAACAAATTTAAGTGGTACCACAAGGTAGCAGTGAGTGATGTCTCTTGCATATATTTGTTATAAAATATATATTAATCATATTATCAAAGCATCCAATTAAGCTGTTAAGGTGAATCACACCTTTTTATAATTAACTTAAAAATGGGAAATATTGAGAACACATCTCTATTATTCTTGAAAGCAATAACCGAGGGCCTCGGTATTCAGGATTTAAACACCAGCCGTGGATGGAGTCAAGTGAAGTGGCCTAGTCCTGAGCTTGTTCACTCAACAGTACACATTTTAAAATAAGTCATGACACGGAACAACGTAAAAGTGCTGACAGAGACAAGTCTTTAATTGCCGTTGAGCAGTTGTTAAAAACGGGCTGTTTTGTTTTACAACAGTTGGTGGCTGTTTTCTCAAGTAAGTTAATGTTTGTTTACTTATCTACCGAGTGGTATTGCTTTGCTTTGCCTACAATGCTGGTAGCTAGGTCATCCAGAGTGCAGCCAGCCACTTAAAAGCTGATTACAGATCTATTGGGCCATGAGGACATGAAGACTTGATGATGTTCATACAGGCATCAAAATAAGTTCATTGATATGTTATACATTGAATTCACTCAAAAATATTGATGATTGCACCTCCAGAGAAGCTAACTTCAAAGCATAATAGATATATTTTCTTTCCAATGTATAAACTAAAAGTTTTCATTTTATTCAAAGCTGAGGCACGTTTATTTTGTTTATTTTGCTGAGTTGGTTCAGACTAAGTTTGCTCCAACTGCACCTGTGGTTTTTGAATTGGAATGTAGCAGCCATTTTGTATCAAGACATTGTATGTCAAACAAATTTGTCAGTAGTTCGGATGAGTTTCATTGTGTGTTCAGTGTGGATGTAAACTCAAACTTCAGTTCTCAAATGATCAGAGACCACACAAAATGTCAACATAAGTAATGTATTTCGAAGAAGACATTGTCTCAAGTGTTTAATATTGCCTTATAACAAAACAGGCCAAAGCAAGTATTTTCAGGGACACTAAATAAACATTGTTTGAGTTCTTGTTGACTGTAATGATTTTATGACTCGAGGTGATGGCCCAGAAATAGGCTTAATAGATGTCTAACTCGGACATATGGAATAACACTACCCCGATGCAAGCGCAGGCAAATCACTCTGTAAAGCAGCTTACAGGGCTTTCCACAGTAATTCCAGGCAGATCGACTCACTTTTTTTTAAAGACACATTTACGCAAAGGCCCCTGGTATATACTTTTTTTGTCTGTTAGTTGTGCATGTTCGACAGCACTTCTTATTATATGTTAAATATAATTTACGATTCTGTGATTTCCATTTTTTTCTCAATACGATACTTGACGTCTCTGTCAATGTTGACTCAAATTGTCTGCATACAGTTTCAAATAGGACATATAGCCAATATTGATGGATCAACACTGAACTTAGCTGAAACGTACTGTATGTTGGGACTTTTATTTTGGCCCTCAGTATTTCTGTTACTTGTTCAGAGTAACAGACTCTACGAGTGAGGAAAGCTTTAGGGTTGCTACTATATTCCCTTCTCCACTCTTTATTATTTTCCCTTATTAAAATGATGTAGCTGGCCCACCACATTGAGTCATACGCACTTCAGACACACTGTCTGCTGATTCCTCCCTGGTACCAGAACACTGGCATGGACTAATTTGACAGCTATACACTTAAGAAAAGCACTCCATTCATGTAATCACATGAAGTCACACTCTAACACGTAGATAGGCCTCCTGTGATATAGAGATCAAACTCGTACAGCATTGAAAAGCAGATCTAGTGATTGGGTACATGAGGAACAGCTTGTGGTAGACCAGGGAACTTCACAGAATGCGTAAGAGTGTAAACACTAGACACAATACAAAGATTAATGCATATAAATGCAGTTGTTCTTTGATCACAAGTCAACACTTTAAGATATTGTTAACATTTTGGAAAAGTTGTTTCTGCAGACTTCTAATTTATATGTTCAAATCCACAATAGATAAAGCTATTCCAAATTCTATTTCAGGCATATATTTACAAATATTTACCATTACAACCAGTAGATTTGTATTTTTTTCTGTGATATTACAGTAGGAGTATTGTTGTTGTTTTTTTACAAGAGGGATGGATAAGCATAGATGATATTTTCCAATACATTTGTTTCTACCTAAGAGAAAGAAGGGGATATAGTTGGTAATTGGATTTATTGATATTGAACAAACTCGTTCCTTTCTAATTTCTCAGGAGGGAATAAAATTAGTAGGTAATTGAAAATCTGTCTTTCATTAACAAAGGAGATTTCTCTAAGTTCCTCTGAGAAGTGAGCTCACTGGCAACTTAAGATAGGTTTACCTGCGTTTACTATATTGTAGATCTACCATGATAAAAATAGAGAATATTTTGGTCAAAGCATAATCAAATATATTATGACAAACCTTTCTATATTTTGTTATATGAGCATCTTGTTCTAGCCGTAGAAAAAATACTTCATGTCATATTTGTCATCTTAAAATGTAGTTTGTTGTAGCAATTTCCATGTTGGGCTCACTGATATCCCACACAAACATTGAGAAAGAATATAATAGTTTGTCACCTAGATTGACAGTGGTTATCATACATGTTTTTCACATTTTGTTGCATTACAAAGTGAGATTGAAATAGATTTAATTGTGCTTTTTTGTCATTGATCTACACAACATGATCCATAATGTCAAAGTGAAAAAAACTCTACACATTTTTACAAATGAATGCAAATTCAATAACTTAAATGTAGTCATTGCATAAGTATTTACCCCCTTTGTTTAGGCAAGCCTAAATTAATTCAGGAATAACAAATCACATAATAAGTTATTTGGACTCACTCTGTGTGATTGACATTATTTTTTTAATGACTACCCCTTATTCTCTCCCCCAAACATACAGCATCTGTAATATCCCTCAGTCGAGTATTGAATTTCAAGCACAGATTCAACTACAAAGACCAAACGTTCTGAAAGCCTCATAAAGAAGGGCAGTGATTAGTAGATGGGTAACAATAACAAATCAGACATTGAGTATCTCTTTAAGCATGGTCAAGTTAACAATTAGGCTGTGGATTACGTATTAAATCAACCAGACACATCAAAGATACAGTCGTTCTTCTGAACTGAGCTGCAGGACAGGTAGGAAACTGCTCAGGGATGTCACCACAAGGCTATTATTTTAGAAATGAGATCAATGGCTGTGATGGGAGAAAACTGAGGATGGACCAACAACATTGTAGTGACTCCACAATAATGACCTATATGACAGAGTAAAAAGAAGAATAAAAACAAACAGAATCCAAAACATGCACACGTATGCAACAAGGCTTAGTGCAATACTGAAAAAAACACTGCAAAGGAATACACTTTTTGGCCTAAATGCAAAGCCTTATGTTTGGGGCGAATCCAACACCTCACGTCACTGAGTAACTGCCTCCTACTTTTCAAGCATGATGGTGGCTGCATCATGGCATGGGTATGCTTGACACCGGCAATGACTGGGGAGGTTTTCAGGATAAAAAGAAACGGGATGGAGCTAAGCACAGACAAAGTCCTAGAGGAAAACCTGCTTAATTCTGCTTTATAGCAGACATTGGGAGAGGAGTTCACTTTTCAGCAGGACAATAATCTACAATAGAAGGTCAAATCTACACTGGAGTTGTTTACCTGGAAGACAGTGAATGTTCCTGAGTGTCCAAGTTGCAGTTTTGACTTAATCTGCTTGAAAATCTATGGCAAGACTTGAAAATGGCTGTCGAGCCATGATCCCTAACACCTTGAACGAACTTGAAGAATTTTGAAAACATGTGGGCAAATATTTTTAATAGATTTATCTAATAAGAATCACAGGGGTGAATACTTATCTAATCAAGATATATTAGTGTTTTATGTTTCATTAATCTTAATCTTCCACTGACATTACATAGTATTGTGTGTAGATCTTTTTTGTTATTGTTGATTGAGTGATATGATTTATTTAAGTGTCATACACCTACTGGTGCCCAGCCCACATGGGCTTACAAGACACTACTAAGCACAGTATCATTTTTCTTGTACTCAAAACAAAATACATTTAACAAATTATATGCATATAATAATCATGGCCAGAACAGCTACCATCTAGCCACACTACACAAACAGTACATTTCTCCTTCTCCTCCAGGCATTGTGAACAATCTGAGCAATCTCAAACACGCCCTGTCTGAAACAAAATTCAAGCCTCTGCTCGCCCTGTAAGCAGAATACTTCAGGGTTATTGCCACATTTTTTTTATATACAAAAAAGAACATGTCTCAGATCGTCATACAGAGGGCTATAAAACACTAAATTGATTTCTTCAAGATCACACAGTAGGCATGTTCTAAGAATTATCTTCAGGCACGCTGTTAAATCTACACGTCTTTATAACCAGAGGGGGGGGGGATCTGAGTTGTGCGCTAACTGACCTTCGACTTTTTGTTAGGTTCAGGTGGACATATGGTTCAGTGATGTAGTTCTCTTTGATGAGAGTGTACGTTCTAAGTTTAGGTTTAAACCAAATATCAGCTGCTCAATTTTCCTTTTGAATCAGAAAAGGCTTGTCCTTGATTTGGTTAACACCACATGGAAATTTGTTCCTGAAATTACCATATTTTTGGTGAAACTGTATTTCAGTTTCACAACAAATAGATCATTCTCTAGCCCATGGATAGTTATGAGTAAGGTCCCAGTCCAATTTGTTTTTGTGATTCTGTGATTCTGGCATATTCCACAGACGTACCATGTCAGTTTGTCTATATATTGTAGATGTGGTCAGTATAGATGTGATCATTGATTTTGTAACTTTGTAACACAATAAAATGTGAAGAAATCCAAGCGGGGTGAATACGTATGATAGGCACTGTACTACATGTAGGATGCTGTTCTGCTTTTGAGACCCATCACTGCTGGACCTCATAAATTCACCCTGTCATCTCTCCCTTGTGAGAACAATAGCAATGTAATCCTGTCCTGTATTTTCCAAGATTATGGGTTATGTGTCAGATAGAGTCAAGCAGGTGGCGGCCAGTTAGTCCTACTGTATGTCTTCAAGAGACTAGATTTGCTGTTTTTAACCATTGGTGCATGTGAAATACAAGTTTTTAGACAACTTGCATTTACACACTAACAATACTAGTTTCATAATGTTGTTAAGGTCTCCTCGCGGAGGTTATGATAGGATAACAGGACAACAGGCTGTTAATTAAGAAGAAAAAACGTTTGAATGCAGTATCATTCCATTTGATGGTGCACTTCATACCATAATTATACTGTAGTCAATGATTCAGAAATTATCTTTGCCTTTTAAAGCCAGGGAGTATTATTTTTGTCTGTGCTCAGTGCGCTATCTTGAAATCAGACCCTCTAACTAGGTAATTTCCCATATTAAAATCTCAGTCAAAAACGAGAATGGAGACACCAAAGGTTAATGTTTTAACTATCCAGTTAATGTATTATTAAAGTTATCAATTAGGGAGTGAAACCTCTGAAATCTCACACTGTGAAGACCAATACGAGAGACTATCTGTCTTCAGTGACTGGTTTATGGTTATGTCAACAGTTCGACATGATGTTGTAAAACGGGAGAAAACATTGCATTTGATTTGTGTTTGAATTATTTTCACAAAGTCACATATAGACATTTACGGATATAATTTGGTGCGGAGATTCAGCAGCGTATGATAAACGGAGAAGATATCGAGTGTCCTGTGTGTTTAATACATTAGAGCCAAATGGAGTAGCTCAAGCTTTGCCTGACTGTGCCATCATGATCAATGCGCCTGTGATTAAAAGTGACAGTCTAGAGATTAACTCTGTCACTGTTTAAATAGGCTGTGCCAACCCTCCAGCCTTTAATAAACCCACCCATGCCCCTGCTCCCTAGGTTTCAGCCGTAGTTTACACAAGAAAGAGATTCCTTTGAGAAGTGTCACAGGAGTGGTTTTGTTCTCTTCCTGCCCTCATCCCTTCATGCTGGTTCTGATAACGTTTCACAGAAACCCAGACCCCATCACAAAGAGGAGAGACTTAGAGCCACCTCAGGACGGCTTAACACAAAAATGAAAGGAACGTAAAAGCAGTCATTGTGTCATTAGGCACTCTAATATTCCACTTTTAGAAAGTAGTGAAGCTACTATTCCAGACAGTTGTTTGAGTCTACCTTTTTCAGCCATTAATGGCTTGATTCTGATCAACTGAGCACCTGAGGAAGGTCATTGTACGTACATACCATTGTGAGATATACAAGGCATGGTTTTAGACATTTTATTATCTTGGTTAACCCACAACTAAAGTATTGTGCAATTGGTTAGATTCTCAATTAAGTTCTGGGTACATACATTTGAAGTTGGAAGTTTACATACACTCAATTAGTATTTGGTAGCATGGCCTTTAAATTGTTTAACTTGGGTTAAATGTTTCGGGTAGCCTTCCACAAGCTTCCCACAATATGTTGGGTGAATTTAGGCCCATTCCTCCTGACAGAGCTGGTGTAATTGAGTCAGGTTTGTAGGCCTCCTTGCTGGCACACACTTTTTCAGTTCTGTCCAGAAATTCTCTATAGGATTGAGGTCAGGGCTTTGTAATAGCCACTCCAATACCTTGACTTTGTTGTCCTTAAGCCATTTTGCCACATCTTTGGAAGTATGCTTGAGGTCATTGTCCATTTGGAAGACCCATTTGCGACCAAGTTTTAACTTCCTGACTGATGTTTTGAGGTGTTGCTTCAATATATCCATATAATTGTCCTACCACATTATGCCATCTATTTTTTGAAGTGCACCAGTCCCTCCTGCAGCACAGCACCCCCACAACATGATGCTGCGACCCCTGTGCTTCACGTTGGGATGGTGCTCTTCGGCTTGCAAGCCTCCCCCTTTTTCATCCAAACATAACGATGGTCATTATGGCCAAACAGTTCTATTTTGTTCCATCAGAACAAAGGACATTTCTTCAAAAAGTACAATCTTTGTTCCCATGTGCAGTTGCAAACCGTAGGCTGGCTTTTTTTATGGTGGTTTTGGAGTAGTGGCTTCTTCCTTGCTGAGTGGCCATTCAGGTTATGTCGATATAGGACTCATTTTACTGTGGATATAGATACTTTTGTACCTGTTTCCTCCAGCATCTTCACAAGGTCCTTTGATGTTGTTCTGGGATTGATTTGCACTTTTCGCACCAAAGTACGTTCATCTCCAGGAGACAGAGTGCGTCTCTTTCCTGAGCGGTATGACGCCTGCGTAGTCCCATGGTGTTTATACTTGCATACTATTGTTTGTACAGATGAACGTGGTACCTTCAGGTGTTTGGAAATTGCCCCCAAGGAAGAACCAGACTTGTGGAGGTCTATCATTTTTTTCTGAGGTCTTGGCTGATTTCTTTTGATTTTCCCATGATGTCAAGCAAATGTAACCGATGTGAAATGGCTAGCTAGTTCGCGGGCTGCACGCTAATAGCGTTTCAATCAGAGACGTCACTCGCTCTGAGAACTTGAAGTAGTTGTTCCCCTTGCTCCGCAAGGGCCGTGGCTTTTGTGGAGCGATGGGTAACGATGTTGAGGGTAGCTGTTGTCTATGTGTGCAGAAAAGGGTCCCTGGTTCGAGCCCAGGTAGGGGCGAGGAGAGGGACAGAAGCTATACTGTTACACAAAGAGTTACTGAGTTTGAAGGTAGACCTTGAAATACTTCCAGAGGTGCACCTCTAATTGACTCAAATGATGTCAATTAGCCTATCAGAAGCTTCTAAAGCCATGACATAATTTTCTGGAATATTCCAAGCTGTTTAAAGGCACAGTCAATTTAGTGTATGTAAACTTCTGACCCACTGGAATTGTGATACAGTGATTTATAATGGAAATAATCTGTATGTAAACAACTGTTGGAAAAATGACTTGCGTCATGCACAAAGTAGATATCCTTGTCCTAACCGACTTGCCAAAATTATAGTTTGTTAACAAGAAATTTGTGTAGTGGTTGAAAAATGAGTTTTAATGACTCCAACCTAAATGTATGTAAACTTCCGACTTCAACTGTACATGTTAAGAGAAGACAGAACAAAGATCGTAACTGGAACAAATAGCTCCACTATCTCTTTCTTTGCAAGTTTCGGGCAAGTCTATGGGCCAAATGTCCCATCCCCTTCCGAAATAGAAAGAAGCAAACACCTGCAAAATTGTGATTTGTCCGAATAACCAGTGAAGAAAAACCCAACCTGGAACTAATGCTGCTCATCTCACGCATCCCGTTGTGTCATGACAGATCTACGGTCATAGAGAAATTACTAGAGGGGCTATGTCATAAACCCTCAAGGTTCCAGAATAAGGTGAAAATGACAACCATTAAACTATATCAATATTCACGACATAAGAAGGAATTCCCCTCAAATTGGGGAAACAACATTCCTTCCCATTCACCCCGATTGTAAAAGAGACAACTTCGTTGTTGGTTTTTAGTTATACAGAAATAACAAAACATGCCGAAATGTTGATGTGTTGTTCAATGTACATGTAACCAAGTCAAAAATCCCGACCTATGGATCGCAATGCTCCTATGTAGGAAAAAATAGAGCATGCGAGAAGAGCCCTGTGACTTCACGCTATTCGCCTTTGTAGAGTGGGAAATGTGAGGACTCTGTGTCCAATTAGGCTACACGTTACTATGTGTGGAAAACATTTCATCACAGGTAAGGCATATATTTTGTTTAGTATATTTCATTTATAACGCCACTCACTATTTCTAGCTGTATAGTCAATTTGTTTGTGTTGTAGGGCTTGGCTAGCTTAATGTTCCGGTCGGTAGCTAGCTAACTCACTCGGCTCCTAGCACCGTCATTAATAGGGGCATGAGGGAAGCCCTGCAATATTGTTTTTCTAAGTAGTGAGAACAGGCAATGTTGAAAGGTAATCTTTAGACGTGTTGTACTTTTGTAATTGACTAAAACAAGAAGACAACAAGAAAATTGTGTTTGAAAAGGGTCACATTTTTGCTGTGAGTTAATGGGGTAACCTAGGTAACCACAGGTTGTTTTCCCAACAGGCGGGCATTCTATTTAATACCGATCGGGACTATTGTTTGAATGTAATGTTGGCATATTGGCAGTTTAAAGGTGCACTATGCAGAAATCGCTCGGCCATTTCCTGGTTGCAAAAATTCTAATAGTTACCTAATTTCAGTTTATGTGACAAAACAAGCAAGTATAGTGTTGAGAATTATTGTGCCATCTAAACCGATGTGAAATATATTTTCCATAACCCAAAATATTGTATTTTCAGCTGGTGTACAAAACTGAAAGTAAAAGACGCAAAAAACGAAACCTAAAGCATCAATATGTAATTTTAGAAATGTGAAGTATTTTATATATGTAATTCTCATTGAAAACAAGTCTACAAATGTTAGATCAGTTCTATATGTGCTATTTTTATGCTTCCTGTTTTCAAGTTTTGGCATCCTTTGCTTTCGGTTTTGTACACCAGCTTCAAACAGCTGAAAATACAATAATTTGGGTTATGGAAAATATATTTTACAGCGGTTTAGATGATACAATGATTCTCCACACTATATTTGCTTGTTTTGTCACATAAAGTGACATTTGGTGAACTATAATAATTTTAGCAACCAGGAGATGGATGAGCTATTTCTACATAGTGCATCTTTAAGAACAGGAAGCATAGAAATAGCGCACATAGGACAGATCCACCGCTTCTTAGACTTTATTTCAATGAGAATGACAGATCTATAACTCACATTTCTATTTGACTTTAGTCAGATTGCCCAAAAAGTTGCATATTGGAACTTTAATAATAAAAAATAAATAAAAACTGGAACCATTCCTCTGCCTGGCTAACAAACATACAGTGCAGATAAATGATTACAATGAATTATTTTACATAATATCTTATCACATAACTGGAAAACCATGATTGACCAAAGTGGCTGACCTTTATCCCATCATAAGAAGGTTCATGTCCATTTGTGTGTATGTTTTCTGCCCACGAGAGATTAGTCATTTTGAGATGAAGACATGAGAACTGTTACCTCATCTTATGTCTATGAAAAGATCGATGTATCACCATTCTCATGTGGGCCACATTCTCCTATCTGAGTGCTCTGTAACTGACTGATAAGGTCACTTTAAGTGGCCTTTCCCTTTTAGTTACTTATTTAAATCAATACCCGAAAAGGGAATATTCAGGGGAATGTTTTACAGCATGTTTTCTCAGGGCTACTCTGGGGAGTGAGCTTTCCACCCAAATGCACTGTTAATGGACGACCCAAATCTCTTGCACTAACATATGTATTTTCTAGCTGTTACATTTTTTATTTTTTTTCATGTGACGACTAGTATGTGCAGGACCTTTTATGAATCTGTTGACAGTCTGGATGTAAAGTTCCTTAGCACTGACTCATGCATTCACAGCCCTTTTAAATGAAATACTGAGCTCTCTAATGCAATGAAAGATACCTAAATGCTTAAGGGGCAACTAATAATTAATGTTGTCTGTTAATGTCTGATTGTTGAACATGTGTCATTAGATTGGACCCCAAAGCAGTTACCGTTACAAAGGGGCTCATATGTAGACAAAGGAAGCTGAGAAGCAGAAATCAGTTATTTCAAGTTTCTGGATATATTTAAAAGGCACATTCAGAAGCGTAGTACATTAGTGGTAGTCCTATAGAAATAGCCAGTGGTGTGTGGTTCGGAAAGGTTATATTTTCATTACTGACATTTTGTATAAAGTTGCATGAGAAAATGGATGCATGCGTTTTTCCATCTCTCGTCACAGCCGTTACATGCAGTTGACTGAAAACCATTGAGTTCATATTTATTGGCAGAGTAGGCTGAGTCATTGTTGAGCGCCACAAGAACGGCATTGTTTGGCACCCTCGATCCATGACCATTCCTAAGTTAACTACAACATTCATTTAACTCTACTAAACAATCAAGGGCTTGGGATAATGCGGTTGGGGGATGTCAGTTCTACATGCCTAGCTCATGCTTGCACAAAAATGGCAAAGAGGTTACTGTACAGAATGGGGATTGTGAAGCACAAGGGGAGAAGAACAGATGTTAGATATCAGAGGCACAGATCACACAAAGGGTATTCCACCAAACACTCTCACCTTGGAACTCAGCGCACACATCGCCCCAACCAACTGTGAGATTTGGATACAGATATTGCTTTCCACAAATGCATATGGTTCCCCTAACATAGTGCTCTTTGTTGTTGAGGGCTTCAACAATATAACAGTTTTTGCATTCACAGTTTGTAGCAGAACTTATTTAACTTATGGTGGTCTGTGTTAATAGTATGCACAGGTTTTCTTAAGTTGTTTTGAATCGTTTTGTTTTAATGGTAAGGATGGCTAAAGGTGCGGTCATGTATAGACATGCTATGTCTCTTCTTGTATTATCTTGTATCTTAAAATCAATGTTATACACATACACACACACACACACACACACACACACACACACACACACACACACACACACACACACACACACACACACACACACACACACACACACACACACACACACACACACACACACACACACACACACACACACACACACACACACACACACACACACACACACACACACACACACACACACACACACAGAGAGACTCTGCTCGGATCTGACTCCATTAGTTACACTTATGTATTGAGCAGGATCCCAAACAGGGAAGCAAGTGGTTTGATCTTCTTCATGGAGAGGACAGCAGTAGGGAAACCCTTGTGTCTCTCTGCATTCCAAATCTAGTTCCTGGCTCTGGAACGGATGGATGAGACAGCCATTCCAAAGCCCATTAGAACTGGCATTTCAGAATAGATTTAACTAAATGGCTGATGCCGTGAGCCTGATAGGCCGAGTCTTCCGTAAGTGTGTCACTGCGCCAGATGGACTCTTTGCTAGAATACATTTGATTATTAATTATGAAACAGACCCTTTAATTTGTACCGTGCATCATGAAAGAAATCACACAGTAGAAATGGCATAACACAGACAGAGTGATTATAACTATATAGACCCTGACTGTGACAAATAGATAACAGCCACCTTTCAAATTTCATGAACATGATTTTTCTCCCTCTCTGAGGGTGCACGTCAGATGGGAGCCGCCTTGAGGTTTGCTGAGGTTTTCCTCTCTCCTTTGTCTGGCCGTCCAGCTCTATGAAGGCTAGTGATCCAATGTGTCTGTAAACCAGGGCTTTCTCCATGCCACCTTTAACCCATTCTACTGGGGCTCCTTGAAGGCCCTCTCAAGGCGTTGCTATGTGAATGACCAGCATGAAAGGATTCCCTAGTCCACTGCACAGAGTTTGGGGGGAGGAGGGGGGTGGATTAAAAGTCACGCTGTTAACGGTACAGCTCCCAAGGATTGGCGGACCCTCAAACCGCCGAGTGCCCTGGCAGCTGGAGAAGCCAGCTCAAAAGCCCCACGCCGGGAAGCATTCTCTCCCGCTCTTTACAGGAGGCTGCTAAGGAATCTGCACATACACAGAGGGGAAAAAACAACCCCCTTTTCTCACATTTCTGACAGAGTTTAGGCAAACTATAGACAGCCCATAGTAGATCATTCTGCACATTAATCTTCTGCCGATCTACCATTCAAGTGTTTAATTGCTATATTGTAATTACTTCACCACCATGGCCTATTTATTTCCTTAACTTACCTCATTTGCACTCACTGTATATAGACTTTTTGTTTTCTTTTGTTCTACTGTATTATTGACTGTATGTTTTGTTTATTCCATGTGTAACTCTATGTTGTTGTATGTGTCGAATTGCTACGCTTTATCTTGGCCAGGTCGCAGTTGCAAATGAGAACTTGTTCTCAACTAGCTTACCTGGTTAAATAAGGTGAAATATATATATATATTTAACTCATTTGTTGTGCAAATAACTTTTTACCATGTGGATTTATTTGTAAATATAAAAATACATAGTTTTTCTTTTTAGAGATTCTGAGAATAGTGGTTTTGATCTTTATAAACCTTCTGTTAGGCTGCAGTTAAATCCACAGCGGCTTAAAGCCAGTGGGATTTCAGGTCTATTAATGAATTGTTTTCATTTTTGGTTTGAATGATTAAGTCAGATAGTCACAGATTTCGTGCACATTTTCTCTTTTTATGACCCTGATGTAATTATTTTACCTGACAGTCAGGGATATGGAGAATATTGAAGACAATGCAGGCATACCAATAGAGGATTAATCCTGCAGACAAAAGCATTTGTTTTGAAAAGAGGCGGTGAGCTGTCAGAGAGAAAAGAGGACAATGAAGTCCAAATTGAAATTCCTCCCAGTGTGGCCTTTCACATTAAAAATAAATGACATTGTTTGGAGACCAGGTACTCCTCCGGGGGACTGGGCCATTGTCTGCCTGCAGTGAGGTTACAGTGTGGCCGCAGGTCACCCCGCTGAGGCTCTGACTGATGATGAGGCCGTGACATAAGCCACCGCTTCTTCCCACTGGAATGGCCTTTATGGATCTGGCAGCTTAAAAACTTTAAAGGCACTCTGAAGTAAAATGGGACTGAGAAACCTCAGGCGATGCATCTCTGAAGCTTGTTTATCATAATAGCATCAACATATATGCACCTTTTATCATCTTGCCTCAGTAATGCCTCTTACTAAAACAGTAATAAGAGACAAATGTTTTGATTCAGATTTTTCAAGCAATATTTTCAATAGGGTGGTCATTGTTATCATGTGACTGTATTGGCTGGAACTTGATCGCTTGACAGCCACTGTTATAGGAATAGTGGGACACTGATTTACTGAGTTTAGATTATGTGTAATGAAATGTATACTCCAGTGACTGATTTAACCTAATATTTGAGTTTGAATTTTCTCCACACTAAAACTGTCTTAAAGCAATTAGTCTTGGAGCATTTGTCATGAGTGCTGGCTGGTGCCCATACGTATCTGTAGGGGAAATTAAACGTGATTATGTAAACTAACAGATGTATTGTAAATCTAAGGCAAAGGCAAGGAGCTCGATGGGAGGGGGGGAGTTGGAGCACTTGACACTTCAAACAGATCCTTCAGCTCAACATCTGCCATACTAAAGCATCCAACATGCAATACCCAAGTCCTAATGGTTATTTAATACAGGCAACAATATCCAAGCATTAGACTTCTCTCTGACATATCAGGGGAGCTGCTGTGCTCGATTCCGATGATTCCAGTGTTCCCAAATTTAGTCAGTCTGAATAATCTGCTGAAAGAAGAGGTAGGAGGAAGCTCTGAAAACAGCAGTCCTCTGGTGCATTGTGTTGGCATTAAGGTTGCCAGCTGCGTGACAAGTGTTATTATAGTGTGTCAGCATTTATCCCCTCAGAGTGAGGTTTGAAAAATAGCCTGGCTTAGCACCCAGAAAGTCTATTCAGGATTTTTAATGTATTTCTTATTCTCTGTGGGAAGGAAACAGAACCAGGGAAGAATTAAGTCATCAAGAATCAAATGTAGAAAATATCACATGGTTAAAATAGTTTAATTTCTAAATCCCAATAAAGAGAATGAACTAGTCTTATGCAATATTCAATTAAGATTTTTTTCCTGGGAAGAAAAAGTTGCCAAAGAGGAAAATTGCTGTGATTGGACAATATGGCTGTGGTGGTCGTCTCCATTTAGCATTGTGTCTGCTCAAGCATATCAACCACTTTCTATCTGTGTTCTGGTCAAGTGCTAGATGAACAGTGCGTGTCCACAGTCACATTGCAAGGCAAGGTTGCAGCTGTCTCCACAAAAGGGAAGACTTGTTGGGTAGAGGGAGTCTCCGGTGTCAGTGTGGCCAAACTCAGTGAGATTAAGGCCTAGTATCTGTTGCAGATGGTAGTAATATAGCTTGGTGATAATATAGCTTCCCTAATAGCGTGTCTTTCCCCCTGCTGTCTTAAGCTATTAGCCAGCTGTTCCTCAAAAGCAAAACCAAATGGTGTCTTGAGAAGACTATAATTAAAAAGGAAATAACCCTACTGAAACAAAAACGGAATAACTGGACTGTCATCTTTCTGTCTGTCAGACCAGAGCTGTAATACACGCTCCAGGCACTAAAACAGACCTGTTCCAACCTTATCACAACAGCTTTGTTTGGATTTCTCCTGTTTCTTGTTGCTCCTGACAACTGTTGTTGAAACTTTGGTTTCACAAGAGAGAGATTTGCCTTTTTGCAATTAGCTATTTAAATGAAATGATGCAGCAGAAGCAAGTTTAGTATGTTCCATACAAATAGTCTGTATGTCTAGTTTTAACCTACACTGAGTGTACAAAACATTAGGAACACCTTCCTAATGTTGAGTGGCAACCCCCCTTTGCCTTCAGACGAGCCTCAATTCGTCGGGGCATGGACTCAAGGTGTCAAGGGCATTCCACAGGGATGCTGGCCCATGTTGACTCTAATTCTTCCCACAGTTGTGTCAAGCTGTCTGGATGTCCTTTGGGTGGTGGACCATTCTTGGTACACACAGGAAACTGTTGAGTATGTAAAACCCAGCAGAGTTGGAGTTCTTGACACAAACCGGTACGCCTGGTACCTACTACCATACCCAATTTAAAGGCACTTAACTATTTTGTCTTGTCCATTCATCCTCTGAATGACACACATACACAACCCATGTTTCAATTCAATTTCTCAAGGCTTAAAAATCATTATTTAACCTGTCTCCTCCCCTTCATCTACACGGATTGAAGTGGAGTTAACAAGTGACACCAATAAGGAATCACAGCTTTCACCTGGATCCACCTGGTCAGTCTATGTCATGGAAAGAACATGTTCTTAATGTTTTGTACACTCAGTGTATATTTTAGTTTACTGGTTGACCTTTCATCTGAGTGAGTTGTTAATATTGAGATTATTCACCCTTATTTAGCATTGTTCTGTGGTCGGCTTAACTTGTTTCCAACCAGCATGACAAGGAATCACACAAAGTGTTGAAAAGGTCAAAGTTCAAGACGTTGTTTTATCTATGCTTCCTCTTGACAGTAAACAGACGGTTCCCATCATGTTGGGGCGGCAGGTAGCCTAGTGGTTAGAGCGTTAGACTAGTAACCAAAAGGTTGCAAGATCAAATCCCTGAGCTGACAAGGTAAACACCTGTTGTTCTGCCCCTGAACAAGGCAGTTAACCCACTGTTCCTAGGCCGTCATTGAAAATAAGAATTTCTTCTTAACTGACTTGCCTAGTTAAATAAAGGTAAAACCCCCAAGAAATGTGTTGGGTGGAGATTCTATTTGCATTTATATAGATGTGGCTGGCTCTATCTCTCTTGTTAACCAACATTGTTGCGGTCAACAGGTTTTTCAAGACAGACCTGTGGTGCGATATGTTGATATAATACATCACAGACTATGCCCTCTAATCAGCAATACTGTGATCACCAGCAGTGGAATTGTTACATTGTGCTACTCTCAATGAAACAATATGAGATTGAGTTGTCTTTCCCAATGACAGGCTGTCATTCGATCCTTTTTGGTTCCCCTCGCCTACTATTACCCCGTGTAGTTTTCTCATCCCGACTTGACTCTGAAAGGAGTCTCTTTGGTGTGGTAGTTAATAAAAGGGAGTAGGGGCAGTCAGATGCAAATCTGGTCAGGCCAAGACATGCACTTATTTTGATTTATGTGTGCGTTTAGTGGGTTTTGGTTAAACCCATTAGAAATGACTTCTCGGTTGTGCAGGGCTCAACGTGTGAAGTGGTGTAATACTTCTCTAGAAAATGATCTGTCTTTGATTAATGTAGTCTTACTATGCACCTGGGACAAGTCTTGACAATGAAATGGTTGTTGTCATAGATGTTTGAACTTGCTCTGAGCCAGGTATTTTGTGAGCGTACAAGGCTTTTTTCCTTGGAGAGGTGTTAGCGAGACAGACTAGTTACATTCTTACTTGTCTACATAGGGTTAGCATGGAGACGGCAGCTTCGATATCAGCTCTTACTGCCAAATTAATTAGTTCTGTCTACTGTAATGGTGAATTAGTGCTACTGATTCCTCTTGTAGGATAGAAGACACTATTCATGCCAATGCAGCCCACTGAGCGAATCAACTAATCACATTTTCCGTCTGTTTTAAATCCAAGGCAAGGGACTTTTTTTGGCCCCTTCTTTTTATTCACGTTAATGGAAGTTATATTACAATTATTGACATGGGTCTCTCAGGCTACTCAGGTTATGCGTTCTTCCAGTCTGCTGAGTAAAACTTGTTTATTTCCTGGTTGTTTGGGCAGAGGGTAATCAGTTCTCAGTGTGTAACCTGATCAGCAACACCATTGCGGTGCCAGATCCTCATTAAGTCCTTCCTGAAACAGTAAGTCTATGGAAATTCCTGCTGAATTCAGATGACCCTCAATCACATCAAATTCTGCCTGAGAATGTCAGTGAACAATATTCTGCATTAACTGCAAGGTTTGTTTTCCCCTCGAGCAAGACTGCAGTCTCTCTGATAGGAAATATAGAGTATAGCATTGAGAAATACCATGAATAATATTATTTGTTGACAAATGCAGCTTAAAGGAGTATGTACATTGCTAATGTATTAGCTTAAAATCATTTGGAAAATGTTCTTATGAGTCTCAAGGTTATAGGAGTTTATAGGAGTGAGTAACCTGTTGCCAGTGGGCCGGTTAGAGATTGTATTATTGAGAGACTTTCCCCCCAGTCAGAAACATAAAGAGAGCTGCCAATCACGCATTCCATGTCAACGCTAAAGGGGGATGGAAGGAGCCAGCCTCATCGTCTCATTCCTCTGACCTGTGGCATTCTTTCCTCCTAACCAAAGCGATGGGAATGTGGGCAGAAGTCATGGACGTATCTGGGGAACCTGCCCCAGGAATGCTCCGCTTGTCCAATTGAGTCTTGGACAATAGTTGTGATGGTTCATTTCCTAACAAAGAACGATCAATATTGAACACTGTTACAAGGGGGTAGAGAATAAATAAAAACCATTATACCTCCCATAGTTTGTTCAGTTGGATCATAAATCTTGTCTCCCTGTCAGGTTTTGTCCTGAACTACTGTTGCCATGCTTTTGCATATGGGAACTGTCCTAAGGTCATATGTGTTCTTTAGACTTATTACTGGCAAGGACTTGCTTCTGTGCTGCCGGGCATGAGCAAGACAAATTATGCTGCCTTGCTGGAGTCGAAGTAGCTAATTATCTTCCCCAAACCAAGGCAAAACTGGGGAAGAAGCAGAGAACACATGACCTGAAAGCAGTGTTGAGGAGGAAAAAAAAGTTTAGTAAAAGAAAAACACAAGTTTTGTCTCTTATATGCAGTGGTGTAAAGTACTTAAGTAAAAATACTTGAAAGTACTACTTAAGTTGATTTTTTGGGGGGTATCTGTACTTTTACTTCACTACATGTACTTTTTGCTCCATACATTTTCCCTGACATCCAAAAGTACTCGTTACATTTTGAATGCTTAGCAGGAAAGGAAAATGGTCCAATGCATGCACATATCAAGAGAACAAACCTGGTCATCCCTACTGTCTCTGATCTGGCGAACTCACTGAACACATGCTTTCTTTGTAAATGATGTCTGGGTGTTGGAGTGTGGCCCTGGCTATAGGTAAATTATGTCTGAGTGTTGGCGTGTGGCCCTGGCTATAGGTAAATGATGTCTGAGTGTTGGCGTGTGGCCCTGGCTATAGGTAAATGATGTCTGAGTGTTGGCGTGTGGCCCTGGCTATAGGTAAATGATGTCTGAGTGTTGGCGTGTGGCCCTGGCTATAGGTAAATGATGTCTGAGTGTTGGAGTGTGGCCCTGGCTATAGGTAAATGATGTCTGAGTGTTGGAGTGTGGCCCTGGCTATAGGTAAATGATGTCTGAGTGTTGGAGTGTGGCCCTGGCTATAGGTAAATGATGTCTGAGTGTTGGAGTGTGGCCCTGGCTATAGGTAAATGATGTCTGAGTGTTGTAGTGTGGCCCTGGCTATAGGTAAATGATGTCTGAGTGTTGGAGTGTGGCCCTGGCTATAGGTAAATGATGGCTGAGTGTTGGAGTGTGGCCCTGGCTATAGGTAAATGATGTCTGAGTGTTGGAGTGTGGCCCTGGCTATAGGTAAATGATGTCTGAGTGTTGGAGGTAAAAATGATGTCTGAGTGTTGAAGTGTGGCCCTGGCTATAGGTAAATGATGTCTGAGTGTTGGAGTGTGGCCCTGGCTATAGGTAAATGATGTCTGAGTGTTGAAGTGTGGCCCTGGCTATAGGTAAATGATGTCTGAGTGTTGGAGTGTGGCCCTGGCTATAGGTAAATGATGTCTGAGTGTTGGAGTGTGGCCCTGGCTATAGGTAAATGATGTCTGAGTGTTGGAGTGTGGCCCTGGCTATAGGTAAATGATGTCTGAGTGTTGGGTGTGGTAAATGATGTCTGAGTGTTGGAGTGTGGCCTGGCTATAGGTAAATGATGTCTGAGTGTTGGAGTGTGGCCCTGGCTATAGGTAAATGATGTCTGAGTGTTGGAGTGTGGCCCTGGCTATAGGTAAATGATGTCTGAGTGTTGGAGTGTGGCCCTGGCTATAGGTAAATGATGTCTGAGTGTTGGAGTGTGGCCCTGGCTATAGGTAAATGATG
Organism: Oncorhynchus keta; assembly: GCF_023373465.1. Lineage (NCBI taxonomy): Eukaryota > Metazoa > Chordata > Actinopteri > Salmoniformes > Salmonidae > Oncorhynchus > Oncorhynchus keta. The sequence continues at coordinate 50,553 of NW_026288751.1, read as the reverse complement.
TCTGAGTGTTGGAGTGTGGCCCTGGCTATAGGTAAATGATGTCTGAGTGTTGGAGTGTGGCCCTGGCTATAGGTAAATGATGTCTGAGTGTTGGAGTGTGGCCCTGGCTATAGGTAAATGATGTCTGAGTGTTGGAGTGTGGCCCTGGCTATAGGTAAATGATGTCTGAGTGTTGGAGTGTGGCCCTGGCTATAGGTAAATGATGTCTGAGTGTTGGAGTGTGGCCCTGGCTATAGGTAAATGATGTCTGAGTGTTGGAGTGTGGCCCTGGCTATAGGTAAATGATGTCTGAGTGTTGGAGTGTGGCCCTGGCTATAGGTAAATGATGTCTGAGTGTTGGAGTGTGGCCCTGGCTATAGGTAAATGATGTCTGAGTGTTGGAGTGTGGCCCTGGCTATAGGTAAATGATGTCTGAGTGTTGGAGTGTGGCCCTGGCTATAGGTAAATGATGTCTGAGTGTTGGAGTGTGGCCCTGGCTATAGGTAAATGATGTCTGAGTGTTGGAGTGTGGCCCTGGCTATAGGTAAATGATGTCTGAGTGTTGGAGTGTGGCCCTGGCTATAGGTAAATGATGTCTGAGTGTTGGAGTGTGGCCCTGGCTATAGGTAAATGATGTCTGAGTGTTGGAGTGTGGCCCTGGCTATAGGTAAATGATGTCTGAGTGTTGGAGTGTGGCCCTGGCTATAGGTAAATGATGTCTGAGTGTTGGAGTGTGGCCCTGGCTATAGGTAAATGATGTCTGAGTGTTGGAGTGTGGCCCTGGCTATAGGTAAATGATGTCTGAGTGTTGGAGTGTGGCCCTGGCTATAGGTAAATGATGTCTGAGTGTTGGAGTGTGGCCCTGGCTATAGGTAAATGATGTCTGAGTGTTGGAGTGTGGCCCTGGCTATAGGTAAATGATGTCTGAGTGTTGGAGTGTGGCCCTGGCTATAGGTAAATGATGTCTGAGTGTTGGAGTGTGGCCCTGGCTATAGGTAAATGATGTCTGAGTGTTGGAGTGTGGCCCTGGCTATAGGTAAATGATGTCTGAGTGTTGGAGTGTGGCCCTGGCTATAGGTAAATGATGTCTGAGTGTTGGAGTGTGGCCCTGGCTATAGGTAAATGATGTCTGAGTGTTGGAGTGTGGCCCTGGCTATAGGTAAATGATGTCTGAGTGTTGGAGTGTGGCCCTGGCTATAGGTAAATGATGTCTGAGTGTTGGAGTGTGGCCCTGGCTATAGGTAAATGATGTCTGAGTGTTGGAGTGTGGCCCTGGCTATAGGTAAATGATGTCTGAGTGTTGGAGTGTGGCCCTGGCTATAGGTAAATGATGTCTGAGTGTTGGAGTGTGGCCCTGGCTATAGGTAAATGATGTCTGAGTGTTGGAGTGTGGCCCTGGCTAGGTAAATGATGTCTGAGTGTTGGAGTGTGGCCCTGGCTATAGGTAAATGATGTCTGAGTGTTGGAGTGTGGCCCTGGCTATAGGTAAATGATGTCTGAGTGTTGGAGTGTGGCCCTGGCTATAGGTAAATGATGTCTGAGTGTTGGAGTGTGGCCCTGGCTATAGGTAAATGATGTCTGAGTGTTGGAGTGTGGCCCTGGCTATAGGTAAATGATGTCTGAGTGTTGGAGTGTGGCCCTGGCTATAGGTAAATGATGTCTGAGTGTTGGAGTGTGGCCCTGGCTATAGGTAAATGATGTCTGAGTGTTGGAGTGTGGCCCTGGCTATAGGTAAATGATGTCTGAGTGTTGGAGTGTGGCCCTGGCTATAGGTAAATGATGTCTGAGTGTTGGAGTGTGGCCCTGGCTATCAGTGAAAAACAAGAACATGTTGCCGTCTGGTTTGGTTAATACAAGCAATTTGAAATGATTTTATTGTATTTTTGATACTTATTTTTGATACTTTTTGATACTTTTATTTTTGATACTTAAGTATATTTTAGCAATTACATTTACTTTTGATACTTCAGTATATTTAAAACCAAATACTTTTAGACTTTTACTCAAATAGTATTTTACTGACTTTCACTTTTACTTGAGTAATTTTCTATTAAGGTATGTTTACTTTTACTCAAGTATGATATTTGGGTACTTTTTCCACCACTGCTTATGTGTACCATTGGTTTGTATTGTTTTATTTTTCAATGAGCTTTTTCCTAGTGGCCTTGAAGGGATATAACAGCAGAAGAGACACAATCAGATCTTCACATCTTTATGGCGGTTTTAGTTGAGCATTTCTGATGAATGGCAGCCACTGTGTATGAGTATATTGAAAAAATGAGGTTGCTTTAGTTTTGCCCTCTTTGATATCACAGATAAGCCCAAACAATGAACACTGAGTGGTTGAACATTTATTATATGCCCCTGATTCAAATGTCTGTCCATAACTAGTGCTAGCTAGTATTTCCCCTTGTAAATGTGTGATACATTTATGTCCATGTGCCATGCAGCCAAATATATATGTGGTATGTTTCTTCTGCCTCAGAAACACATTTTGTTAAAGCCCTTTTGATATCGAATAAAAAAATAAAAAAGCTTATCGAGTAGCAGGGGATGTCAGATAAATGTAGCACTAGTCTTAATTTACGCCCTCCATCCACACCTTTATCTCCAGTCCCAGGTAATAGCCTGCCTTCCTCTGAACCTTATATCACAGAATGTCTCATCATGTCATCCCCATCTCCATGAGGCCACACTGATATATCCTCATTAGAAGCACATACAGTATTACAGTCAGAGGCAGACGCCCAAATTAAACCCATTTAAGGAGCATCCTTCCCTGAGGACCTGTGTTTTGGCCACCGTTCAGATCAGGGCTGGGCCGGCTGGGCTGCCACTAGCCCCCTGGGTCTGTAGTGGGTTTCCTCAGATGATTAGAGTCCATCTGGGGTTGGGCTTTATCCAGGACTGGAAACATGTCTCTCAGAACCACAGTGACTCTGGTATGTCTTAGAATGGACCTAGATTTGATTGATTTATGTTACAAATTTGTACATCTAAATTGAGGAGTGTAGGTAACAATCAAAAAATATTAAAGCAAAATGTTCAGTATGAGGTCTTTGTGGTCAAAGTTGCATAGTTGAGAGTTGCCAACATTCAGATGTAGGCCCTAACAGTCCATTGATGCTCATGCTGGCTTCGCTTGCCAAGTGGCATTTTTACTGTGGTACATTTTTTTGTGATGAATCCCACCCTCATTCCTAGGCGGAATTCATAATTTAGCAATCTTGTTGGTATTCTACAGCGTAGGCTGAGACATATTTAGTCATACAGGCAGCAGGAAGGATGTGTGGAAAATCTTCAGTGGAAAAGGGAGTGTCTAAATTAGTCATGCTGCAGATACAGTACTTTACTGCTTCTGTGGCTGATTCCCTATAGCTAGTGTTTTCTGCAAGTTTATTAGTGTGTAAGCACTGTGTAGGAGACTATGATATTATTTCTTCGTATTCAACTACAGTCTGCAGTGCACTTCTATGATGTGACTGATAATTATCCAGTGAATTATTAAGCCATTGGTCACTTTTCGATATGTAGTAAAATGCTGCTACAGTGAACCAAACCCCAGTCACAGTGACACAACTCTTCATACTGCCACAGAATCCTCAGCCTGTTTGAAGGTAATTGGGATAATGAGATCATTCACACAGCCAGCCCTGGGCTGCAGTCTCCAGCCCACGAGAACTGGGAACTGATATACTCCAAACTGGGCTCTTGATCTGGAGGAGTCACAGCCATGTTGCCAATTACTGTATCCCTGGTAATCTCAGGCAGCTCCATGCACTGCAGACCAAAATAGACGTCAAAGCAAAGCAGATGTAATGGAGATAGTAAGGAGGGTGATTATTTCTCTCTACCTGTAGGGGGCATCTGTCGCTGTTGCTCCTGGGCTCGCCGAGTCACCGTGTCCCCTTCGATATGTAATTTAACATTTCTGTGAGGGTATTGCAACTTTAAGATAACACATTAACACCCTTCTAACTGTTTATGTGTGCCTGATCCTCTGTCTACGTACTAACTGCCCATTTGCTTTTCAAAGCCGGGTTGAAGGTAAAATGTATTGAAATGGCTATGATACTTACAGCAGAGCACTGTGATGCACGTGCCTTGAGCGCCTCTGGAAACCAGACTGTAGCTCATTGACACAAATTCCATTATTCCACACTGAACTCACTAAACAATGAACAGTCTGTATTTGAGCAACATTAACCAAGGAATTGGTTTGTTGTGAATGCTATCACAGGTCTTTTTTATACTGTACCCCATTAATGGACGTAAATATACCCGCGTTAATGTGTATTTGCTGTTGAAGATACAAAAAAAGTTATGTTATTTTTGGAAATTATATGAAGTTCAAACACAATCAACCTGATTTGAAAAAAGAAAAATGTGTACAATATGGCAATCGTTTAATAATGCTACACTAATAATTTATTGACCAGTACCAACAGTTTCAGCTGCAGTTGTCTGTCTTTTGGACAGGGTTGCAACATCCATATCATGTTGTAAAATATTGTATTTTAACACAATCACAGACTTGTAGGAAAAGTTTTAAAGATTGGATGCAATGTTTAGAGCGTGTTGATTTGCTTTTTTGAGGCATTTATTTTTCTTCTCTCACTGCATAACAGCTTGTTTGAGTTGCGGTTACCTTACCCTCAAATTACTGTCAAAGCAAGAATATGTTTTTCTGTTAGTTAATGATTTGCAGGCTTGAAGGAAAATAATACCTGCCAATCTCCATTTTCATCCAACCTTAAAAACTAGGACCACAGGAAAACTACTTCTGGTGAAATAAACAACAGATATTATTCAAAGAGCCCAAATCCTTCAACTGCAAAAAAATGATGAGCAAGTTTGCATTTGTCAATTTTGTCTTCAACTGGAATTGACTGATAATTGTAAATGTTAAATAACTAAGTATTCAACGTGCACGTTTGAATGTTTAGAGTGTATCCTGCCCTCTAGCTAGCCTGAGGCCTATTGATGGAGTTGTATGAATGGTGATGGCTTTAGAGTCCCAGACTAGTTGCACCCCTCTCTGATATTCCATTGGATAGCCTAAATCCTCCAGCAACGGGGCATTGTGGGATGGAAGGGTCTGCCAAGTCATGTGCTTGAATTCCCCCTTGGAATGTGGGAAGGGGAGGTGGGGTGGGGAGAGTGTGGCCATGCCACTCATGAGAGATCTTTCCCCCGTTGGCTGTGTGAAGATCTCAGTAGCATTGTGAGAGCATGTGAATGAATAACCTTCATTTGCATGGACTACGTATAGCAGCTCTTTAATTGGTTGCATTCAAGCCAGTCTTAAGTCTGTGTTCAGTTGTTTAAAAGTGTGTGTGTGTGTGTGTGTGTGTGTGTGTGTGTGTGTGTGTGTGTGTGTGTGTGTGTGTGTGTGTGTGTGTGTGTGTGTGTGTGTGTGTGTGTGTGTGTGTGTGTGTGTGTGTGTGTGTGTGTGTGTGTGTGTGTGTGTGAGAGAGAGGCAGGGAGAGAGTTTAAGTCATGTGCGTAATGTTAAAATAGGAAAGCAGACTGCTGTGATAATGATGCACTGTGAAGTTTATCGTTCGTCTGAGCACGCCTTGGGGAGGGGCGATTCTGAGCTCACTCTATAAGTGGGGATGGGGGGTGTTCCATTCAATCACATGAATTACAGTGCTGTTGATTAATAAATATAATCAATAACAAATGCAACTGAAAATAATTGTGTGTGACTACAATGCAAATTAAAACTTACACTTTATATTCTTTTCCTGGCTTTGAATAAATTGACTTCAGTTTTATTCACAGAAAAAAAGTATTTTCCTTAATTTTGAATAAGATTAGAAAACATTTGCTCTCCTGTCCCTGTAGACTATGTAATCATTTTTAATCAGAGATGATGTGTGTGTGCGAGCGAGAGAATGTGGGAAAGGGAGAGAGGAAGCGGGAAAAATTGCACAGAAATCATAACGTTTCTATGGAAACTTGTTTATGCCCCACTGGTGCATCTTGTAAATCCGATTGGCGAGAGAATGAGGCCTTGTCTCCTCCAAAGCCTGAAAGGAACTGCCCAGGCTCTAAGTGTGTAGGAGGCCCAAATGAGTGAAGAACAAAGGAGGGCTATTTTTTCAGTCTTTCACAGTTGATAATGAGCAGCGCAGACAATGGAGATGAGTTTGCTTCTTCAAGTTTCCCATATTGCTTGAGATTGTCCCCTTGCACCTGGTATATTTGACACATATTTGATTGTCGTTTTCCTAGCAGTGGGAAAGATACTGGGACATTTGCATTTTATTTTATTTTTATTCCTACTTTGGTTTGTTCAAGCAAAAATGTGCATCAGTGACAGTTCACAGAAGTTGATGTCTTCATTGACAGGCTGAATGAATGTCTCTGATTCAGTGTTTGACCACGTTAGATTCCTGGTATAATGGAGCCAAATGTCTGCCAGAGGTTGTAACCTTTTGGAAGCTGATTTTAATGCAAATATGTTGACTCCTAAACCATCCAATTTAAGATTTGAATAAAATATTGTCTTCACTTGTTTTTCTTGCTAAATAAGGCCTTAAAGGTGGGTTAATTTGGTTTATCACTCACTCAATGTTTTTATAATGATGAAACTAAGATAACAATGTTGTAAAACGATAACAGAAGCTGGATTAATCCGGCGGCCCCTTATCTATAAGTATTCATTCCCCACGGTTTAAAAGGGTGTTTTTCTAATGATTACTAGATTATAGACTTTGAGGGGCTGTGTCTTGAGATTGAGAGCAGCAGTCACAATATGTTTTTGGGACTGTGTCTCTGTTGGACCCCAGTGATTTTTATTTAGCATGTGAGGCTGAGATAAGGTGTTGGCCTGCTACCTAATTATGTTAAACAGTATCCCAGGGGCCTTGGAGTGGAGGCAGTATCAGGCCTGTCAGGTCCAGGGTGGCAACTTATGGCAGGAGAGGAGGCAACATGGCTATGGAGGATTAGCTCAATATTGAAATCAAATCCACTTTTATTTTTTAAAATCTGTTTTCACAAATGTACTATTTGTCCCAAATATTGCTATTTGTCCCTGCCCTGGAAGACCCTAAAAATTGAATTGCAGATAGTTGCAGATGTTATACTTGCTAGTTATTGTGCTTGCCATCATTGTATCATTATCCAGTAAAAGGACTGACCACTCACTGTTTCCCCCCACTATTGTCTGTGATAGTTTATTATGTAAATGCAGGTTACTTGTTATAACAATGAGTTATGGTGAGTCAGACATGCTTGTAACCATATGATATATAATGCATTTTTGAGGATGCATCCTAAACTGAATGTTTATTTATTACAAAAAGATCCTGGTGTGCTAGCTGCATGTAACATCACTTTTAAAACCCTACTGACCGTGGAGAAAGCAGTAATAACACCATTCTTTCTCTGATGAAAAATGACCATTGAAAGTATTTGTAAGATGGTAAACTGAATGAAATGGCAATCATTTAGCACCCCTGATGAATATGCTAATCAATCTCATTAATATTCATTATGCTTTAAAACTCACATAATACCCCACTGTGTCTGCTGATTTCTGTCCCTGAAAATAATAGTGATGAAAACGAAAAAAACTCTTGCCTGCCATGTCAAATTGTCACTCTTTAAACCGCATTTCCTATGGAAAGTGGTGGGAGGATATTCAGAGCTCAAAGCCCTAATCGTGAAGATGACCTGTAATTTCCAGTGTTCAGTCTGGAATTTGAACACTGTCTTTGCTTTGCTTCTTAGCTCAACAGAGCAGCAGTCCTGTTTGATCAGCACAAAGGGAATGGAGGATCTGTTTGGGCATCCCTTTGGTAGATGGAGTAGTAATTGGTAGATGGAGTAGTAATAGGCAGTCAAAGATTTACAAAACCTGAGACATCCTAATCGGCACAGAGGAGCAGCAGACAGGGTATTGTGTTGTTTTTAAGGTATCCTTGTCTTATATCCTTCTCTGACATGTATAGCTACTCGATCATTGTTGTTGTGCATTTAGTCAGGGTTGTGTTTTTGTAGGTGTATTATTCTCTATTTTTGTTGGACCACACAGGGTACTGCAGGCAACCATCAACACAAGTTGCTCTGACACAGTTTATAGAGAAATACCTAACATGGCTTTTGTCATATTGTTCTATTGATGTACTCTATTTTGAGGTGCTTGTGTCAGACCATAGCTGTGAACTGAAGAGGGGGCTACTGAGAGACAACAGAATGAGACAGTCAGTGTCGGTGTTGCAGACAGCCATGAGTTATGTGTTGCTCACTTTGGTTTAAAATACAGTTGGTTTTTATTTCTTTTGTATATACTGCTAGTCGGCAGCTACCTCAAATGCAGTGAATCCTTTGTTAGGTGCAGGACTTTATGCTGGCCCCTGGCCGTTTACCTTATCCTCTGAGGATCCCATGACCGTAAATACAGAGGATTAGAACAGAGAGAGCATTGCTGCTTTGTGGAGGATTGAGTGTTAGTTTGAGAAAGTTTGCTAACAGAGCTACATTATATACACACTTTGAAGAGGGCATTTCCATTGGCTCAGAAACACTTTGGAGACAATACGGAAACTAAATCCAGACACCTGATCAGTCTCTGAAGAAGCCTGAGGATAAGGGCAAATCAAACAGGTTTGGGAAGCCAAACAGAGGACCCAGTGTCTGAGAGACAAAGACAACACCAATCTAACCGCAGGGCCAGGCAAGCTGTGCTCACTCCAGGCTGTGCACTCTGCTTCGTCTTTATGTACAGTAATAGAATGCTGTCGTACAGTTCCGCTTCAGTATATAGTGAATAATAATGCATCATCACATCTCCTAAGCTGTTAGCGAACGCAAGGGACCCTTTTTTATGTTACAAATCACGAGTCCCATCATGCATGGCAAAGATCTGTAAATCCACATAGAACATCATGACGAAGGGACGAGAGAAGGAGAGACTAATTACTAGTGAGTGAATACAGCAAGTAGAGAGACCGGGTTGTTGCAGACTGGATACTAAACGAGCCATGACGGATTGACATAGTGGAACCAGGGCACATACTTTTGTCTAAGATATCATACTAGCATACCTTAGTTACTAAGGTTTCCCACAGACAGGCAGACTGACTGACATACAGACAGACATAGCTTACTGTTGATTAATTTTAGTGTTGGGAGAATTAGTCGGCCTCCTTCTATCCACCAGGGCCTTAAGATGAATGAGTCATGAAAGCTGTTTTCTTGTCTATTAAACCATGTTGAAAGTGGTTGGGAACAGTCTGTATGCAAATGAAATGTAAATAAGGATCAAGTTGTACATTTCCGTCTCCATCGCAACCAAACACATCATCATCATCATCAAACTGAGCAGCATCTCTCTGGTAACTAGGACAAGGTTGTTTGTACTTTAAGCTGAACAAAAACACATTCATCACAATACCGATTTGTTTGACTTCTACAGGACCAGATCAAAAACAGACAACATCAGCTCTTCTCTCATTTTGGATTAAGCACGTCAGCAGACCTAAGGGTTCTTATCAAAAAAAAGAAAAAGAAACCACTTGAGAAGTATGATGCATCAAAGGCAATCAGCAGGTCTAAATCCTCAAATAGAATTCAGCAGGGCCTGTTGCTTTGAGTTAGAGAGAGAAGATATCAAAATGAATTTGTGAAAGATAAGGTGTGGAGCATCTAGATAAGGCATGCATGCCATCTGTCCATCAGCGCTTTGTGTTTATCTGTACTCTCTCCTCACTTGCCGCAGATTAAGCTCAATCAGGGCCCGGGCAGCCCTCTGTCATACTGATTTCCTATTGACATCTGCCCTGGTATTGTGCTGTATGTTTGCTGAGGTAAAGATATGAGATGTCTGCTTTGTTTACAGTGTTTTAAATCAATGGGCATTCATGTAAATGAATGCAAGTGTTTACATTATAACAGCTTGGGCTCTTGGTTGTTATCTGTGTGTTTGATGTTATCAACCCCAGATGTAAAAGCATGTCCCAAAGCTGTCCTCGACGGTCGGCCATGTTTATGTGGCGTTGTAATCACCCGCCCCCGCTTCCCTTAACCTGTTCCTTACAATTCATTCACCCATGATTTGTTTTGCACCGGCTTTAAGTGAAGTGAAATAACAAACAATTTACTTTAAATTAGTCACTGTTGCTCAAGCAACTGCCAGACAGACACGGACAACACTAGTGTCTTGGGTAGAGAAGAATCACATTTTATAGAGAGTTATAACACACTGTTATGCAGTGCATGTGATGTATGTCCAGACCTTATATGTATTGCTGTTATTAGAGTATTTGATATTCTTAACTTTTTCTGTCATATTTTGTCTGTTTCAGATTTCAGTATGGGAAGGGCTTGGTGATGTATCCCGAGATAGGAGACAAGCTGGACATTATCTGCCCAAAGGCAGACATGGGGCGGCCGTATGAGTTTTACAAACTATACCTGGTGAAGAAGGAGCAGGCAGACCAATGTAGCACAGTCATGGACCCCAATGTGTTGGTCAACTGCAACAAGCCTGAGAAGGACATCAAATTCACCATCAAGTTTCAGGAGTTCAGTCCAAACTACATGGGCCTGGAGTTCAAAAAGAACGTCAATTACTTCATCACATGTGAGTATCTGGTATTTAACCACACCGATGCATCTTATTTTATACCATCTATAAACTTTGTATTGATGCTTAGAAATTACAACCCGATTGTTCCTAGATTATTCATAGTTTAATACAGCCCCGACATGGAATAGAATTGTGAACAATTCACAAGGCTTTTCCTTAATCTGTCATTTAGAAATGGGTATTGTAGTGCTGCGATAATATCAAACAGTTGTATTTTCCATGAGCTTAAAGGGATACTTCGTGATTTTGGCAATGAAGCCCTTTATCTACTTTCCCAGAGTAAGATGAACTCGTGAGTCTTGGGATACCATTTGTATGTCTCTGCGTGCAGTTTGAAGGAAGTTGCCAACTAGAGTTACCGCAATTTCTAACTAGTGTTAGCGCAATGACTGGAAGTCTATGGTAACTGCTAACAGGGTAGTAGATGCCATAGACTTCCAGCTATTACACTAACACTAGTTAGCATTGGCTTGCGAAACTACCTCTAACTTCCTTCATACTGGATGCAGAGACATAAAAACGGTATCTGTGAGTTCATCTGACTCTGGAGAAGTAGATAAAGGGCTTCATTGCCAAAATCCCGAGGTATCCCTTTAACGTTCCTTAGTATGCCACATATAGATACTGGCTCTTTTTCTTGGAATACAAGGCTTCTGAAATATTTGCTGTGATCTGAAAGAGACCTGTCTAGTACAACTGAATTGATTATCCTTCTGCTGAGCCTGAAATCGTTACAGCTCACATTAAACTCCCTCAGCACAACATGAACATTTTCTTAAGGTCATCTGACTATAATTTATGTTGAATGAAAATCTTATCAGGTAGTCCTTGGTCGGGAATGCCTGAGCGTCCTTGAGTATCTTTTGACCCGTTGTTTTTAAGTGCACCCACTACTAGCCTAGTTCTCCCTGCCCAGCGCGACTCTAAGCGCAGAGGGGTCTCTGAATTTTCTGAGGTGAAATCGTTTCTGTCAGATCCGGTCAGTTGCAATAACACTTAAACTCTGGCAGAGGGGTCAGCTCCAGTCAAGCAGGCCTGATTTGTTCTGTTACACATCGCTGAGCCGAGCCCATTGGCTCTGACACCCTAACACCAGCACATAATCGACTTCACCCGACTCCACAGGTCCACAGGCCCAAGGCTTCTTTTCATTAACCCTTTGATCCACATGGTATGTCTTTAGATCATCACTGGTGGCTGGCTGGGGAAGGAGCTCTGCTATTGTCCTCTCCTCTCACAGATCTAGCATCAGAACATCAATGACACCATAATGTCCAGTCTCAATGATAACTGGTCTTCAACCCAACGTGGATGGCCCATAAAAACACACTGAATGACTGGTGAAGCATGAAACAGTGCTTCCAGCTTTGATACTTCTCTAATAGGAAAGCAAACATATTGTGTCTTTGGCACAAACTGATTACATTTCTGATTATCCTTGAAAGTAGTCTGTATATTTTCCTCATGTTCTTTAGTCCTGTTCCAAAAAGAACAATTTATGATGTGGTTGCAAGAGTAAATGGGCCACATTTATCAAAACATGTGTGCAGACTGAATGTGTAAGAGCAGTCCCAACCACAAACGTACAGAACGTTGGATAAGGTGTCCGGTATTCTTGTGACAGTGACTCTTGTTAAACAGTGACTCTTGTTAAAGGGGAAATGAGCTCAAGCGCTTGTTTAATTAGTGAACTCTGCAGCTCTCTGAGTATTGGTGGATTAGTGATGAAGATGAGAGGTAAGGCACAGTGCACTCTACACTGCTGATTCACTTGTTTCTTCATAAATCAAAGTGAGGTTTGATAAAAACGCACAACTTCCATTGCCAAGAGCGCTGCTGTCTGTGAGAATATCTCTCTGAGATTTGACTGACTTTGTCTTTGATCTAATCCAGGGTTTCCAAAACTCGGTCCTTACTTTACCCTCTGTAACAGTATTTCAATGTTCGGTTTGTTACATTTGAAACGCAAAGGTGCGTGTAATGTCCGTTTTTATATTTTACTACGTTTTCTACTTGAATCGTCTTTCTCTCTATCCTAGTGCATGCTACTTCCCACACAAAGCCCTGCTCCCTGTCACTCAAGGAGAGCAGTTGCTCAACCACAGAATCACAACCACTTTCTTGCTGTTCATTCTGCAGCCTGCATGGTCAGATAGATGCAACAAGATGTTGGTGACATGCTGCTTTCCACTATTACACTATTAGTTAGTTTATCTTACTGTCCGCAAACTACTGTCTGCTAGTTTGTCTTTTCATAGCAAGTTGTGGCTCAAATAAATCTTGTTAACCGCTAGTAAGCTGGCTAGGTAGCTTGCTAAATGTAGTAAGAGTCAGAGCAAACATAGCTATCGAATACAGCATGGCACCAGTAATGGTGTATGCATACTATAGATAAGTCTGTTATTTGTGCAACAATATCAAAGAAATTAATCATAGTGGGCAGAACAAGCAAGGAGGTGGGCAGAGCCAAGCATGAGCAAGTGAGATCCTATTGGCGTGTTCTAGAATTTATTTGCAAATTTCCAAATTACTTTTGTAATGTATATAAACAAAGTGCATATAAATGTAACAATTCAAAACGAATCTGAACAACACAATAAATAGAATATTGTACCATATCAAAGAAAAATAAATTACAATGTGTAAAACTGCAGCATCCGACTTAACATTTAACTGGTCCATCTTTTCCCGCTCTTCTTTATTATTTATGTTATAACCAGCAGCACACAGCAATGCTGACCATATTTAGCTTTAATGATAAATTTGTATTCAGAAATGCAAGCTGCCTCACATTCGAGGGGCTGACGCGGTTTCTTCACTCAGTAATTATTTGTCCCGTTTTCGAGAAGACCCTCTCAGAGGGAACAGATGTGGCCACTATGCAGAGTCTCCCTGTCATGACTTTAGTAAGCCGTGGGTAGACAGAGGCCTTGTTCTTCCACCAGCTCAGAGGATCTGCAGACCTTTGGAGGGGCTCCTCCAAATAGGGACGGACCTCCATTATGGCATCTGCTGAGGGATTCCTTCGTGCTGCATCCCCAGTTGCTCTCTCGTCAAACAGCATCCAAACAGCAGATGTTTGTGGCACTACTGCTGGTTCTTCTGCTCCATCTGATCCCTCTTCTTCCTGCTGCCCTGGTGCCTGAGCCAACTGACTGCTTGGGAGGTGTCCCTCCCTGCTGCTGAGGTTATTTTTTGAAGAGCCTCATCAATCGCTCTGGCATCACTGAAGGCTAACTTCTTAAACCTGGGGTCAAGTGCAACAGTTTCTGATAGCACGTGATTATATTCCATTCTGTGGATCTTTCTGTCCATTGATGAACATAGGGTGTCCATCAACTCTGTCACATGTCCTGTGGTTACATTTGCTTCTCTCTGGTGGCTGGCTGTGATTCGCTGCAGACCCTTACACAGGAGTATCATTTCTGAAGCTGTCGCATAGCTGAAAAGAGAGATCAGTAACTTATTAGTTCAGGTTCATGTTTTGTCGACTGATACTACATTCTCATCTACCGGTCATATACATATATAATACTGGATTGGTGTAGTAATGATGTAGTAATAACTGCTTACTGTACCTCTCTCCACTGATCTCCACAGTGACCTGCTCAAAGGGTTCCAGGACTAATCCACCACCACCTCCCATTCCTCTTGGGTCAGAGTATCAACAGGTGGATTGACAATGTCCAGGGTAGAGATGATGGCATTATTTGACTCAAGAAACTGCTTCAACATATAAAATGCTGAATTCCACCATTGTCCATTGTTTAGGCCCCAGCTCAGGCATCCCCATCTGGCGTTGTGTAGACTTTTTAGTTTTTCAGCACCTACTGTGCCCCTGTGGAAGTATTCCACAGCTGCTTTCACTTTGTCCACAATGGGCCTCATCACCTTCAGAGCGTCTCTTACAATCAGGTTGATTGTGTGGGCAAGACATGGATGATGGGTCCATTTTAAAATGTTCATGGCTTTGGTTATGTTAGCGGCATTGTCGCTAACACAACAGAACACTTTTCCATCTACTTGCCATTCTCTGGCCACTCTCAACAGTTCCTCTCCCAAGTTCTCTGAGGTGTGTCTATCGCTGAACTCAAAGCAGTCCAGAAGACAGCGAGACATTGAAAAATCTTCAATGAAGTGACATGTAACCAACATGTAAGACGTGGTTACCCTTGATGTCCAGCAGTCAGTGGTAAGGCAAACTGAAGTAGCTTTTTGGACTCTTTCCCGCGCTGAAACCTGTGTGCTCTCGTACAGTTGTGGAATACATGATTTTGAAAGGGTTTTTCTGCTTGGAATTATGTACATTGGATTTCGACTATTGCTATAAATGCTAAAACCTCTGTCCTCCACGATCGAAAATGGCTGGAAATCGATGGCAAACATTTTAGCCAATGCAATATCAATTTGGCCTTGTTTTGCTACAGACATAGACCTTGGCATAAACCGGTCCATAGAAGACTGCGTTGCTGTGGAATAGGCCTACTTGACTGAGTGGATACATCTACACGTGTGGAGGTGCTGGCTCCACCACTATCACTAGCAGGCCCGCTAGTTTCTCGAAGCT
Source organism: Oncorhynchus keta (assembly GCF_023373465.1). Lineage (NCBI taxonomy): Eukaryota > Metazoa > Chordata > Actinopteri > Salmoniformes > Salmonidae > Oncorhynchus > Oncorhynchus keta. The sequence continues at coordinate 35,404 of NW_026288751.1, read as the reverse complement.
CCGCTACAGCTCGCTTCACAGTTGGGTGCACAGTTCACATATGCTGGTATAGGTTGTGCGTAGAACCGGCTTTATATGAGATTTTGTTTTGGCAAATTCTACACTGTGCTCTAACATTGTGTACATTATTAAAATGCATCCAAATGCTACTGTGCTTCCGACTCATTTTCCAGCTGTTGTTTTCACAGCTGTCCTTCATCTCTCTCCTCGGCTGCTAAATGTGTGACTGTGAGTGAGTTGGCTCGGCCCTCCCTCACGCATCTTTGGTTCATTGGTTGACAATGCGTGTCTGATTGACAGGAACAACAGGTGAGGCTGTTAGTCTGAGCAGACAGTCAGAACGAATGTGTGTGCGCTTGAGCATTTAGGCCTATATTATTATTTTTATTTTTGTGTTCTTTGAATTAGTTCATTCTATTCATTTAAATATTTTGATTATTCAGATCTTAATTTTTTAAATATTTTTATAAATATATCAGGCTCTTTTGATATGCGAGTCGGCTCCCAACATTCACCTACAAGAGCCGACTCGTTCGTGAACGACCCATCACTACTCTGTGAAGTACGCGTGTGCAATAACTCAATTTGCCCTTGCACTCCTTCTAAACAACACCACTTTTGTAAACTTTGGCAAAGGGTAAAGTCTACAAAAGTGCAGTCCACTCTGTTTGTTACAGATTATAATTTTGGAAACAGAAAACTGTATGGAAATCAAATGTTTCATCGAAGAGAAAATTAGAAGAATGTCGGCCAAAATCCATCTCACTCCATCTCACTCCTTCTGTAGCTCAGTTGGTAGAGCATGGCGCTTGTAACGCCAGGGTAGTGGGTTCGATCCCCGGGACCACCCATACGTAGAATGTATGCACACATGACTGTAAGTCGCTTTGGATAAAAGCGTCTGCTAAATGGCATATATTATTATTATTATTATATTATTATATTATTATTATCTTCTCACACTAAGGACCACTGGGCTTCCTCTCATCACCTAGTTTGGTAGTGAGTGGAAACGCCAACCAGATGCTTCACATTTATACACGAGACAGAACATGCTGTCTCGTTGTTCTATCTGTGGCAGTGTCTTCTAAATCAGTGAGGAATAGGCAAAGCATGTATATGTTAGCTAGTTACATGAGGTAAGAAAACGTCTAATGTAACATCTAATTAGTGTCACCTGGAAACACTGGCCAACAATTTTGGTTGTTATGTTGTTATGTCAAACAACAATGAGCCCGGTTACATGCACACAATAATATGATTATTGTGGATAATCAGATTAATATAATGTTTAGTTTAAAATGTTTGCATGCTTTGCGAGAAGAACGATTTTCCTAATAATCCTGTTTACATGGACATATCTGAAATCAGGCTACCTGATGGGACTTAAATAAATGCAGAAAATCAGCAATCAAAATAAACGTTCTACCACAGTGACCATGTTATTTTTGCAAAGCCTATTTGTTTTTGTGTTTGGACAACTATTTCTAAAATGTTCACTTTCAGTTTATCTGAACCCACTTCTTTGCGCTACCGGTGCTTGCACATGCGCAGATCAAATACACCACTGGAACAAGAGGGAGGCTCTCGGCTGGTGCTTGCACATGCGCAGATCAAATACACCACTGGAACAAGAGGGAGGCTCTCGGCTGGTGCCAGCACATGCGCAGATCAAATACACCACTGGAACGCCGATTAAGCTGTTTGCATGTCCTAATAATTTGAAAGATTGCTCAGAAAACCAAGTGTTTTAATTGGCGAGTGCTTACTTCGATTTTGACCTTACACCTATTAAGATAAGGTCATTGTATTACAGAAAAACTTTATTGACCTGAAATTAGTACTGAATGCAGGTCAACCTAAGTATATGTAAATATAAGTATGATGATTTAAGCATGTGTACTTTGAATGGTGTCCATATTGATCGTGTCCCTGCTTACAAATATCTGAGCATCTGTATAGATGAAAAGCTGTCTTTAAAAAAGCATATTGATGACTTAGTTAAGAAGCTGAGAATAAAAATGGGTTTCTTCTATAGAAATATGTCCTGCCTCTCGCTAAATAGTAGAAAGCAGATCATTCTGTTTACGTTCCTAGACTATGGCAACATCATCGACTGTATATGAACACAGCTGCCACTTCATTTAAGCCCTTAGATGCAGTTTATCATAGCACATTGCGCTTTATTACGGGAGACAATTTTAGTACTCATCACTGCATTCTCTAGCAGAAAGTTGGTTGTCCCTCTGATGTCACGTGTGTGTCATTTAAAAAGCCGGTCTCAGGGATAGAAAAAGGAAATTCCTTTGGTCTCTAATGAGTTAGGTAAATCAGCTTTTAGTTTTCTTGCACCTTATTTGTGGAACTATCTTCAAAATGTTCTTAAATGTGATGCTCTGGTGCCTCTAGGGCAATTCAGAAAGCTGATTGAGGACCTTATTACTGAAGAATGTGTTTGTTTTTATGACCATGTTTTTCTTCCTGCTTGCATTTTGTATTTAAATTCTGATGTGTGTATCTTCTGTAGCTTATGTAATTCAGGGCTCATATGTAAAATGAACCTTGGTCTCAGTAGGACTCCCTGATAAAATAGAATGAAGGTTAAATAAATAAGCAGAGTAAGGTGTTTACATTACTATTATGATACTTTGCCTACTGGTATAATCAGTTTAATATCGAATTATTAGTGTGTATGTAAACATACTCAGTGTATTCAAGGTGCAGCCCACTACAGTCCAACTAGGGTTACAAAGGGAGGATATAATACTGGAAACTTTCGAAGTTATCAGAACACTACCAGAATTTTGCTACTTTTAAGGATTTTATGTAATCTATAACAAGACATCTAGTGGCCTTTTGGGTGCTTCAGATGATCACAGTTGTCTAATTATCTCTGGTCCTCTGTGTGGCCTTTTATCACATGTAAAATATATAAAATAATTAAGTAAGATGATAAAAAAAATGTTTGGGGAATGACAAAATATTTAATGACAAAGCTGTAAAACATTATCCTAAATATAAACCATCTATTTAGTGAATAGAATTAGTGTTTATTATGAGGGTTTCAGCATTCCTTTTGTTTACGCACATTTATTTTACTCTGTCAATATGTCTTTTTTGTCAATGTTTTGGCGTCAAACTGGTGGCAGTTGTGAAGAAAAGTCAATATTTGGAAGAGTTAATAGAAAATAATCCTGTTGTTGATTAGATGCTTGTTTTCATTAATTAGGCTATTTTCTCTTTAACCATATGGTCTATCTACTACAAACTCACAGACAATATGGACACATATATAACAAATAAAAGTAGATATGAATACATTTTTTAAAAAAGTTATTCAAGTATAAATGACCAAAGTTACGATAGCTTGCCATAGATTGTCTGTTAATTAATGAAGATTCTGGTAACTTTGGTAAATACTGGTGGCTTTGCAACCCTAATTCCAACTAAAGAATTTGAATAATAATTGTGTTTCCATGATTCCAGCAGTTCACCAGTTAACTATGCCAAGATTTGTTTTCTCATATCATGCAGCCCTGCGTGGCACCGTTTGGTAATTATAACAAAAGTGCAGGAAATGCTGACATTTATGAAAATGCTGAAAATTAAACAGTCAGAATAGAGAAATCCCCATTGAAATCACTTATAATGTACTCGTTGCCAGCCTAGGGTAATTTACTAGTCATAATGCATATTGAAAACTAGTATTATTTAAAAACATAAAATACCGTCAAATACCATTGAATCAAAAATGTGAAAAATATCTGCATTTTCTTTCACCAGAAAATTGTGAGATATCTTAGGGGTTACATTTAGACTGTATCAAGGGCATATAAAGCTGTTTTATGGGCCCAAGTAGTTCTTATGATGTTGGGGAAAATAAAGTACCTTGAAGAGTTTCCCTATTGAGGTCAGATCTTTGTTTCCTTTGACTCAAAACAGCTGACCATGAAAACTCCTCAGACAGAACAGATTCATCATACACTATATTCAATTGGTATGCCAAAACGTCTCAATCTAACTCTGGGATAACGATTTTTCTATTAGGTATCACTCTGCTGATAAGATTAAACTTCCTTGGCACTTTTATATAAATGTCTCAAGGCAATGTGACCCAGCTGCTCCAGCTCTGTGTGCATTTTAACTCTGTCGCTCAGAATAACTGTTGCTCTATGACATACTTGTTATTGCTCAGTGGCAGAGGAGCCATAATGCTTCATCACATTTTTTTATACTCCTCTGTAAACATCATTAGACCAAAGATAATGCCTCTAATTTGCTCCAGTGATGGGTGGGGGGAGGGGGAGGAATGCAGCACAAGGAGGAGGCTAGCATAAACTTTTTATCTCACTCTCACCTCAGAATCAAAAGATATGCTCTTTGGTATAGTTCGCTCACACTGTGTACACGGACACGGAGAGGATTATCTTTGTTGACTGTATGCACACTGGTATAGCTTTCTCATATGCCGTGCGTTGGGAGTCAGTTCTTGCACTGGCTGCACCACATAGTTCATCCCCACAGTAAACATACGACATGGTCCGTATGGGCCTGTGGTGGTCACCTACCCCCCACCCTGTGGTGGTGGGTCTTTCCCTGTGTGCCCCTGTGCAGAGGGTCAGCGAGTCTCAGCAGGAGGGGTGTCAGTGATAACCCACTGATGTCAACTCCAGCCTGACCACCATTTGGCAGCAGGGCCAGTCGGCCAGACCACAGGGCTGCAGTAGAAAGAAACAGACATACTGAAGTGATTATACTCCCAGATAGAAAAAAAACAATCCCCCAAACAAAAATCCATTTTAGCATGGAGTTCTTCCATGCTAATCATCTCATGCACTTTTCAAAAGACAATACATCCCCCTACTTTGAACAATGTGTATGTCTGTGGAGGTTTTGTGTTGGGAGAACCTATTTTCTAATCTACACACTGATTGATTCCCTGTTACCCGCCACGGCTGATGGTAACACATTGTGACAGCTGCCACTCCAGTTTTGGTTGGGGATTGGAAGCCCATGAGTGGGTTTGAGAAAGAGAGACCGATATGTGCGTGGTGTTGTTTGTGTGTGTGTGTGTGGGGGGGTGCACATATAGTACGTGAGTCTGCATGCGTACGTGTGTGCATATCTAATTGTGTGTGTAAGTGGGAGAGTGTGTGTGTGTACTGGGTGGGATGGTGGGCTGTTGGCAGGACATGGCCATAATCTACTAAATGTCTCTGGAAACTGAGCTGATTGGCACCACAGCCTGAATTTCCATCCAGTGCATTGTAGGGGCAGAAGAGGACATGTGCAAGAAAAGCTGAGTAGGGAGATGTTACAAGATAATAAAAACAAGACCGTATGCACTATAATACACTTACAAGAGAGGTATTGTGAAAGAAATGCTTGAAGCTCCTCAGAAAACCACAGATTTGAACAATTACATAAACATAATGAGTACAATTTCAAGCAAACATACCATTTGAATGATTTTCAACATTAAAATGTGACTAGTTATCCCCATTATGTCTCCCGAGTCATTTGATATGGCCCCTGCTGTTCCAGAAAAACACAACAAAGCCTTCCGAGGCAGCGTCTTTCTGGATCTGTTACTTCCATGGCTCTCACACCATGTGTAGTGCATTTGCTTCTCCCATAATCTGCCTCTTCTCGATTCAGTTCATAAACCTCTGTGTCTGTAGAATTCACAGTAGCTTTGAAGATCTTCAATCCTGGGCCCGATTACAATTAAACTCTTTCATCATGTTCCGCTAGCATCCTCTCTCGCTGACATAACTTCTCTAAAATGTTACACCCACTGGGAACCTTGATTATAGTACTCGCAACATTAGAATGCGTTACACACAAAAAATCTGTCTATCAAGAAAAAGATGACAGAAATGAGCTATTCAAGCAGAACATCACTGATGCTTCGTCATTGGTTCAACAGGCTGACTAGTCTCTTGTTAATTTAGACTCCGTGGCTTGCTGCTTGGTGAACTGGTTTCTATCACAAGGCCATGTTACCTGTGTATCCAGTTAACTGGTCTCTGTTACTGGTCCAGCTTGCTAACTGAGCTTGACTCAAAAGCCTTCCTCTAGGAATTTAAATCAATGTGAAACACAAACATAGCAAAACAGCTGCTCAGGCATTACTCCATTCTTATGACAGACTGCACCGATCATATATTCCCCATGTTGCCTCGTATCTATTGTCATGATTCCTCTTGGTCTTCCATTCCTGGCGTAAACCCTCTCTGTAGGTGTCCTTCATAGCAGTTTAGTCAGGAAGCAGCCAGAGAGCTGCATGAGCCTTGTCACTGAGGTAGAGGGAATCACAGTGTAATTGGGCCAGATATAGCACCATTTCCCCCCTGAGCACTGTGGATGCAGGAGGGGAAGGGGGAGATTTGTCATGGAGGCTCCCTCCGACAGCTGACTCTAATCTTCAGCCCAGCCCCAGGAATGATGTCATCTGCTGCGCTCCATCTTACCTCTGACACACCATGACATCTCCACTGTCTACCAGTCTAAGACCTTAAAGTGACAGTCTCTCATCGCACACGGGCCAAGATGCAACGAGAGATACACAACTGGGACAATATTCGTCATATGTATGCAGTGCGGGCTGTAGGCCATGGGAGAATATGCATGTCTCCTTGCGAAACTTTGGAGTTAATTGTCATGTCTTATACAGTGTAATTACTGTCATTTGGCATCAAATGAAATTGGCTTTCCCTTGACTTTTGAAAGGCGTAAATGTGAGAAAAAAAGAAAAAAAGGGTCTGGTATTGTCTAAGAGAGAAGATAATGTGAAAAGCATGATCCTGGAAACATTAATGTCATGCTCTCTAGAGAAGTATTAAAAAGCTGGAAAAGACTGAAAAATGAAGAACAGGAAATTTACATTTGAAAGGTTCTCTTTTTATCACTAGTTCAACTGGTCCCTGGATACTCCTAATGTTTTAAAAAAAATCAGGAATCGATCCAAATGTAGGCGTAATGAAAAATGTAAGGCCTAAGTGTATTGTGTTGCACATGTCACAACAATGGTGCTGGAGTGTAGGACTTTTGCTCAGGGTTTAATTATCTAGGGCCTGGTTTGTTCTAAAAGAGCCTCTGATTATTTATTGATAGTTATCGCAGGCCTAGACTGCACCTTGAGGGTGAGATCAGAGCCCTTCCGAAGTTGACTGGGATGCATAAGGAAGTTGAATAGCCGGTCACTTTGGAATAAAGAACAGATGATTCTGATTTTGAGGACATAACCCTGGCTTTGATGTACCGCTATGCAGCCACAGCTTTTGGAGCTGGCCCGAGCCAACATTTTTCATATGCCACAGATGAAGAATGAGAATTACCGGGTTCATTTTCTTTTACAGTGGCTGCCATGTGAGAGGGGTCAAGTTTCCCTGAGGTGGAACCAAGGGGCTTTCCATAGTGGTCACTGTTATAGTGTTGAGAACATCCTATTCAGATGTTTATTCAAATGATGTGAGGTGGTAACTAAACTCCTAAATCTCTGTGTGACCCACAGTGTCAAAAGCTTGAGTTATATCAGACAGAATCAGTGTGCAGTGAATAACCTTTTTTTAAACTGAACATAGAAATCAGTCATAGAGTTGTCAGTCATATGAAATGTAAAGGAGTCAGTTGTCCCATAAAATAGTGTGATCCTGTGTGTTAAATAGCATAGTATATCTACCAGATCTGCATTTTTTGGTTTATCCACTTCCCTGTTCTTGACTTGTTTACTCTCTTGATGTGAATGTAATGGGCGTTTTGGTTAGAAGACGCATATTTATCGTTCGCTCTCCAGACAACACATTTGATCGCAGGCTTTGGAGTTCCAACAAAGCATGTGCTTTTGATTTTTTATCTAATTGCAAACATAGGCGCTGTCTAGATCATAAGCCAAGCTTTCCTTTTGTTTCCAGAAGCCTCTGCTTTCGTGGTATACATCCAATCTTAGATCATTTAAAAATATATATATTTTTATGAACTGACCTCATTGAAAGCTTGAATTTCTTAAAAGGGGCCCAATCAGCAAACTACTTTCGACATTACTAGTCTATAGAGCAGTTCTGTTTTACTTTTACCCTCTTCTCTCCTTTCACTTGTGTAGGGGTGAAGATGAGAATGAACTAGCGTTGTTTAGCTTTTTATGAGATTCCTGTGTGGAGCTGTGGAGATGATTAAAGTTGACCTTTGCTTCTTCAGAGAGTAGCTGTTTTTTCAGCTATTGGTCAGTCTCTGCTTCTTCAAAACACTGAACCATCTGCGCCTCCACATGGATCAGATCCTCTACCTGTTGCCATAGCGATGTCCCTAAGGTAGTCAGTCACCTTGGCCTTTGGGGGCCATAGAGTGAGGCATGATGGGACGTAGTGATGATGCGTGTTATGTAGGGTAATGAGTGCGCCCCCTGCTCCCTGTGCTCCCTGTGCATACACAGCTGAAACTAAGGCTAATTTAACACCAATTCCTGCTTTTAGGGAGCTGAGGAGAGAGGGTATTAAGTCAATGTTCTTTCAGAAAGCTCACCATGTAAGATCAAGCTTGCAGTGTTCCAACAAACTGGCCAAAAATCCTAGATATATTTTTTAAAACATTTAAATAAAATTGCTAGGAGAAGCCTTAGAACACGCACCGCGATTATAAATGGTAGGCTACAGTTGACTATTTTGGAACAATGTAATTTTGAATAATAGTCCATTACGATCTGAAATTTGAAAATGACTGCAGTAGTTGTGTTCACTTATATATCATTAAGATAAATGAGAGCAATCATAATCAGAGAAAAGTGTTGCTGCTAATGGGATTTCTAGCTGGATGTGAAATTCCTCTTTTTAAACCATCCATCTCAGTCCTGGGTAAAGGATCGGTTGTTGTGGAAAGTATTTCATGTGTTAGGGTTTCACAAGTCACTGTTGACTTTAACCATCAATCGATGAAATCAGAAGGGCACTATGAAAAGGTCAGTGCTGGTGCTGTCAGATCCATCAAAGACAGAGCTGCACATTGGGGCGTGCCTAGTTTTCTTCAATCTACTGTCATTTGTCTTTGGTTATGAGCAACAATAGAGTGTGGAAGCAAAACATCCTCCTAACTAGCCTTTCTCCCAGTCTTTGATGTCTCAGAAAACTCTCTATTGATGCTCTAAAACAAATAGATGTGCTAACATGGATATTGCTAGTCGCTCTCAATTTGAAAATGTCTAACACCTCTCCACAGGTCCTTACAAATATTAATGTTGTCTTCCTTTCTCATTACATCTGAGATAAAACTGTAAGCAAACACTCAGTGGGCATTCCACCTTTCATTCTATGAATCTATTTCTCAGAGTTGTTTAGAAAACAGTTTTACTGAAATCTTTTTTTAAAAACGACATGGTGCTAAGAGCCATGATTTGTTTTGTATATCATTGATATGAATAAAATGTCTTAAGTTGAAGTTTCTGTTGACGTTATCATAATATACTGGAGTTCGTCTTGGAACAGTAATTCAAAGTGTTAGATATCCCTGTAGAGCAGATGATAGCGTGTCCTTGGAGAAGATATTTGAGATATGTTTACTCAGACCTCAGAGTCACTCAGACAAGAATAACTATGAGATAATTGTGAAAATATGCTTCATCATGAATTTCCTTGTGTGTTCTGTGTGCTGGAAAACCAGCCATGTCAGGTTTCCTAGCTTCTCAGGCTGTATGATAGGGAGTGGCTTGTATACCACCCACACAGTTAGACAATCAATATTAAGTGGTACTTCTGTGTCCAGAGATCTGGTACAGGCTGTTGTGGGAATACACATTGAGCTGCTTTTACAGTGTCTCTTGTGTGGTAAGTACTTTGTCCTTCAAAATAATTTTTTTTAATTAGAAATAGAAAACATCAAGAAAAGTAGAGAAGCCCAGTGAGAGAAACAAAACATATCTATCACGCCCACCCAACAAGCACAACCAAGTACATATACACACCACCAAACTATGTAATATGTCCTAAGTTCTACCTCATGTATTCCTTATACAAGTTTGGGAGCAGCTCCATCTTGTCCAGTGTATAAGGGTCTGATAGGGTTTGTCCCACTGCTATCTCATTGCACCATTTGCACTGATCCATAAATGCTCCTGACATCTATTGGATTGTAAGGGGGCTGTTTAGTCCCAGGGCTGTCAATCCTGTACAGAATGGATGGTGTGACTTTACAGGGAGCAAGTTAAGATGCCATTTTTCTCATTTAAACATCCATCACTTTAACATAAATAAAAGATAAGGATATAGTCCGGACCACAGTCATGGGAGGCTGTGATTTGTCTATGGAAATTAGTGGAGTCTATTGGTTCGATGAACCTCCTGCCGGGTGGGGGACCGCATGACACTTTTATGTGTTTCCTATCATAGACGATGCTTGAGTTCAAATATCAAATGACAAACACTCTGCAGCACAGTAGTTGAGGAGGAGTGAGGACACATATTTGAAGAACCCATATATCGGTGGATAGCAGTGTGTTTTTGGGGGTTTTACTATACTTGTGGCGACCAGAATTTATTTATTTATTTAACCGTTATTTAACTCACACGGATATCCCTGAAATCCTCACAAGGATAGTAAAACAAGGAAAGTTCGGACAAGTGGGGACATTTTGCAAGTCCCCACAAGGAAAAAGGCTATTTTAGGCTTAGGGGTTAGGTTTAGGGCTGGGGTTAGAATTAGGGTTAGGTTTGGGGCTAGGGTTTAGGTTAGGGTTAGGGGTTATGGAAAATAGGATTTTTAATGGGACTCAATCGTTTGGTCTCCATAAGGATAGTAATACAAATGTGTTTGTTAGTGTGTGTGTGATGAAATATTGTAGGTGTTCTAGCCTGTGGTAGTACCAAGTTATATACGTGTACCATAAAGCTACACATCTGAAGGCTTTTAAAAAAAACGTTTGTCTCACCTGTTATACTGAAGATGAACTGCAGTATGTTCACAGGATGTGATGTGGTGAGGCATGGCGCTACAATTATGCTGTATATACAGTAGGATGGGGATTGTCCCCATAATTGAGTTGTCCCATGGAAAAAGAGTTTGGAGAGTGTAAAGTCCTTCTGGCGGTATAATATATGGCATTTAGCAGATGCTTTTATCCAAATCTACTTACAGTTATGCAAGCATACATTTTATCGAAGGGTTGTCCCGGGAATCAAACTCACAACCCTGGCGTTACAAGCGCAGTGCTCTTGCAATGCTCTACCAAATTAGCTACAAAGTCCCACAGTACACTAAATATCACATCTGCGCATTGGAGAGGGAGTGAATAGACGCTAAAGCACTTCAGTTCCAGTGTTAGAATGCTGGCAGGCTTCTCTCTACTGGAAGAAAAGCGATATGTGAGGCTACACCATTCAAGTAATATGCAATTTCCATCCCTACATTGCGCCAAGATTTCTGTAGGAAAAGAAAAGAAAGAAAGATCTAACTTTGTCCCTAGAGAACACAACCTAAGTCAAAGGTTCTTGTGTATACCTAAATTCTGCCTACTTAAAGAAAATATTTTGTTTCATTTTTCATTTGAGGGATTTCATCTTGTTTGGAAGTATGCAGCATGAAGATAAATATGTGCACGGAAAATAATAGGTTAAATAAACATGTTGCCATTACGTTCTACTTTTCACGCCACGATTTCTGTTTTAATTACATCTGAAACGGTTTTGATCCCATTCTATTTGATCCCACTCTACATGAATCAGTTTGGACAAGAATGAAAAATGACATCCCCTCTCAACCATTGTAAACCTTGTAAAATCCCTATTTTAGTATGACCTTGAGAATAAAGGATCTTTGAAAGCTGTATTCAGCAGTATCAAATTTTAGTTTTCAGTAGTTTTCAAATGAATCCCTTCTGGTGTCTCTTGAAGGCTTGTATATTATCTCTGTAGTTTCCTTTGAGCGAAATCAAATAATCACAGCTTGCAGGAAGAGCCTTCGAGGCATCGTCTCCTCTGTCACTCTGCAGCAACCGAGTTTGGGTTTCAGTGAACAGTGGTAGAGAGTTACCCAGAACAAGTCTTTTGGGGTCTCTCCAACTCACTATTTCTGTGAAAAACGCTGCCTCACCAACGGTAAACAATTACAGTGCCTGTGCATCATCTTTAAACATGGGTTACAGCTTTGATCTGTGCTCTGTGTGTAATTACAGCTATGCCCGTTAAACTGGGGATTTGGGCAAAACTAGTCATTCCCTGGTCCCTGTCAAGCTCAGACAACCAACCCAATACATAAATGAAGTCACATGGAACCGAAGTAAATGTTGACTTTTCAATTTACACTTGACTGCTGTCAAAATGAAAAAAAGACACATCTGAGGGCTTTTCATTATTGCTACCTTGCTGGAGTGTTTATAGCCATACAGATCCTTGTTGTGGAAATATTGAGCACATGTCTCTCCCGGATGTGCTTGAAAGACAACACTCATAACCCACAATTACATGTCTGTTCAAACACTGGCACCCTCTCAGGCCACCCTCTATACACCTACAGCCATGTTAGCAGCCACGGGGACCCTCTCAGGCGCCCTCTATACACCTACAGCCATCTTAGCAGCCACGGGGACCCTCACAGATCCTGCTGACAGGTTCAGCGGGAGAAATAAAAAATGTGTCTCTCCCTTCATTTCTTTCAAAGCCCTGCTTTGGTTCTGATGTCTAGTAGTGAGCCTGCGGTCGCATTCTGATGTGAGGCAGGGAGACGGTGGCATCGGCGGAGCTGATCTCCCCTCCCCCTTGCTGGTCTGGGACTCCCAGCTCCCATGGTGCAGCTGGCACCCGGGATTTAAAGGTCGTCCTTAATATCATTGGCGGAGCTGAGTGTGCTGTAATCTCACAACAACGCTGAAATCTCCCCTCCAGACCCTCAGCTTAATTTGGCAGCAGGCTGGTCAACTGTGCCTGATCTGATGGGACAGCCTTAGGCCTTAGCCACTCTCCATTGAAGCCCTAAAATAACTGCTTCCAGTCCTAACCCAAATCTTTAGCATCTTAATATCTTACTGACCGTAAACACGGCCAAAACCAAGCTTCCCCCTAAAGATAGAGTGAGTCCAAAATGTTCTCAACATTTCACAAGCATATAATTATAATTATAATCTGCATAACATACCAGTTTCTTACTTTTCCAGATTTTCAAATGTTTTTCTATATGGACAGAGTAGCTAGCTGCCAATGTTTCCAGTGTCCCCTGTGTTTCTGTATAATGTGGGTCAGAGTAGCCGTGTCCTTGTCTCAGAATGCTGAATCCCACTCCAGTTTCTGTCAGGGTGGCTGCCTGGCGTAGTCCTTGGAACACAGTTGTCAGTGCTCATCTGGGAGTTGAGTTTACAACGACCCATTCTATCCCCTAAGCCTATCACCTATCTGCTTGCTTTGTTTTCTCTGTGCCTTTCCTGGCCGTTTGTCCCAAGGTTTTAAAGCGGTGGGTCAGTGAAGGTCCTGTTACCACTGGAACAGATTAACTGTGTTTCTGTCAGATGGGGCAGAGCTCAAACATCTCAGATGGTGTTTGGGGCAAAGATGCCACTAGTAGTTACAGTAAGTTACAGGAAATAATACAGAAGCTGTGGCCTAAACATTATTGGCATGTGGTCCTGTATACAGTAGACTTCTGTAATACCCCTAAATTAATATGTAATAAAACATTGTTTATTGAGACAGTTTTGACATTTTTGCAAATGTTTAATAATTACAGTACATATGGACCTTGTATGCCACATGTTGATTCATGCATGCATGAGTACATGTTCTTGCTCAGTGAACACTTGTATATGACCTTGTACATGTGCCTGTCTACGCATTTATAGAAGCATGCTACAGAGCACATTGAGAATTCAAAATGGATTGCATGATTTTTTGTTTTTGGAGGGTGTCTTTGTTATTTGATCTATGTACACACAGAAGATCCATTTTTGGATGTATCGTGTTTGCTTCTAAAGATTACGTGCATTGGTGTATATGTGGTGATGTGGTATTGGCTGTACTCAGAGGAACATCCATACAAACTGAAATGACAGTTAAGCTTGGAGATATCTCCGTATGTTGTTTGTTGGCTAAATGAGGATAAACCACAGAGAATGTCAACCCTATAACAAACTGTCTTGCTTCATAACCTCACCCACAGTCTTATGATGAGTAAACAAGTCTCCCTTCAGATTGGCTTACATTTAAACAAGAAGCTGCTGTTGCAGTTGCATACAAGTACTGTATGATAGCCTGCTAGATGATGTATGCTTGTCTGGGACTTTTTGTCCTCAGAGCGAAGACAGAAACCATAATTCAAGAGGAAACATGTTGGAGTTAATTAGAGGTGCTAAAGGAAAAAATCTAGAACGGCACGCCATTTATTTTACAGTCATGACAGAAGCCTACCTCGGAGCAACACACTAAAGCATATAGCGCATATTCTTGGCAAATTAATTATGTGCTAATGCCAGTTGCTTTCCTCCCCCAGTGGTAAGGAGCCAAACAACCATGCTATGATTCAAACGGAAGGGTATTTTTTAAATAATTTGTGTCCTTATCTTGTGGTAGTTATACAGTAGGGAGAGTGGGGAAGAGGTCATCATTTCATTGAGTCTGTGAAGGAAGAAACCACATGGAAAAAGTGGTGAGGAAGTTGGGTCCAAAACAAGGATTTCACCAAGTTGTTGGGGTAGAGGTTTCATGATGCTTCTATCTAAACCAAAGTAGATAATTTTTAGATTGTGTTATACATCAGTTGGGGTCGCTATAAGCTTCAATATGAGGTCCTAAACCTAGCATGAAAGTGCATCCTTGTAGTTGTTTTTATTTTATTTTACTAGGAGGCAAGTCAGTTAAGAACAAATTATTATTTTCAATGACGGCCTAGGAACAGTGGGTTAACTGCATTGTTCAGGGGCAGAACTACAGATTTGTACCTTGTCAGCTCGGGGATTTGATCTTGCAACCTTTTGGTTACTAGTCCAATGCTCTATCCACTAGGCTACGCTGCCGCCCCCTGTGTGGCCTAATATACCGTAAAACTATTAAACACAGTCTCAAATAGATGCCTGTCACTTTTAATAGCTGGGCAAAGGCACACATTTCAGCAAATAAACATCTCTTTCCAATAAACGCTGTCTAAATTAATTGGTTACGAAGTTACTGTGAATTACCATTAATTGTTTACGAGGTTTAATGTTTTTGATGTGTTACATAAATTCAGTAATGACTCAACAAAAATGATTGCGATCATCCGTTTTTATCGCCAGTAAGAAACTGCTAGCCATTGGTTGCTAACAGCAGAGAACTGCTAGCTACAGTACCTGGCGATCACAAAAACAGTCAACAACTACAGTACAGAACCCTAGAAATTGACAGATCGCCCTTTAGTGGTGAAAGTGACAATGGGCAAAAATGCTCAGTCAGAGGAGAGTAATAATTATTGTCAAGGATTTTGTTTTTCTAAATAGAGACATACTAAGACAAAAGAAGAAGTGACACTGTGTAAATGATAATTCATTAGTGAAATTGATTCAACAATTAACTATGCTAATGTGATTGTGTTCATCTGCGTTCGGGAAATAAAGATTGACATGGTTTTTAAAAGTTAGTGGTAATATTTAATTCAGTACAGACATTTGTAGGTGGCTTAACTCAGGGGAAGTTGTGCCAAGAGACCAATTTTTTTTGGACAAGCTTTGTTTTCAAAACTGTAATATTTACCTGAATTCTGATTATTTCAAGGGATACACAACATACTGAAATATATTAGGATATTTTGGGATATATTTCACGTGACGGAGTGATGCTGAATGTAAAAACAAATTGCTCAGTTTACCCCACCCTTTCCTAACTCATTTTTATCTTCAGCGCCATATATTAACGAAGGGTCCCATCTCAGTCATGTAAACATACATTTATATTCTGATACCATACAAATGCTATTTTCAGTTTCACTAACCAAAGGTTTTTCTGTCTTTTTTTGTACTCTTGCATTAGCTCACTCAATGGAATTGAACAAGCTATAATAGTAGAATTAAAATAATTCTCAGATCTGGACTATGCACTATTTGATCCACATTCTGTGCATATAAATAAACATTTGTCCTGATACTTTGAGGTAGTAAAATACCAGTATTTAGTAATGTTACAGATGTGTTTTAATAAACTTAAATCATTGATCTATTGGATAAGAAGGGATATTTTTGTCTACAGGCTGTCAGGCAAGATGTGTCCCCAGTCCCTAAACTAATCTGTTCATCTCAAGATGTCCTCAATATGTTTTTGGTACACTACAATACAGTTAGGGACAAACGACTACATTTTCCTAGTACCCCCAAAACGGCCGAGTTTGAGTATTGTCCTTATTACTGTCCTTATTACTATTTTTCCAGACTCTGTTTCATTGCACGAGAGCAGTAGCTTTGCTGAAGGTGAATCATAGAGAACGGTGTTGTTGCAAGACAGAGATATCTTTCCAACATCTCAGAGCCCCATAAGTTGTGAAATGTGACCCCATAGTTCACTTGAAAACAGAAGTCAGTTTCAGCAGCTGTGGAAGAGATGGGACTGCTGATGACCACACCCTGCTTCATATCCTGTGTTAAATGATGTTTTCTCAGTTCAAAGGTTGTCCTTGAACCAACTAATTGTTTCCTCATTGCAATGGTGAACAACAGTATACAGTGTTTGCAACAATAGCAGTCAACTGCAATGCATGTTATATAATTCCCTTATCCTTCCTCAGTGATGCTGTGATTTCCTTTCCTAGAATCTAACAAAGTGTTCCTCTGATGGGCAGCAGAGTGGGCCATATTTGGAGGCCTTGATGGATAGAGTTGTCTTGTCTGTCTCTCTGCCCTGCTTCTCGCGGGCACGGTGGCATACTCACACTGTGCATGATGACTCGGTCGGAGCCTGGCACCTCTCCCAGGCCCATGCATCTTAATAGTTGTGACATCATTCAAGGCAGCAGAGCTCTCTTCCACTCACCGCCTCAACCTTCCACTAACAGAGTGTTAAGGATCCATTCTGTAAACTAAAACACAATTTGTTCTTCGGGTTAAGTGCTGTAAGCTATTGATTGCTCCTGTTTCTAACACATCCGTTCCCACTTCATGAGTGCTCTAAACCTAACAAGACAATCCCACATGTTCGATGACAGAATTCCCACTGAACCTTATTTAAAAGTTGACCTATCAAGTGAAGAGTTCTATTTGTGGAATACAGGACAACTATAGGATGTCTGAAACAGTTGGTTTCTGAGAAACATGCTGAGTCTATTTCGTGGTCAATGCAATCAGAAAAGACTAATGAATTGTCTAGGGGTTTTCTTCTCTTGCTCCATCAAACCATTCAAGGTTAGCTTGTCACTTTTATTTAAAGCCGACATTAGTTTGCTGGGGCCTCTCTCGGCTGATGGAGAGGTCTCAATTGGTAGTAGTAGTGAAAGAGAGTAACAGAAATTACCCTGCATGATAGAGCATGAAATGTGAAGGAGACAGGCAGGTAATGTAATCAGCTAAGGTCAAGGCATGTAGATTGATAAGGCTAGGTTCCACGTTTAATCCCTGCATGGGCCAATAGTCAATGAGATTGTCTTCTCACTATACCTCTCAAGCTCCATACCTTAATGAATCAGTTTCCATTATAATGTTTCTGCCTTTCCATTATAATGTTTCTGCCAATATATTCAGGGTCTCATTAGTACATTGGCGTCAATGTAAGCTCCTTTTAAGCTTTGCCTGTAAAACAAAATAACTCATTCTCCTTTTGTTCTATCTGGCTACGCCATAAGAATGATTTGCTAATCCAAAATGTTTGTAATGAACCCAGTTTGGTTTGTCCTCTGTCTTCTAATTGCATCCTTGAAGAATGAAAAACTAAATGTGGGAAAGAAAGAGAGAAATCAGGTTCACAGGCCTCCCATTCTGTGTTGTTGAGCAGTTGGTGATTTGAGCCCGTGGTGTGGTGGGATACCTCTGCTGGAGCAGCGCCACATGCCCCATTCTCACCGGCCCACCGCCATTGTGACTGGGCTCCACTGAGAGGGGCTTTGATTCTCCTGGAGAGGGACCTTATTAGTCAAACACTCTCCTACATGGCAACTCATTCATGACTCTTAATGAGGGGGGAATCTGGACCAGCTAATAAGGTGGCCGTTCCTTTAGTGCCTTGTGAGGAGGAGAATGGAGCAGATGGAGAAAAAAGCGGAGGTTTCTGAAGGTGAAAATACCCACGGAGCAGGTCTGAAAAGAATCAAACGGGGCAGGGCGGGGCACCGGCTTTCACTGGCATGGAAACCGCCCCCTTGTATCTATGGGCTGAGAGAATTATCCAGAACCCGATCCATATTCACACTCCTTGGTCTTTTCTGTCCCAACTTAGACTAGAGAGTTCCAATTGCGCCCCGTTTCTGTGACTTAAGTCCTTGGGAAGCAGAGCTGACAGGAGCAACACAGGGAGACAGAGACCCTATTGGCTTCCCCTTTCCCCTGGCCTCCTCAGCTTCCCTCAGTGGGTATTGATTTGAAGGAAAGCCCCTCCGAGATAAGGGCTGCAGGCCACTGTGCCACCCAGTCTCTAATTACAGGGCATGCCGAAAGAGAAAGCTAAGCCCCTGGCATTTGCAGCTCGCCATAATTGCTTCTGGCATAACTTGCCTTGCCAAATGTTTGGTACATTTCTTAAGCAAAAAGGAAAGAACAAAAACCTCTTTAAGCTTTGGAGAGGAGGGGTAGAGAGTCAGGGGGGGAAGGTGGGTAAAAATGTGATTACCACACGTAAAAATGTTGAACTGTGCAGTGTGTACACCTTCCACTCTCCACATGTATGATTTCAGCAGTGTTTTGAAAGCACCACATTCCCCTGGGATCAGATTACTATCACAGCCATGTCTTAGTAAGATGAGAGCCCACTCAAGGGCTTTTCATCATCCATTTTCATCATCCATTTCCTTCCTCGTGTACAGATATACGCAGCGCACACAAGAAGAATGTATAAAGAGCCTTGTATTTATGTAGTGCTCAAACTACAACCCAACCCAGCGGACATTACCAGTGTGCAGTTAAAAGATGAAAACCTGTTGTAAGCATCAACAGGTTTATACCTGTATCTACATTATGGGGTTAGAAAAGTGTTTTCTCAGCACAAGTGGTTAGATGATATCTTATGAGGCATGGACAGCAACCATTGTCTAGTTTTTAGAATGATCTATTAAATAATTGCATCCATCAGTGTGCGGTGATGTAGCCATATATATAGATTTATAGAGATCTCTTCATGAATGAACAATCAAGCTGTACATTAATTCTGAGTGTCTGTAATTATTATTTATGTTCCAATGCTGTTTCCTGTCTCTCATCACAGCCACTTCCAATGGGACCCTGGAGGGCCTGGAGAACAGGGAAGGAGGGGTCTGCAACACCCTCTCTATGAAGATCGTCATGAAAGTGGGCCAGGGTAAGTAAGCGTCTCTGTGGACTGGCTGGAACACCAGAAAAAGAGTAAAAGGCAGTCACAATAGAGCCAGTCAGGATATAACTATGGATGAGTGATAATGAAAGCTTTGTACGGGGAATGTCATTACGAAGAGCATTTAATTAACTATTGTTCATATAGCCAGACAACCAGACATTGTTTTTTACAGTGGGCTATACCGCTCTGCTACTCACAGTGTGTGGAGAGTCGTCTAGTGACTTCATCTCTCATAAAATAAGGGCCTCAGACATCACATTTCACTCCATTCTTACTTTTCTTTTTTGAGAAGGGAAAGATGAAAATAAAGAAAAGCTCTTGTGCAAATACAGACAGAGACACATTGAAGACTTTCTCACACATACCAAAAGAACTCACTCACACAATGAGAAAATGAAAGCTGTGGAAAATATTCAGGACATTCTCAGAGAGCATGTTACAGGCTACCTGTTGTCCTATTACTTAGACAGCCTGTCGGTCTAACATGAATGAGATTGCTTTGCCTGAAGAGTCCAGGTTTCTCACACACTGTCACTCTCTTTAACATATTTAAACCTCGTCTCTCACACAGTGTCACAAACTCAAATAAGTGTTGACATTGTTATCCAAATGAGGCAGCAGCCTCCGAGTGCTCCTTAACAGAATGTCAATGCATTGAGATAAGTGGGGCAAGAGTTCCCAGGCATTCTACATTGATGTGATGTGGGCTGTCTAATCTGCCAAGGCATGCCCCCACTAGCTTTTATAAATAACACTGTGCAACATGTATACGCATTTGTCTCAATACATTACCACACTGACAGTGTATTACGAGGCCAACACAAACCATTTCAGCAGAAATCAATGTGATGAAGGAATAAAGACATATACCGCATGCACTATCAGCCGTGTAAAACAGATGAGACCATTGGAGAAAAAAACAGGGGTCCCCATATAGATACCATCAATCATCACGTGCACTCTCCCTCTCCTTAACCCCTCACTGGTATATTGGCCCACTCATCTGGGTCTGGCGTCAGGCTAGGAGTGTCAAGGTCGGTCTAAAACCCTGCCCTAGTCCCCGTCACATCCAAAACAAACAAACCACAAAGAGAGGGTCCGCCGATAAGACTCTGATTCTACACATATGGGCTGTTAAGGCATAGGCTGGGGATTATTTTTATAGCTGACTTCAGATAATAATTATCATCATTGGTTTGACATTCCTTTTGTCTTTCTCAAGACTTTTTTGCGTAAAGCTGTGTTTAATACACGGTAACCACTATGATAGGAGCTAGGAAACAGTCAAAAGATTATATAGGCTATGTCATTAACATTGCTGTCTTGTGCAGGCTGTTACGGTTGGAATGCAACGGTTTATTTCTTTATGATTTGGAGCAATGACGTTACCGACCCTTGGTCATAGTACATTCAGCTGTGTGTTTGCTGAAGGATTGGGTCTTATTTTCAACCAGTGACTCATAGAAACTCTATTGCCACAAATAATGTGGACACAGAGAAACAAATCACATACAATGAAGTAATGAGGAAATAGTATCGCTCCTTTGTTTTTATTACACTGACTCATCCAGGACAACTGTCACTAAAGTATGATTGTAAACAACACACAAAACAATGAACAAAACAACATATTATTAGAAGATGATATACAGCACGGTACTAATCCCTTGGTAAAAATAAAAAATAATGGTATGCATATCTTTTTCATGGAGAGAACTTTGTCTCTAACAAAATGCATTTGTTAACCAAAATGTCAATGATTGGAGAAGAATATGACTAATATCTGAATATGTAACGACAGTTAGTGCTATCCGGAATCCTTGAGACGTCCCTACCCTAAACCATAAACCCAACCTTAACCCTAACCATATATCTTACCTAACCCTAACTTTAACCCTTACCTTAACCATGTGTAATGTCAACTTCAATGGGATGACTTCAGAGTTGGGATGTCCCAAGGACCCCGTTTAGACTTTTCCATGTAACAACAGCCTGTGTCAGAATCAGCTGATGCAGAATCAGCTGATCAGCTGATGCACTTCCTCATACTGAGTCACTCTTGTATTACTGCACACTGAGATTTAATTTATTGATTTGTGTGTGAACATTGAATTTTATGTAATTATCAGATGTCAATTAACCCATGAAATTAGATGGTGTGGCACCGAATGCTAGTTAGTTTAAATGGAGGCTGATGGCTTTGATGGCCTCTCTCTCATCTCTAACCAAAGCTTTTACAATGTTAGTATAATGAGCTAGAGCAAGGCCTGTCAATGTTTGAAACTGCTGAATTGACCACTTTGATATTTATAGCTATGAATGTGACATGTATTTTTTAAACAGGCTGTCATTTTAAGATGTGTGATATTGTTTTGGGGGTGGAGATTCTTCAGTTGTTGTTGACAGCCCCATATGTTGTGCTGCACACTGTACTCCCTGTTCACCCACGACTGCGTGGCCACACACGCCTCCAACTCAATCATCAAGTTTGCGGGCGACACAACAGTGGTAGGCTTGATTACCAACAACGACGAGACGGCCTACAGGGAGGAGGTGAGGGCCCTCGGAGTGTGGTGTCAGGATAATAACCTCACAGTCAACGTCAACAAAACTAAGGAGATGATTGTGGACTTCAGGAAACAGCAGAGGGAACACCCCCCTATCCACATCGATGGAACAGTAGTGGAGAGGGTAGCAAGTTTTAAGTTCCTCGGCATACACATCACAGACAAACTGAATTGGTCCACTCACACAGACAGCATAGTGAAGAAGGCGCAGCAGCGCCTCTTCAACCTCAGGAGGCTGAGGAAATTCGGCTTGTCACCAAAAGCACTCACAAACTTCTACAGATGCACAATCGAGAGCATCCTGACGGGCTGTATCACCGCCTGGTACGGCAACTGCTCCGCCCACAACCGTAAGGCTCTCCAGAGGGTAGTGAGGTCTGCACAACGGATCACCGGGGGCAAACTACCTGCCCTCCAGGACACCTACACCACCCGATGTTACAGGAAGGCCATAAAGATCATCAAAGATCATCAATTGATGGGAAATGATGTAAATATATCACTAGCCACTTTAAACAATGCTACCTTATATAATGTTACATACCCTACATTATTCATCTCATATGCATACGTATATACTGTACTCTATATCATCGACTGCATCCTTATGTAATACATGTATCACTAGCCACTT
Source organism: Oncorhynchus keta (assembly GCF_023373465.1). Taxonomy (NCBI): domain Eukaryota; kingdom Metazoa; phylum Chordata; class Actinopteri; order Salmoniformes; family Salmonidae; genus Oncorhynchus; species Oncorhynchus keta. The sequence goes on along the minus strand of NW_026288751.1, from coordinate 12,752 downwards.
TAACTATGCCACTTTGTTTACATACTCATCTCATATGTATATACTGTACTCGATACCATCTACTGTATCTTGCCTATGCTGCTCTGTACCATCACTCATTCATATATCTTTATGTACATATTCTTTATCCCCTTACACTGTGTATGAGACAGTAGTTTTGGAATTGTTAGTTAGATTACTTGTTGGTTATTACTGCATTGTCGGAACTAGAAGCACAAGCATTTCGCTACACTCGCATTAACATCTGCTAACCATGTGTATGTGACAAATAAAATTTGATTTGATTTGAACCAGCAGTCAGCAGTAGCAGACATCACACCACCAATGCTTCTGGCACAATAGTTATTTTAACTGTAATCAAACTGAGAAAACTGAGGGTGCCATTTCGATCAGTGATTCTCAACTGGTGGGTATCGACCCAAATTAAGTTTTGAATGGGTAGCGACTAAAACTAGGTAGAAAGTGTGTAGAAATTATAATGAACCTATATTTGTTTATAATTTAACCTCTAAACTATTTTTTTTCAATCACAGTATTTTCAAGGTAGTTATTAGCAGTGCTATTTCACAGATGTGGTTGATTTTTGTGGTCTCAAGCTAGAGAGCTTAACATTCTTCATCAAGAATATGGGCAAAATGGAATTATTGACAATGAAAAAGTTGGGACTGTTGTTCCCTTGTCATATAATTGGTACATTTACTATCAATCTAGTATAAAACATAGTTTTCCAGATGACATTTTAAAGTGGAATAAATGGAACGGTAACAAACACATCAAGCATATAGACACTCTGTTCTATTTATTGTATTGACTCTGTTCCATGTATTCCATTCCAGCCATTACAATGAGCCTGTCCTCCTTTCACTCCTACCAACAGCGTCCCATGTACACTTCAATGATTTTCCAGTGGATGAAATCTCCCTTAATGCCAGTGTATTCAGACTACTCCCCTTATGCTTCTACACTGATGGCACTCAGGGGAACAATGCAAAAAGGGTAACACTTTACTTGACACCACTCATAACCATGTCATAATATGTCACAACAGCGGACATAACCTGGCATAACATGTCATAATATGGTCATAACACTGTCATGACCCATATTTACACGTGTGGTGACGTACAGTATATTACATTATTTTATGGCTGGTTATGAGACCTACATTTATTCAAATTATTTATTCAGATAATTGTTTTCCCTGCTAAGAAGTTTATTTTTGTTCAAAAGTTTGTTTATAAAATCCTTTGTTTGTAATGAATTCTTTACAGTCATGTTTTTTCCCATCATATTTTAAATAACTTGTAGAAAATATGACACTGTCATAAATCATTATGACCATCCTTTGTCACTTTATTTGGACTAAGAAAATACACTTTATGACACTTTCAAGAAACATTATGACCATCCTGTGTCACTTTACTTGGACTAAGAAAATACACTTTATGACACTTTCAAGAAGCATAATGACCATCCTGTGCCACTTTATTTGGACTAAGAAAATACACTTTATGACAGTTTCAAGAAGCATTATGAGCAATATAATCTTATAAGCCAGATAGGCCTATCACGTGCATGCCATTATATCAGTCAAAAAGAGGGTGTCTTGTCCTGCTCCTGAAATCTGCTCCTGCATTCATCCCAGTCATCAGCAACAGAGCATTGGGGTAAAAAACAAACATAAATATACAGTTGACACGTAGGCTATGGTGTAATGGAATATTTTGCCTTGTGTGGTAGTTTTTTTGGTTTTGACACTCTTATGTAGGTGTCATAACCAGCCATAAAATAACACAATATACTGTGTGTCACAATAGGTCTAAATATGTGTCGTGACAGTGTTATGACCACATTATAACAGGTTGTCAGCTGTTATGATATATTATGACATGGTTATGATCGTGTCATAACGTGTTATGAGGCTATGTGTCAAGTAAAGTGTTACATTTGTCAGGTTATAGCAGACACTGTCATGCATGCCTCAGACTTTATATTCATTGGCTTTAATTAGGACATAAAATTGGGGTCAAAGGAACTGATTACTATGGCTCCCATTCCACGTCCCATTTCAAATCTTTTTTGGAAAATTATTCTAAAAGGACCAACAGCATTTACAATATTCACATTGGAATCTAACTTTGTTAATGTTCTTCGTCCAAATTGCAGACCCGAACACAGTTGTACCGGACCCAGTGATAACAGAAAAGCCCAGCCAAGAGGAAAACGTTGTGAAGGAGACAACCACCAAACCAAATAAGAAGGGGGGCAGTGGTGGGGCCGTGGAGCCGGGCAACAAAGGTGAGGATGCTCAGACTTGTGGGAAAAGGAGTATTTGCCACAGTATGACCCCCGTTTCCTGGTTTTGTGCTCTCGTCCTTATTATCAGTGTTCAAGATTTGACTGTAACCTTCAATGCCAAATGGTCATGGTTTTGCTTCCAATACTGTATCCCACTCTGTGAAACCATTGTTCTCTGTACAATGCTCCGCCACGCACGCACGCACGCACGCACGCACGCACGCACGCACGCACGCACGCACACACACACACACACACACACACACACACACACACACACACACACACACACACACACACACACAGTATTGTATTACTAAACTTGTGGGGAAACCCAATTCAGTCCCATTCAAAATCCTATTTTCCCTAACCCCAAAGCCTAACCTTAACCCTAACCTTTAACCTAACCCTAGCACCTAACCCTAATTCTAAGCTTAACACTCATTCTAACCTTAACCCTAAACCCACTAGAAATAGCATTTGACCTTGTGGGGACTAACAAAATGTCCCCAGTTGGTCAAATATTTTGTCTCTTTACACACACACACACACACACACACACACACACACACACACACACACACACACACACACACACACACACACACACGCACACGCACACGCACACGCACACACACACACACACATTATATTTTTCCCTTTTGGTTTGAGAAAGTTACACTGAACCACTTTTTTTTAATTATGCTGGGTAGTAATGTGGATAGACACGGTGCTCAAGTGTGGCAATGAAAAATTAAAATCCTAGCTGTTAGGCTGAGATCAAGCCGCAGATAAAGAGCAGGATTTCTGCATATTGGATAGATACATTTGTATTTATTTTGCTAGGGTTTCAGTCACCAGAATGGTATTTTTTTACGGGGAAGCAGAAAATGCTGAAGTTTATATAGGTTTAGAAAGTCATTTGGACCCAAGGGTTCTGGCTCTGCTGCAGGACAAAATAAAATCAGATGTTCTGGAAAAAGTGGCCTTCCCTCACATCATGGACAGCTGCCAAGTCTCCCACAGTGCGGTTTCCTTTCAATGTGAAGGTTTGGCAGACATTTTTCTTGATGTGTGTTTCTTTGAACTTTTGTTTCTGTCCTATTCCTTTAACTGCATAGAAGGAAGAAGAGCGCCGCCATAACAACCTGTTGAGTCTGACTTACCCGAGAGCTCTCATACCTCGGGTGAAGAGGAATGTAATAAAGGTCGATGGTTTATCATGCCTGTCTGCACAGCTCCACAGCTGAACTCGGCCAAACGCACACAACTGATCCAAAGCAATTCAGGACAGCAGACAAAATATGCATGGGTTTATTGTCAGAGCTGCCAGCAGGACCAAAATGATACGTTTCAACTTACAAATACTTCATCATTTAAACATTTAGGGATACTTTTGGGAGGTTTATCCCTATTCTATAAAGTTAAAAGATACTGTGAGATATTCAATGCTTTGCCTTTGTTGTGTTGAAGCATCACCCTGCTTTGACAGAGGAGCACAGATATCATAGGTAAATCCAATCAAATTTTATTTGTCACATGCACCAAATACAACAGGTGTAGACTTTACCATGAAATGCTTACTTACAAGTCCATTCCCAACATTGCACAGTTAAAAAGTAAGAAATAGTAACGTAATAAATAATGAGGCTCTATAGAAGGAGTACCTGTACCAAGTCAATGTGCAGGGGTACGAAGTAGTTGAGGTAATATGTACATGTAGGTAGGGGTAAAAGTGACTAGGCAATCAGGATAGATAATAATCAGAGTAGCGGCAGTGTATGTGAAGCATGTGAAAGTGTGTGTGGCATCAATGTGCATGTGTGTGTGTGGGTGTGAGCATATGTAGTGTGTGTTGGAGTGTCAGTGTAATAATGTCTGAGTGTGTGAGTGTGTGCATAGATTCAGTGTAAGAGATTCAGTGCAAAAAAGGGTCAATGTAATAGTCCGGTGGCCATTTGATTAAATGTTCAGCAGTCTTATGGCTTGGGGGTAGAAGCTGTTCAGGAGCCTTTTGGTTCCAGACTTGGCGCTCCGGTACCGCTTGCCGTGCTGTAGCAGAGTGAACAGTGTATGGCTTGGGTGGCTGGGGTCTTTGACAATTTTCCGGCCTTCCTCTGACACCGCCTGGTATAGAGGTCCTGGATTGCAGGGAGCTCGGCCCTAGTGATGTACTGGGCTGTCTGCACCACCCTCTTTAGCCCCTTGTGGTCAGATGCCAAACATTTGACCTACAAAGCGGTGATGCAGCCAATCAAGATGCTCTCAATGGTGTAGCTGTACACCTTTTTGAGCATCTTAGGGCCCATGCCAAATCTTTTCAGCCTCCTGAGGGGTTAGAGGCATTGTCATGCCTTCTTCACGACTGTGTTGGTGATTGTGGACCATGTTAATTTCTTAAATATGTGGACACTGAGGAACTTGAAGCTCTCCACTACAGCCCCGTTGATGTGAATGGGGGCGTGCTCTGATCTCCGTTTCCTGTAGTCCACGATCAGCTCCTTTGCCCTGATAACGTTGAGGGAGAGGTTGTTGTCCTGGCACCACACTACCAGGTAACTGACTTCCTCCCTATATGCTGTCTCATCGTTGTTGGTGATCAGGTCTACCAAATCAAATCAAATGTATTTGTCACATACACATGGTTAGCAGATGTTAATGCAAGTGTAGCGTAATGCTTGTGCTTCTAGTTCCGACAACGCAGTAATAACCAACAAGTAATCTAACCTAACAATTCCAAAACTACTACCTTATACACACAAGTGTAAAGGGATAAAGAATATGTACATAAAGATATATGAATGAGTGATGGTACAGAACGGCATAGGCAAGATGCAGTAGATGGTATCGAGTACAGTATATACATATGAGAGGAGTAATGTAGGGTATGTAAACAAAGTGGCATAGTGGCTAGTGATACATGTATTACATAAAGATGCAGTAGATGATAGTGTACAGTATATACATATGAGATGAATAATGTAGGGTATGTAAACATTATATTAAGTAGCATTGTTTAAAGTGGCTAGTGATATATTTTACATCAATTTCCATCAATTCCCATTATTAAAGTGGCTGGAGTTGAGTCAGTGTGTTGGCAGCAGCCACTCAATGTTAGTGGTGGCTGTTTAACAGTCTGATGGCCTTGAGATAGAAGCTGTTTTTCAGTCTCTCGGGCCCAGCTTTGATGCACCTGTACTGACCTCGCCTTCTGGATGATAGCGGGGTGAACAGGCAGTGGCTCGGGTGGTTGTTGTCCTTGATGATCTTTATGGCCTTCCTGTGACATCGGGTGGTGTTGGTGTCCTGGAGGGCAGGTAGTTTGCCCCCGGTGATGCGTTGTGCAGACCTCACTACCCTCTGGAGAGCCTTACGGTTGTGGGCGGAGCAGTTGCCGTACCAGGTGGTGATACAGCCGACAGGATGCTCTCGATTGTGCATCTGTAGAAGTTTGTGAGTGTTTTTGGTGACAAGCCAAATTTCAGCAGCTTCCTGAGGTTGAAGAGGCGCTGCTGCGCCTTCTTCACGATGCTGTCTGTGTGGGTGGACCAATTCAGTTTGTCTGTGATGTGTATGCCGAGGAACTTAAAACTTACTACCCTCTCCACTACTGTCCCATCGATGTGGATAGGGGGGTGCTCCCTCTGCTGTTTCCTGAAGTCCACAATCATCTCCTTAGTTTTGTTGACGTTGGGTGTGAGGTTATTTTCCTGACACCACACTCAGAGGGCCCTCACCTCCTCCCTGTAGGCCGTCTCGTCGTTGTTGGTAATCAAGCCTACCACTGTAATGTCGTCCTCAAACCTGATGATTGTGTTGAGGATCAGCGGGGTGGAGATGTTGTGGAGATGTTGTTACCTACCCTCACCACCTGGGGGCGGCCCGTCAGGAAGTCCAGTACCCAGTTGCACAGGGTGGGGTCGAGACCCAGGGTCTCAAGCTTGATGACGAGTTTGGAGGGTACTATGGTGTTAAATGCTGATCTGTAGTCGATGAACAGCATTCTCACATAGGTATTCCTCTTGTCCAGATGGGTTAGGGCAGTGTGCAGTGTGGTTGAGATTGCATCGTCTGTGGACCTATTTGGGTGGTAAGCAAATTGGAGTGGGTCTAGGGTATCAGGTAGGGTGGAGGTGATATGGTCCTTGACTAGTCTCTCAAAGCACTTCATGATGACGGAAGTGAGTACGGGGCGGTAGTCGTTTAGCTCAGTTACCTTAGCTTTCTTGGGAACAGGAACAATGGTGGCCCTCTTGAAGCATGTGGGAACAGCAGACTGGGATAAGGATTGATTGAATATGTCCGTAAACACACCAGCCAGCTGGTCTGCGCATGTTCTGAGGGCACGGCTGGGGATGCCGTCTGGGCCTGCAGCCTTGCGAGGGTTAACACGTTTAAATGTTTTACTCACGTCGGCTGCAGTGAAGGAGAGTCTGCATGTTTTGGTAGCAGGCTGTGTCAGTGGCACTGTATTGTCTTCAAAGCGGGTAAAAAAGTTATTTAGTCTGCCTGGGAGCAAGACATCCTGGTCTGTGACGGGGCTGGTTTTCTGTTTGTAATCCGTGATTGACTGTAGACCCTGCCACCATCTGGTCATCAGCAAACTTATGGACGGTGTTGGAGTCGTGTGCGGCCACACAGTTGTGGGTGAACAGGGAGTACAAGAGGGGACTAAGCATTCAGAAAAATGCTTTTAACAAGGGAAACTGCTTCCCCTCTGCCAATCATTCAATCGATTTAAATGTAAAATGTTGTTTTCTCTGTAATACAAAGAGGTTAAACCTCTTTAATTTGTATGCACATTTTTCCTGAGCTATTAAGTTCTTTGGAGGCAGAAGCGGTCTCCGTAGAATGTGAGGAAAACACATGATAAATAACACGTTCTGTACAGTCATTCATGCTCAACATCTAAATTAAACTGGGTAGAGAGATAGCCAGAATAGATTTCTATAAATTATTCAGAACATTCTGAAATGTTGGCATGGGCCTACAGTTAGGTGCAAATGTGAAAATTTGTTCACCCAGAAGTAATTTGAATAATTCTAGTGTTTCATAATCATTCAGACGATCTTGAGGAAAGCCAAAGTTCCATGTCACGATAACGTCCTCTTATTAACTGGCAGGTGGTCTTCATTAATGTGAGTGAGAACAAACTAGTCTTTTGTTCACTCAACATATTTTTGACAAGCAGGAAAATAAAAGCAGTGGGGACCGACAGACTTCCATTGCCTTCAACACACACATTGGGCTCTATGGTCTCATGTACGATCAATAGTCTGTTGTTTTCAATCTGCCAACTTTGAAATGGGATTTCCTTCCGCTTTCATCAAGGTCATCTTACCCTGCCAAATAAATGAACAAATAATAGAGCTGAGATTTGGTTCACTGTGGAATCCATCCCTCCATCCCCAGTGTAAACATACAGTGGCTTACGGAAGTATTCACCCCCTTGGCATTTTTCCTATTTTGTTGCCTTGCAACCTGGAATTAAAATTGATTTTTTTGGGGGGGTTTGTATCATTCGATTTACCCAACATGCCTACCACTTTGAAGATGCAAAGAAACAAACAAGAAATAAAACAAAACATCTGAACTTTGTTGAGCCACCTTTTGCAGCAATTACAGCTGCAAGTCTCTTGGGTTATGCCTCTATAAGCTTGGCAAATCTAGCCACTGGGATTTTTGCCCATTCTTCAAGGCAAAACTGCTCCCGCTCCTTCAAGTTGGATGGGTTCCTCTGGTGTACAGCAATCTTTAAGTCATACCACAGATTCTCAATTGGATTGGGGTCTGGGCTTTGACTAGGCCATTCCAAGACATTTAAATGTTTCCCCTTAAACCACTCAAGTTTTGCTTTATCAGTATGCTTAGGGTCATTGTCCTGCTGGAAGGTGAACCTCCAGCAAATCTCTGGAAGACTGAAACAGGTTTCCCTCAAGAATTTACCTGTATTTAGCACCATCCATCGTTCCTTCATTTCTGACCAGATTCCCAGTCCCTGCCGATAAAAAAAACATCCCCACAGCATGATGCTGCCACCACCATGCTTAATTGTGGGGATGGTGTTCTCGGGGTGATGAGAGGTGTTGGGTTTGCGCCAGACATAGCGTTTTCCTTGATGGCCAAAAAGCAACATTTTTGTCTCATCTGACCAGAGTACCTTCTTCCATATGTTTGTGGAGTCTCCCACATGCCTTTTGGCGAACACCAAATGTGTTTGATTATTTTTTTCTTTAAGCAATGGCTTTTTTCTGGTCAATCTTCTGTAAAGCCCAGCTCCGTGGAGTGTACGGCTTAAAGTGGTCCTATGGACAGATACTCCAATCACCGCTGTGGAGCTTTGCAGCTCCTTCAGGGTTATCTTTGGTCTCTTTGTTGCCTTTCTGATTAATGCCCTCCTTGCCTGGTCTGTGAGTTTTGGTGGGCAACCCTCTCTTGGCAGGTTTGTTGTGGTGCCATACTCCTTCCAAATTTGAATGATGGATTTAATGGTGCTCCGTGGGATGTTCAAAGCTTCAGATATTTTTTTATAACCTAACCCTGATCTGTACTTCCCCACAACCTTGTCCCTGACCTGTTTGGAGAGCTCCTTGGTCTTCATGGTTCCGCTTGCTTGGTGGTGCCCCTTGCCTAGTGGTGTTGCAGACTCTGGGGCCTTTCGGAACAGGTTTGTATATATACTGAGATCATGTGACACTTAGATTGCACACAGGTGGAATTTATTTTTATTTTTTTTATTTTTTTTATTTCACCTTTATTTAACCAGGTAGGCTAGTTGAGAACAAGTTCTCATTTGCAACTGCGACCTGGCCAAGATAAAGCATAGCAGTGTGAACAGACAACACAGAGTTACACATGGAGTAAACAATTAGCAAGTCAATAACACAGTAGAAAAAAAAATGGGCAGTCTATATACAATGTGTGCAAAAGGCATGAGGAGGTAGGCGAATAATACAATTTTGCAGATTAACACTGGAGTGATAAATGATCAGATGGGCATGTACAGGTAGAGATATTGGTGTGCAAAAGAGCAGAAAAGTAAATAAATAAAAACAGTATAAAAACAGTATGGGAATGAGGTAGGTGAAAAGGGTGAGCTATTTACCAATAGACTATGTACAGCTGCAGCGATCGGTTAGCTGCTCGGATAGCTGATGTTTGAAGTTGGTGAGGGAGATAAAAGTCTCCAACTTCAGCGATTTTTGCAATTCGTTCCAGTCACAGGCAGCAGAGTACTGGAACGAAGGCGGCCAAATGAGGTGTTGGCTTTAGGGATGATCAGTGAGATACACCTGCTGGAGCGCGTGCTACGGATGGGTGTTGCCATCGTGACCAGTGAACTGAGATAAGGCGGAGCTTTACCTAGCATGGACTTGTAGATGACCTGGAGCCAGTGGGTCTGGCGACGAATATGTAGTGAGGGCCAGCCGACTAGAGCATACAAGTCGCAGTGGTGGGTGGTATAAGGTGCTTTAGTGACAAAACGGATGGCACTGTGATAGACTGCATCCAGTTTGCTGAGTAGAGTGTTGGAAGCCATTTTGTAGATGACATCGCCGAAGTCGAGGATCGGTAGGATAGTCAGTTTTACTAGGGTAAGCTTGGCAGCGTGGGTGAAGGAGGCTTTGTTGCGGAATAGAAAGCCGACTCTGGATTTGATTTTTGATTGGAGATGTTTGATGTGAGTCTGGAAGGAGAGTTTGCAGTCTAGCCAGACACCTAGGTACTTATAGATGTCCACATATTCAAGGTTGGAACCATCCAGGGTGGTGATGCTAGTCGGGCATGCGGGTGCAGGCAGCGATCGGTTGAAAAGCATGCATTTGGTTTTACTCGCGTTTAAAAGCAGTTGGAGGCCACGGAAGGAGTGCTGTATGGCATTGAAGCTCGTTTGGAGGTTGGATAGCACAGTGTCCAATGACGGGCCGAAAGTATATAGAATGGTGTCGTCTCTGCGTAGAGGTGGATCAGGGAATCGCCCGCAGCAAGAGCAACATCATTGATATATACAGAGAAAAGAGTCGGCCCGAGAATTGAACCCTGTGGCACCCCCATAGAGACTGCCAGAGGACCGGACAGCATGCCCTCCGATTTGACACACTGAACTCTGTCTGCAAAGTAATTGGTGAACCAGGCAAGGCAGTCATCCGAAAAACCGAGGCTGTTGAGTCTGCCGATAAGAATTTGGTGATTGACAGAGTCGAAAGCCTTGGCGAGGTCGATGAAGACGGCTGCACAGTACTGTCTTTTATCGATGGCGGTTATGATATCATTTAGTACCTTGAGTGTGGCTGAGGTGCACCCGTGACCGGCTCGGAAACCAGATTGCACAGCGGAGAAGGTACGGTGGGATTCGAGATGGTCAGTGACCTGTTTGTTGACTTGGCTTTCGAAGACCTTAGATAGGCAGGGCAGGATGGATATAGGTCTATAGCAGTTTGGGTCCAGGGTGTCTCCCCCTTTGAAGAGGGGGATGACTGCGGCAGCTTTCCAATCCTTGGGGATCTCAGACGATATGAAAGAGAGGTTGAACAGGCTGGTAATAGGGGTTGCGACAATGGCGGCAGATAGTTTCAGAAATAGCGGGTCCAGATTGTCAAGCCCAGCTGATTTGTACGGGTCAAGGTTTTGCAGCTCTTTCAGAACATCTGCTATCTGGATTTGGGTAAAGGAGAACCTGGAGAGGCTTGGGTGAGGAACTACGGGGGGCGGAGCTGTTGGCCGAGGTTGGAGTAGCCAGGCGGAAGGCATGGCCAGCCGTTGAGAAGTGCTTATTGAAGTTTTCGATAATCATGGATTTATCGGTGGAGACCGTGTTTCCTAGCCTCAGTGCAGTGGGCAGCTGGGAGGAGGTGCTCTTGTTCTCCATGGACTTCACAGTGTCCCAAAACTTTTGGAGTTGGAGCTACAGGATGCAAACTTCTGCCTGAAGAAGCTGGCCTTAGCTTTCCTGACTGACTGCGTGTATTGGTTCCTGACTTCCCTGAACAGTTGCATATCACGGGGGCTATTCGATGCTATTGCAGTCCGCCACAGGATGTTTTTGTGCTGGTCGAGGGCAGTCAGGTCTGGAGTGAACCAAGGGCTGTATCTGTTCTTGGTTCTGCATTTTTGAACGGAGCATGCTTATCTAAAATGGTGAGGAAGTTACTTTTAAAGAATGACCAGGCATCCTCAACTGACGGGATGAGGTCAATGTCCTTCCAGGATACACGGGCCAGGTCGATTAGAAAGGCCTGCTCACAGAAGTGTTTTAGGGAGCGTTTGACAGTGATGAGGGGTGGTCGTTTGACTGCGGCTCCGTGGCGGATACAGGCGATGAGGCAGTGATCGCTGAGATCCTGGTTGAAGACAGCGGAGGTATATTTGGAGGGCCAGTTGGTCAGGATGACGTCTATGAGGGTGCCCTTGTTTACAGAGTTAGGGTTGTACCTGGTGGGTTCCTTGATGATTTGAGTGAGATTGAGGGCATCTAGCTTAGATTGTAGGACTGCCGGGGTGTTAAGCATATCCCAGTTTAGGTCACCTAACAGAACAAACTCTGAAGCTAGATGGGGGCGATCAATTCACAAATGGTGTCCAGGGCGCAGCTGGGAGCTGACGGGGGTCGGTAGCAGGCGGCAACAGTGATAGACTTGTTTCTGGAGAGAGTAATTTTCAAAATTAGTAGTTCAAACTGTTTGGGTATGGACCTGGAAAGTATGACATTACTTTGCAGGCTATCTCTGCAGTAGACTGCGACTCCGCCCCCTTTGGCAGTTCTATCTTGACGGAAGATGTTATAGTTGGGTATGGAAATCTCTGAATTTTGGTGGCCTTCCTGAGCCAGGATTCAGACACGGCAAGGACATCAGGGTTAGCAGAGTGTGCTAAAGCAGTGAGTAAAACAAACTTAGGGAGGAGGCTTCTGATGTTGACATGCATAAAACCAAGACTTTTCGATCACAGAAGTCAACAAATGAGGGTACCTGGGGGCATGCAGGGCCTGGGTTTACCTCCACATCACCCGCGGAACAGAGAAGGAGTAGTATGAGGGTGCGGCTAAAGGCTATCAAAACTGGTCGCCTAGAGCGTTGGGGGCAGAGGATAAGAGGAGCAGGTTTCTGGGCATGGTAGAATATATTCAGGGCATAATGCGCAGACAGGGGTATGGTGGGGTGCGGGTACAGCGGAGGTAAGCCCAGGCACTGGGTGATGATGAGAGAGGTTGTATCTCTGGACATGCTGGTTGTAATGGGTGAGGTCACCGCATGTGTGGGGGTGGGACAAAGGAGGTAACAGGGGTATGCAGAGTGGATCTAGGGGCTCCATTGTGAACTAAAACAATGATAACTAACCTGAACAACAGTATACAAGGCATATTGACATTTGGGAGAGACATACAGCGAGGCATACAGTAATCACAGGTGTTGAATTGGGAAAGCTAGCTAAAAACAGTAGGCGAGGCTAATCAG